>NC_141879.1:643365875-643670875 GCF_056163025.1 Triticum urartu | reverse complement strand
TCGACTGGTTGGTTCCCCTTATTAGTCAATTGCTTTTGACGTATCAGGTGGGAATGGGCGAGCCTCTTTTCTTTCTGCAATGAAATCGGCTTAAGCTCGACCTTTTCTTTCATTTCCTATCATAGGGATATAAAAAGAAATCCAATTGCGTTTTTCTTAGTTTAGAATATCAAAAGACATCCCACAACCCGGTCTTAGGTTCAGAGTCGCTTTGTGGGAACTTCAAGAGAGATAAGAGAGATCATAGCTTAATATCAAAGGTCAGGTATACCTGCCTACGTTCGGCATACACATTCACTAGTTCCATTCGGAACCTTTCTCTAGATGGAATCCTGATTCGACTTTCAAATGCAAGAGCAAGAATGCCGTGAGGGAGCCCTATCTAAAAAATGCAAGGCCAGATCCCACTTTCTTTAATCGAGCGGGCAAGGGATCGCAAACATCTTTTCTTTTCAGAGAAAAGGTTTTCAAAAGATATCCCGAAGGGGTCTTAGGTAAGGTAAGGAGTGACAGCTCTATTCAATAAGATGGCTCTTTAAGGGAAGATAGGGCATCTCCTAAAATGTGGAAGTTTGGTGCTTTAGAGATAGGGTCGGCACGCTTTGCTGGAAAGCAATAAGTCAACAAAACAAGGTAGGTCTACCCCCTAATAAAGGTTTCGCTCAACGACCCTGTATCCATTCTCGATTAAAGCACGGAGAGTTAGGTTTATTATCTCCAGTTTGATGCTATCTTCTCCACGACTTGGTTCTTATGGATCTCCTCCAGGTCCTAGGCATCTTGTCTCTAGCTCTGCTCTCTATCGGTAGTAAAATCAGTACTTTGTCTTTGCCTGTCTCTGTCCATTCCTTCAACACTGATGGACTCGGAGTGGCATAACCCCTTTAATAAGAAGCATAAGACCTAAAGCGAGGAGATAGAATCGAAAGAATGATAGCAAGTTCTTTGAAAGTGGGAAGAAAGCCAAGGATACGGTGGTGTGTAGGGTCTTTCAAATCAATCAGGAAAGCGTGAGCTGAGAAGGAACACGGCTTTCCACGCCTTGACAAGTGGATCTACCAAGAATAGCTTTTTCAGCCGTTACTTATTATATAATAGCTCGATCCGCTCACGCATGTGATTGATTTCTCCCCTCTCTTTCGAAAATCTTCCATTCGAACAGGAAGATTCCCTTCTCGCTGTGTATCCAGAACCTGAGGATGATGAGGATCTATAAAGGTTCTTTGATCGAGCTCTCGCTTCGGCTTCTTTTGTTGCCGAAGACCAGGACCCGTCTTATTTGCTGAAAACCTGTCTGTTTAGGGACTCTTTCCTTTCAATGGACATACTTGCCTGGAACTGATTCTACCTTGAGAGCGCTTCCCTCTTTTCTGATTCATTCCCTTTGACCACCGAAAATACAACTTCTAATAGCCATTTCTATTTTATAGATGTTTCAAACAAGTGATTTTACACTTTGATCCTTCCTGTCTTTCCCCGATAGAGGAGTTTGACCCTTCCACTTCTGCCTTTGCCCTTTGTACTTCTTCCCGCAATTGAGATCCCTGTTAAGGAAGAATATCTCGCTCGTGCTTTTTTTGCAAGGAAATCGCTCTACTTTTTCCAGCGATGAGTGATTGAGTAAGGTCTAATTCAATCTGTGTTATGACCTACCTTTTTTGATTGAAGTAAACGAGAGCTTTACTTCTTCTTTTCAAACCCTAAGGTTTGAGCTCGTCCTCGGGTCGGATTCGGATCCTTTTCTCTCTTTTGAAATTCCATAGATATAGATGTCTCGACTGCCGAATCCGAATCCTTAGAACAACTCGATTCCGTTGATTCACTGTCCATTTGTCCTTCAACCGGATTAATGGTCAACGACTTTGACAGCCTTTCCTTCACACAAGGTTTTTAATCCATCTCCCCCGCTTAGGGCAGTAAGGGGAAGTAGCGATATTCCGATTCCTTCATGGGGAATCAACGAAGGCAGCCGCTCCAGCAGCTTTAGTACTTAAGTTAACGCCCCAGCCCTTATCCCGCGATGAGAAGGTAGATGCGGTAAGCCAACTCCTATCCTTCTTGCGGAAAGGGAATTCAATGCCATCTTCATTCCCTTCCTTGCTTCGAGGAGCAGGTCGAATAGTCAAAGAAGGGGATGGCTAATTCCAGGAATAGAGTAGCATTCTCAAGCACTACCCTCCGTTTTTTTCAGTCCATATAAAACAGTCAATCTACCAGCAGCAGAGGCTGCAGATACATGTCCACCACCTGTTTATCTACTACCATAAGCGGGAGCAGTTGCAGGTAAAGAGTGTTGTGAGGGCTTTCATTTGCGCGTTAAGGGCAGTTTCTATTATAGCACTAGAAATCTGTGCCGTTAGTCGAATGCTCGGATGAAAGAATGACTATTTCCTTGCTGGAACATAATGACAACCGCAGGAATTCGGAATAAGACATGTTAAGTTTCTCCTCTTTCTGTCTAATGACTACTACGACATGCCTAGACTATAACATTCCTACGGAGTGCTGCCCATAGATTACGGAACACTTGGCATATGTTGATTGAGTCCCGGGTATAGCTCCCTCACTCGCTCTACTTTGAATCACGAATTAGCGTATGAAAAGCGGCGATCTTTCTCTATTTCTTCCTCTTCCACCAAAACAAACAAGTTGTTTTCGGGCGTCAGGCAAACTTAGTTCTTCGTTCCTCCGGTAATTGGATTGATATATAAGGATTGGGGTTGTCACCCGTATGCTTCTTATCTTTGGCTTCGAACAAGGGGAGTCCTTTCAAGCTTCATCAAATCCATGGCACAAGGTCTGTTTTTCATTATAGAATCGAGCAAGAATCGGATTGTGAATTAGGATTGTATGAAAGAAGGGATTCGGAAACAGGAAAGCGAGTCAAGTAATCCGAATACGTAGCCACTCTCATTCTAATGCTTATATCCAGAACTAGTTCACCGAACAAAGGGACAGAACTACTGACTAAACTGTAGCGAGCTAATACCTAAACTTGAACTCTGAAATAGCACTCATTCATTCAATTATTTGAAGCTAAGGTGCGGGAAAATAATACATAAGGTTAGATATGAACTAGTTGACTGTTCGATTGAGGGACTACGATGCATTTTACTCATGTTTTTATTCCATTCCAGGATTCATTCATATTCGACCATAACGAGACTCAATAACGAAACTAGGGCCCTTGCTTTCCCAACTGGAGCAAGAATCTTCCAACCAAATAGGAGGGACCGGAAGAAGAGATAAATGACAACTATCTCTAGAGAATTGAAAAGAGGTGTGCGAACTATGTTATTGAATCGGCCATGAAAACCTAAAATGAAGGAATAGGGGGTCTGGGATAAGCATGTATTGGAGGCGGGTTTCCCAATAAGTCAATAGCTATCCTTCGCTATCTAGGGCTAGCTCACTCTATGAGATAAGTTTCATGTATGGTTCGAAGCAGTTAACTCCCTTTTAAGGAGCGATCGATCAGCCCCGACCATGACCGGTCTAGAATCTCTCTCATTGAGCTTCTCTTTTGTGCCTGCTTTCTTCTTGATTTATTGCAGTAGCTAGTCTCCCTTTTCCAAATTCGATTATAAGTGAAGTGAGTTATGTTTCAAGAAATTCCATCCATTTCATCGCCCAGAATAATACCCAGTCCTGCCAATCTCTACGACAATCTCTGGTTTAGTTTAGTTGATCTTTTTCTATTGTGAAAAGCAAGGAAACACTAGTAATGGTGGAAACAGAACTTAGAAATCTAAGGCTGAAGGCTAGTTTCATTAACGAGTCTCACCTATTTCTTACTTCCCCTACCAGCCCTACCTACATCACCTTTCATATGGAACAGGCATGCTTTAGTGATGGGGCTAGCCGCTTTCACAAGAAATCAAACCAAACAAAGACACTTAGCATAGGAGTGTCTATTTTTCTTTGCTAAAGGGGTATTTCCATGGGTTTGCCTTGGTATCATGTTCATACTGTCGTATTGAATGATCCGGGTCGATTGCTTGCGGTGCATATAATGCACACAGCTCTAGTTTCTGGTTGGGCTGGCTCAATGGCTTTATACGAATTAGCAGTTTTTGATCCCTCTGATCCTGTTCTGGATCCAATGTGGAGACAAGGTATGTTCGTAATTCCCTTCATGACTCGTTTAGGAATAACGGATTCGTGGGGCAGTGCAAATCCTTTCATTAATGAAGTTCCGCCCTGACACTCCCATTATTGGCTTCCTTCCCTGGGGACCGCTCGGGCGAAGGCAGAGCATGGAATGATCGTAGGGGCATCCTTCCTAGGTGGAAAAGACGTGTGTGACTAAAACCAGGAGGAGAAATCCATTTTCAAATGGCGACAGAAAGAAAGGAATCACGAAATAGAAGAAAAAGTGCATTGTGCTGGCAAATGTGGAGAATAGCCATCCATCTTTCATCAATGAAATTGTTCCGTATGGGTAGCAAATACACATATCAGAAGAGCCAACCCGAAAGCACTTGCTTCAAAGAAGCAGCAGTTACCAAGAAATTTCTGTTTCAAGTCAGTATATCTCGATAGGAGCTCCCTTCCTGCCAGCTGAGCTAGAAGCCGTCTTTGACAATGATGGAGTATCAAACTTTAAGAACCAAACACGCTACGCAGATCCCAATTAGTTTATGAATTTCGGAAGCAATTTTTGTTCAAAAACGGAAAGTTCCGTGCGACGTAAGCACTTGCCAAAATGGTGAAAAATATTTTGGAGAACTATAATATTTTTGAAAAACAGGATAATTTTTTGAAAATCATGAACAATTTTCTTGAAACAGGAACATTTTTCCAAATTCCAAAACACGAACATACTTGAAGATTCCTGAACAAAATTAGAAAACACGAATTTTAAGAAACTTGTGAACATGTTTTCAAACTCCTGAAAAAAAAGAAAACATGAACAATTTTTAAAAACATGAACATTTTTTGAACATTGTCACAAATTTGAAAAGAAAACATTCAAACATTTTTTGTCAAACAAGAGCATTTTTTGAAATTGCAGAACAATTTTTAAGAACTGCAAACAATTTCCGAAATTTTTGAAAAATGCGAATAATTTTTTAAAATAGGAACATTTCTTCAAAATTTGGGAAACGTGAACATATTTGAAACTTCCTGAACAAAGTTTGAAAACACGATTTTTAAGAAACTTTTGGACATTTTTTAAACTCCTGAAAAAATGAAAACATGAACAATTTTTAAAATTTATGAACGAATTTTTAAAATATGAACATTTTTTGAACATAGTCAGAAATTTGAAACTAAAACATTCAAACATTTTTTGTAAAACAAGAATATTTTTTAAATTCTAGAACAATTTTTGATAAATGCGAACAATTTTTCAAATTTTTGAAAAATGCAAATTATTTTTGAAAATAGGAACATTTTTTGAATTTAAGAACAGTTTTTTTTAACACTAACATTTTTGAAATTTTGAACGTACTTCTTTTCAAAAAAATCAATTTCATGATCTTTATTTTTTTTAAAGCCAATGGTCAACCATGAACGAGCAAACCACGTGCGACGAGCAAGCGAAGGAAAGCTACGACCAGCAAATGCGTTTTATTAGGCCTGCCCAAGTGAAGTTGCATGAACGCCAGTTCTATGATTGGGCGTCTCAAGTGCCCACTAGGAGCTCCCAGGCCCATTTCGGGTTCCGGTGGGAGAGGTTTTCCGGGAGAGGTTTTGCAAAATTTTCTTGCTAATTGTTTTATTTAATATTCATTTAAATTTTTTAATGACATGAAACATTTTTCCTGAACTACACAAACATTGTTTTATGTTGTATGTTTTTTAGAAAATGGCACATACAAATTTTTTGGACGTTATGAGTTTTTTTTGAATTAAAAAAGTATTTTTTACATTGAATATCATTTGAAAATGTCACATACATTTTTTTTAAAACGCGAGAACATTTTTTAATATCGCAAATATTTTTATAATGCTAACAACATTTTTTGCAATTAATCCAAGAATTCTTTTACACTGGTTTAACATTTTCCAAATTCAGGTGAACATTTTTGTACTTATAAGAAAATAAGGATTTTGGAATATGTGAAATTAGAAAATTTCAAAATATATATTTAAACTAAGAAAAATATTGACGATTGCTGACCATTTAGGATCGCACTGAGGCGAGGGAACGCTCTCTCGCTATAAGCGAGACCAAAGCAGCGCCAATTTATTGCAGAGAGCCCGGCAACTTTCGGGTTGGCAACAGAAATCTGGTCCTGGCCCAAATTTACACTCTGGTCGTAAACCTAACCCAGGCAATTCCTATTTGGTGCTGCAGGCGCAGGTTTGTACTGTTTTTCGCTAACCGGCGCCTGCAGCAGCTTAGTTGGGCCAGCCCATATTGCAATTTTCCCCTCTTTTCTAAAACACACTAGACAAGATGCAAAAAAAACCACACGAGCTGGGAATCAAACATGCGTTGTAGGTTATGAACAATTGACACCAAACCAACTCGACCACCTCGCGAGATATGATAATATACATGTTCTCGTCCATTTCTTTATTCCTCTTTTTTCTTTTTTCCCTTTTCTCTATCCTTTTCTACTTTATTTTCCCAAATTCGTAATTGTTTTCTTCAAATAGATGAATTTATTTTCTAAATCCATGAACTGATTTTTACGAAACTCATGAACTTTTTCAAATTGATGAAGCGTTTTCAAAATCAAGGAACTTATTTTTCAAATTTGATGAGCTTTTTACAAATTTTTTACCTTTTTCTTAAAAACTTTGAACGTTTTTCAAAATCAATGAACTTTTTTTTTTCAAAATTGATGAACTTTTTCCAAATTCGATGAACATTTTTTTAAATTTGATGAACTTTTTTTAAAATCGATGAACTTCTTTTGAATTTGTGAAATTTTTTTAGTACATGAACTTTTTTGATTTGGTGAACTATTTTTCGAATACACGAACTTTTTTTGCATGCTCATGAATGTCAATTGTAATATGTGAACATGTTTTCAAATAACTAGAAAATACAAACGCTACAATGTAAGACGCAATAAATAGCGTGTATACATTTCTATTCTTAAAATATCTTGCACTGTTAATATTCACTACTAGTTGGCTCGTCCAATGGTTAGGCTGTCTGTGGGGAAGGTTGATGGCGCGAGATCGATTCCCAGTTGCGTTCTATTTTTGACTGTTTGCGGGCGCCACTTCCCTTGTGCAGCGCTGAAGGCGCTCAATAGGAGGTCCCACCCTAACCCATCAAAGACTCTCGCCATTTCCACGACGTTCCAAGATGTAGTCACGCGTCATGTGAAACCACTTTTTTTTTGCGGGTTATCATGTGAAGCCACTTCTTTTACTTCTCGCCCGTGAGAGCAACTCTAGTAGATTCCGCAAAATCTCGACCCGCAAAACGTGTTTGCAGTTTCATAAATATCTCGTTTGCGAGTCGAAAACTAGCACGGCCGAACAGAAATCGTACATAAAATTACATAATTTGAAAAAATAGTTTCGCGGGAGAAATTGCACCTCATGAACGCGAGTAGTTCATCACGTACTACATAAGGCGCTGAAGGCGCCCAATAGGAGGTCCCACCCTAACCGATCAAAGACTCTCGCCATTTCCACGATGTTCCAAGATGTAGTCACGCATCATGTGAAAACATTTTTTTTGCGGGTTATCTTGTGAAGCCACTTCTTTTACTTCTCGCCCGTGAGAGCAACTCTAGTAGACCCCGCAAAATCTCGACCCACAAAACGTGTCTGCAGTTTCACAAATATCTCGTTTGCGAGTCGAGAACTAGCACGGCCGAACAGAAATCATAGATGAAACTACATAATTTGAAAAAACAGTTTCGCGGGAGAAATTGCATCTCGTGAACGCGAGTAGTTCATCACGTACTACATAAGGCGCTGAAGACGCCCAATAGGAGGTCCCACCCTAACCCATCAAAGACTCTCGCCATTTCCATGACGTTTCAAGATGTAGTCACGCATCATGTGAAACCACTTTTTTTTTGCGGGTTATCATGTGAAGCCATTTCTTTTACTTCTCGCCCGTGAGAGCAACTCTAGTAGACCCCGCAAAATCTCGACCCGCAAAACGCGTTTGCAATTTCACGAAGATCTCGTTTGCGAGTCGAGAACTAGCACGGCCGAACAGAAATCGTAGATGAAACTACATAATTTGAAAAAACAGTTTCGCGGAAGAAATTGCACCTCGTGGACGCGAGTAGTTCATCACGTACTACATATATTTTACATGCTCAAACACTACAAACACTAGTTCATACTACATACTACATCAGTACTAGTACTAGAGGGGTGGGGATCTCACGGCGGCGAGCTCGCGGCCATGGACGACGAGGAGGTGGAGGAGCTCATTCCTCCTCGTCGGAGCTGCCGAGGTCGATGTACTTCGCTCTCTACTTCTCACGGATGCGCCGCCATTCATCGTCCGTCTCCTTGGCGGCGAGGTTGGCCGCGACCGCCTGCTGGAACTGGAGGTCTTCGAGCTCCTCGTGGTGGAGCCGGCGTTCCGCCTCCTCGCGCACGCTCCGCTCGGCAATGGCGGCCGCAACCACGTCGACGTCGGCGATGAAGTCCTCCGACCCGACGACTCCGCGGCGGCTGAGCTCCTCGGGCTCCTCCTTGACGGGAACAAAGTCCTCCGGCTCCTCCGACCACTCCCTCTTCACGGGGAGATGGCCCGCGCCGCAAGAGGAGGAGCTCCCGGCGTAGGAAGATCTCGCCGCGGAGGAGAAGGACGTGGCAGAGGATGGGGTACGGCCGTGCCGACGGTCGTACTCGTCCGTCTCGCGGACGCGGAAGCTCGGCGGCGGCGAGAGGCCGCGGTTGGTCCACTTCCTCGCCCCGCGCTTCCTCGCGCCGTCCGACTGGACGCGCCGCTCGCGCTCGGGGCCGCTTCCGCCGCCGGATCTGCTGCCGGAGCTGCGTCCAGAGCTCCACATGCGGACCCACATGGCGGCTGGAGGCGGAAGGTGGTCGCCGGCGGCGAGAAATGTGGAGAAGGGGGTGGGGAATTTTGTGGCCCGGCGGCGGCGGGGGATAGGGTTTCGACCCGTAAACGCGCCGCGGAACCGTAGATATAGTGGCCGGGGCGTGCGGTTTGCGTGCCGCGACCAAATTTTTTAGGGCTGAACGAGTATGCAGGCTTTGTTCTGGACGAAAAATTGGACCGAACCCACATTTCTCACCAAAATTTTACAACTTCGCGTCTTTTGTGGGGTATGCTAGAGTTGCTCTAAGTCTAGTGTCGGCCGTCCTGACCCTTGAGTGGGTGAACCTTGCGAACTCAATTTGCTCACGGCCTTCCCAACCACAAAGCAAGTGCATCATCCATTTTTTTAGGGCGTGCTCTTCGTGTCGCTTTTTGAAAAATAGTAGCGGCCATTTCCTTTTTCCAACTTTTTTGTCCATCGAACCTCACGCGGGAAGAAGATCCAGTTCAGCGCGCACCCAAATGAACCAACCCCACTGCTGAGCGGGCAAGACAGGAGAGGTGACAAACTGCTCTCTTCAGCTGCGAAACAACTCTAAAGCCTTTCATGAACCAACCTGTGGTTGAATGGTTAGAGGGACCGTGGTATTCTCAGCCCATCAGAGTTCTAGTCTTGGTGCTTGCATTTATTTCTAGATTTATTTCAGGATTTTCGGCGATGCGTATTCAGTGGGAGGAGTCGTAAATTTCAAGATGATATGCTGGTCCAGCCTTTCGGAGGTGCTCATAGAGATAAAATATGTGCATGTGCCTTCATAAGGATGAGTACATGCGCGTGTGTAGCTTGCGTCTGTACTGTGTTTTGGATTTTTATCATTTATGCCATTAGTTATGTCCCATTACCTAGTTTTGTCATTAAAAATTACAACTACTCAAAAATGCCATCGATCCATGAGATGCTTGCTCAAAAATGACATTAGATATCTAAAAAATGCCATCGTTTCTTTAGATGTTTGCTCAAAAATACCATTAGACATTGTTATTTTCACGTCAAACTCGTTGACCATGTTGTATAACAAAAATAAGTCTAGACCCATATGTCAGTTTTCTCTGTCTCACAATGAAAGGTGTGGCCCCACTTGTCAGGAGTAACAAAGCGAATAATTTTAAAGAAAATAAGAACACTGTTGGGATCAAGTGGGTCCCACACTTTATTGTAGTGAGATAGAGGGAGAGCTGGCATGCTGGTTCGTAGGTATTTATGTCATTATAATATGACAAAAGAGATTTGAGATCACAAAAATGATGTCTAGTGACATTTTTGAGCATGTGTCTAACAAAGCGATGGCATTTTTAAGCAGTTAAAATTTCTAATGACAAAACTGAGTAGTGGAACACAACCAATAGCATAATTGATAAAAACCCTTTTTTAAGAAAAAACTCTGAAACCCTCCCGCACAACCACATGCCTGATGCACCACAAGAGTCCTTTTCTAAGAAACATGGTATTTACGATTATTTATGTTTATGCATGTGTACACACGTGAACGTGCACACGTAGTTTGCTTGTGCATGTCAACCAGTGTATTATATTCTCGAGAAGAAAAATAGTTCAGTATAGCCATGCAAGCGTATCTCCACACGGTGCAAGTTGTCAATTTCTACGTGGACGTACCTGCTCCATCCATACAGCCTGAAACAGACGTTTTCATATGGAGCCAAGAACGTGGCGTGGGTAGACGTGCATGCATGCAGCAAGATGCCAAAAACATGCAATGCGCATGCAAAACCAAGTGGTTGATCCATCGGCCTGTATGTATACAGGGAAGTTGTACTTTTGCACGTACTTTCTCTGTTTTAAATTATTCGTCGCAGAAATGAATATATCTAGAACTAAAATACATCCAGATACATCCATACCTGCAACAAATAATTTGAAACCGAGAAAGTACTACGTACGGGATAATTCTTTTCCCTGCATATCGCCTTCCTTTTTAGCTTTCCGTGGTCAAAAGACCAAAGTGTGACTCCACGCACGGCGCGGTGTCGCATGATGCTTTTGATGTATCGAACACGACAAGAGGAGGACAGCTTAGCGGGGGAGGCACCGCACATGGCCAAATGCGGATCCATGGAGATTTGAGTTGGAGAGTTGTACCGGTTGCAGAATGAAATGAAGATCGATCGTGCAATGTTCTTGATTCTCTGACAGAATGTAAAGCGTAAAGTGGCTCCTCTCTCTCAAATTCACCAAGGAGCTACTGCTCTGATGCAACTTGCATGCATTTGTCAGTGATCATTCGTGGGACGTACATAAACTATCAAAAAAGCTTTTCCCAACATGGTGTTTTTTCCTTTCTTTCTGTTTTATGTGCTCTGCACTTGTAAGCAGTGTCATGCCCATCCATTTCCTCACTTGGTCTTTTCTTTTCTGAATTTGTGGGTGCCAGGAAGGTTCCAACTTCATTGACAAACTGAAACTGATATTCTGGTACGTTACACACGCCACTGACCTTGATTCGAGCTCACTCGATCTCCCTGCTTCACGTGTGCTTGGCTGCTAGCTCACCGACCCCCAAAAAATGATCATGGCGCATTGGGTCAACGACACTAGAGAGTGCCCCGATCCCCATGATCCCAAGTCCAAAGCACACGCAAAGCGAAATTCGAGTAGAAAACTTCACACGATGCAAGAGTGCACGTGATCGAGCGACCGCCGGACCAGAAACAGGCGTCTAAACTAACCGCGGTCTAAGCTCTACCTGTGGAATACAGAGTGCTTTAAGATTGCGCTTCTCACTCACCTGATGACCTGCTTGAACTGACTGAAAACTTTTCACCTTGCTCACTTGATCTGCTGGTTTACGCTGGACAGTCTCATGGAGTAAACGCAGGCATGTAGTTTATGGTTCGTGATCCGATAGGTTCGTTATCGCAGGATTTCACCGTCTACATCTTCATCTCCAAATGAAACTACTATCACTCAAGAGTCAGCAGTAAAACGAGACGATGGCAATGAGAGATTATGCTTAGTTATTAGTCCAGGGATCATTGAACACTGAATCCCAGTCAAAACTTCTGTGTACAGTACTTAGTGCAATGGATCAACTAATTTAGTGACCACTTAGATAAGTTTTTTGCAACGGGAAGCGTGGACGACCCAGCTTGGCCGCTTTTGGTCTAGTTTTCTGTCTGTGAGCTTAGTTTAGTCTTTGACGTAGCCCCGGGGTCGAGGAAAATTAAGGTTTTGTGTGGATCCCGGGGTGAATTGCCCCCTGCGAGCTGGTCGCTGGAGGGGGGTGGCCGGCTGCGGCGGCGGAGGCGCGGGCGGAGGTGAGGGCGCGCGTGGTCGTCACGTCCCGTCACATCTCACGTGTGCACTGTCCCGGCTGGAATCTCAGTTTTTCTCATTGAGATGGCCGGAATCTCCGTTTTTCATACGACAGTTGTTGGGCTGGCTACACCAACACCACTTCAGAATTCCAGATCCAACCTCCTGGTTGCTCCATCACCGTCCATTGTTTTCTTCACCCATGTAGCCATCTCCACTCGCCCATGGTGTACCATGTCAAGAGAAATATGGTCTATATACCTCGTGGTAGCTTCAGTCCTGAGAGTCGAGTAATTGGTGTGATGAATTATCTCCACATTAGGCTTGTGCGAACCATCGAAGCCCTGGATTGGTCTGGGAAACCCATGTACCGAGGCGGACAAGGTCCTTTTCGCCACAGCCACGACCGTCACCATTGGAGATGGAGCTACTGCTCTTTTTTGGGAGTCCTCTTGGCTTGACGGTTGGAGGCCGAAAGATGTTGCTCCCAAAAATTTTGAGTGTTTCAAAAAGAAAAAGTCGACGGTCCAGGAAGCCTTGCAAAACAACTTCTGGGTGAGTCAAATTAAACTGCATCAAGGTCTCTCCCTGGAACACATTCAGCAGTTCGCCTCCCTTTGGGAGAAGATCAGTGCCACTCATCTTGTGGCTGATGCCCCTGATAGGATTACTTGGAAATTCACTATGGACGGCACCTACTCAGCAAAGTCAGCCTACAATGCGCAATTTGAAGGACACACACGCTAGCCCATGCATGTGACTGTTTGGAAATCTTGGGCGCTGCCGAAATGCAAAATTTTCACCTGCCTCGTGATGCAAAATAGAGTCTGGACTGCTGATAGACTCGCGCGCCGTGGATGGCCAAACTGTGGTCTCTGCCCCCTCTGTATGCAAACCGGAGAATCATCCACACATCTTCTTTGCCACTGTCGTTTTTCTGTAAGGGTGTGGTGCGACATTGTCCAATGGATTGGGCTCCAAGACGTCATCCCTACGGAGTGGAGCACTGCTACTTCGGTGAAAGACTGGTGGCTCCAGATCGCCCAATCGAGGGCCCCTTCGCGGTCAGCGATGACCTCCCTTTTGATGCTCGTCTCTTGGGAGATTTGGAAGGAGCGCAACACGAGAGTCTTCCGCAACTCGGCGACCCCCACCGCGGTGCTAGTGCGAAACATTAAGGAGGAAGTTAGATTATGGGTGATGATGGGAGCGAAAAACTTGGGCGTTGTAATGCCGCGAGAGTGATGGACTTTTTTTTACCCTCTCTAGGGAGCCTTGTCTTAAACCCTCTTCTTTATTAATGAAAATGGCAAGCCTTTTGCCTTGTTTCAAAAAATAAAAACATTAGGCTTGTGCACATGTACGACCCCTATACTTCGCTTTTGAAGCAATAGCCAGCAGTAGGTACTCTACATGGACGTACGCGTACGCTTGAGCTTTGTGCTCTACTGGATTGATGAATTGCCCTAGCTCGTGGACGCATTTCGAGGAAGAAAAGTCAAAACGTATACGCACATGTACTGTCCGGGCAGCGCAAGTAGTGTGCACCAGTGACTGCAGATGTGCTCAGTTCTATTCGGTCTAGTGGTATGATAACCTATGATCAACCTAGTACGTGGCCAGGGATCTTGACGTGCGTACAAGAGACCCTCCAGCCTTCAAACCATTACTGGCACTGCTGGCGCTACAAGTTCCTTAAGTACATCGTAGCAATAGGAGCCTAATTGTTTTGATGACAAAAGTTGGCATGTCAAATTTTAGCAACGGTCAGATGTTGGCTAAACATTGGTTGTATATCAATTTTCGTTGCCAATCTCACAAAAGATTAAGATTGTTAAATGTTGGCAACTTTTAATTTCACCAAATGTTAGCTTGCCAAATATTGGCAATGCCAAATGTTAGTAGATAACTAGTATTGGTATATTCTGTTGTCCTAACTAGCTACCACGGGACCCTCAAAAAAAAAAAAAACTAGCTACCACGGGACCTGAAACTCTTAGTGCTAACCAAATTATACTCTTTGCATTGCAGACTTCCAGCTAGCAGCAGCAAGATCCTCTTGGGGTTAGAGAGACCTAAACGCACGTGCTTAGCCTTGCCAGGGAGTTGTCTAATTCTCGTCTCTCATCACATACGGTTATCATCTTGAAAGCGGATCACCAAACGGACTTCGTCAAATGTTCGCGTACAGGAACATATTTGTGGATATATAGCCCGTCATCCAACCGCGTCCCTTAAATTACTGTGAGCTGTGACTGACAACGGGCTAGGCGGATCGGTAGAAGAAAGAGAGGATGGGGTAGACGTCCGGACTCCCCTAGGCCTCCCTCCAGTTCGCGTGCGGTTTGTGAAATCTCGAGTGTCTAGACTGGCCCGGACCAATTTGATGAGCCGAGTTGGAAGACTAACAGTGTCAGGACCTCTCGATTCAACATCTATGCGTGCGTATTCTAGCGATCCTCGTTGAAGATGCCTTCACTACCAAAGACCAAGTTTAGCGCTCAAGACGACATCGTGACAACGAAGTGATAATACCATAAGCAAATAGATTAGTTTGCTGTACATGATATTGAAAAGAAAAAAAGTCCCAAGCCTCAAATCCCATAAATCCTAGAGCGCGCGAGATCTCTACCTCAACGGCGACACGGCAAGGCTCGTCAATTCCCCGCCACAGTCCACGGCCGGCACGGTGCTGCATTCTTTTCAAAAGCAAAGGACCGAGCAGTAGCTAGCATGCACACTCCAATTTGTCGCTTCTGCAACCGGAACGTGCGCTTGTGCACGCCCGCGAAGTACGTACATGCATGTGAGCATGTCCATATGTATACTAGTCACCGTGCACAACAGTATCAGTGTATCACAGTACAACACATACATGGATATGGATACACATGCCTCTGCACGCCGTCCTGGAAGGCGCGCTAGCACTGCTCAAAGAGTAGCCGTAGCAGCACAGTGGCTAATATAAGCGGTGTACGTGCGCCCTAGTAATACCACGGCCCGTAATTAAGATTTTATTCTAACATTAATGTCCCTTTTGTATTACCGCTGTATTAAAATATAAGACATTTTCCTAGTTCAATTGAAACCGTAAAAACGTCCTTTATTTTAGTATGGAGAAAGTACCTTTTTATCTATGCAAGTAGCTAGTTAAGTTATTGGCGTGCACCGGTGCTTGAGTGTATATATGTTGTACAGTGCACCTACTCGTTCCCAATTCTATGATATATATGATCATTGGAAGCTGTCCATGCACACAAGATCTCGATGATCCACGACTAAAAAAAGATCTTGATGGGCGAATGCTTTCTTTATTTTAGAAATGCTAACGTGCGGACATTCGCTAAAAAGACAGTGCCAGGGAACGCGCTCACAGCCATTGGATCTAGATCACATGCATGTAAAAAAAATATCACGGGTATTTCTTTCCCTACATATGGCAATTTCCCCATCCGTACATCACATGGCATTTCCTTACAAAATGCTTGGCAACTATTGTTATTTCGACATGGCAAATGGGGCGTTCGCTGCCAATTTACCCTTAGTGATCGTTCACCAGATAATCACGTCCTTTGGTTTAGCTAATTAACTTTTAGTTCGACACAACTGAACATGCGTACCCCTCGTAACATTGTGGGTTGTTATGTACTCCCTCCGCCTCTAAATATAAGATCTTTTAGAGATTACAATATGAACTACATACAAAGCAAAGTGAGTGAATCTATACTCTAAAATATGTTTATATACATTCGTATGCAGTATGTATTGACATCTCTAAAAAGATTTATATTTAAAAAACGGGGGAAGTACAACACATACAAAGTTGCATTACTGATACTGATAGCGACAGATGAATGGCTACGTCGTCGTCCTCGTCATCGGAGTAGTACAGTAGCTATACCCTAGATATCGTTCATCGGAGTAGTACAGTGGCTATACCCTAGATATCGTGCAGTAATACTACTAACATGAGTACACGCGCTGCTTTTCTTTCCACGCTTGGTGATCCCGCAACCGCAGTATATGTACGTACGGGTGCGACGTCGTGCTCAAACCCCAGATCAAGAAAGTCTCGTATGTACGTGGGCCTAAATCACCACACGCACATACGTACTGTTTGTGGTTTCTCGAGTGCATCGATTATCATCGTCATCTGCACACCATACATCAACTGTTTGGTGGCTACATGCATAATGATCTATCGATCGATCATGTCAGGAACTCAGTGAATGTGTCTGTGAGAGAGAGAGATGTGTGAGAGAGAGATGAACAGAGAGTATAGCTTTTGTTTTAGAGAGAGAGGAATTAAATAGCAGTGGATGGATGTTGTTTCCCACAGGTAGTAGTAATGGAGGTTGTTGGCATGCCCATTTCCTCGACCCGGATCAGCGACACGAGGGACCGGCCCCTCCTCGCCGGTCCTGCTAAAAATTAGTCGACTGAGATTTAACCAAGTCTCAGTCGACCATGCAGCATTTTATGCTATCGTTTGCAACATTTTTTCCTACCGGTTGTAACATCTGTCTTGATGGTTGTAGCATGTCGTCCCTCATTGGTTGTAGCACGTCATCTCAATGGTTGCAATATCTTCATTGACGGTTGTAGCATTTCAGTTAGAACGGTTATAGCATTTATTGTTGTTGCTTGCAATGCCGTCGTAACATTTTTTGCTGCCGTTTGTAGCATCTAGCGGTGCCGCCTGTAGCAAAAAAATCACGTTGACGTCATTCGACTGAAACTTTGTTAAGTCTCGGTCGACTGAGTTCTAGACACATCTAATTTGTGTGCTAGCTCCATGCATGATGCAGGCTT
The DNA here is from genome assembly GCF_056163025.1 of Triticum urartu. NCBI lineage: Eukaryota > Viridiplantae > Streptophyta > Magnoliopsida > Poales > Poaceae > Triticum > Triticum urartu. The sequence continues at coordinate 643,653,794 of NC_141879.1, read as the reverse complement.
GATGGCTGCTTCTCTCTTCGTGGATTGGACTGTAGTTGTGGCAGTGGCGTTTGTTGTGTCGACTGTCGAGGTCACATGCATGCATGCACTGTTAAGTAGTTGGGTCACGCACCCATCATGGACTGCCAAAGGGTTCGTTCACGAGGGACGTTTCCCGCCGAGAAAGATGTTGTGTTTTGCGGTGTCTATTCTAAACGAACTGACGCAAAGGCGCAGTAAGTTACAGAGTTATATAGGCCTAGCCTAGCAATTTGTAAGTTGTCTAAGAAAAGGTTTAGCTCAGTCCATACTTTTACAGCCGTCGGACGACACCTCCTTCTGCAGGCGTGCTGCAGGCCGAACCACGGGTGACCGCCACCCACAGTCACCGCCTCTGTGGTGTCAACGATGTCCCGACTAATTCCTCTCTAAACCCCGCCCACAACACCAGCGCCGGCGACCCCACAGTCAATTCTCCGACTAGCTTCCGTCGATGGCCTCTTCACCTTGCTCTCGGCTCGGTCTCGCCAAGGACAGCAAGGACGGCCGTGGCGTCCCGTCTGGGCCTCCGAACTCCACGTCATGTGGCCTCCTTCTCCAGCAACATCGACCGACACCCCATCCAATTTCAGACAACATATGTATAGCAGACGTTGTAATATTATTACACCATGTCAAATGTACACCCACGTGGATACAGTAGAAGCACTTAGTTTGCTTGTACGTGTCTACTACTGTTGCGTATCCCCGTAAAAAAGAAGAAAATACTACTGTTGCGTACGTACATACGCAGTGTCGCCACCGCAGCACGTATCGTGCACCTCGGCCGACCACACGATGGAGGCGTACATTGGCAGTTTTGTACCGGTACATTGTTTGTACGTCGTGGACGTAGCTGTTCCATCCAATCCAACACGACAGAAGCGGACGTTTCGGACGGAGCCAAAAACGTCGAGGGAGGGGACACACGTTCCTCTCCTGCCTGCAACAAGACTCCAAGAGCAGTACTATAAATGAGTTTGGACTTGGGACTGTATCATTCCTACTGTAGCTAGATAGCTACTGTATGTTTATCCAGGAAAGAAGAAACTACCGACCGTGTAAAAGTCTAAAAGATCGGCACACGATCGTCGAGAAAAAGAAGGCCGGCACACGAAAAAGGTTGTAAAGCATGCCGTCTAGTAATTTATTTCTAGGTGGCTTTCTGTGGTCAAAAGCGGTCGGGCAATGGTGGATGCTCCACGCACGCGCGGTGTCCCATGGATGGAGGAGCTTTGGTCGATCGAACACGACGAGAGGACAACAGCTTGGCGCGGGAGGCACCGCACATGGCCACTTGCTCTCCGTCCGCATCCCGCTTTGGCTTCTTGTTGTCCATGCTCAGGGCATCTTAGCAAATTCTCTAAAACTACAATTTAATAAGAAGCAAAAACGATATCTGGTGTCATGAAGGCCAATAAATTCTTTTTTCAATTTGGGACTTTCTCGGTTAGGGACGGTTCCCAGGTTCAATTCTGGGAAGACACCTGGCTAGGGACCACACCACTCATGGTGCAATACCCGAGTTTGTATAGAATTGTTAGACATAAATTTGTCACCATCAAACAAGTTTTGGGACAAGAAAACCCTGATATTTCTTTTCGTAGGGACCAATTAGGACCTCGCCTGGCAGCTTGGAATGAGCTACTCATACGTCTAGAGGCTATTCAGCTGTCAGATGAACCGAACATCTTTCGATGGAATTTAGATCAGAATGGCAAGTTTACAGTCAAATCCATGTATGATGCAATGGTTCATTGTAATGTTCCGGTTGATAACAGAAAATTGTGGAAGCTTAAAATCCCTCTAAGAGTGAAGATATTTCTCTGGTTCCTAAACAGAGGGGTCATCTTAACTAGAGATAACCTGGCATGACGCAACTGGCAAGGCACCAAGGCCTGTGTCTTTTGCCAACATGACGAGTATATTAAGCACTTATTTTTTGAGTGTAAGTTCGCTCGGGCGGTTTAGGCCATAGTTCAAGTAGCTTCAAATTGTAGTGCTCGTAACATGTTCGGCAATTGGTTGAGGGGTATTGATAAACAATTTTCTGCACATATTTTTGTGGGGGCGGCTGCCTTATGCTGGACACTGTGGCTTACCAGGAATGATGTGGTTTTTAATAAAAAAAATATGTTTCATCTCCTATGCAGGTTATTCATGTATGTACACGATGGCTCCATACTTGGTCTATCCTGCAGAGGCCAGAGGACAGGGACCTTTTTATGATGGCATCTACGCGGCTGGAGCGTATGGCCAGGGAGGTTTACTCCCCCCATGGATGGCGGTGTGATCTCCGGATAGGATCTGCCACATCATAGGTTGGACTTATTTATCTTTGTAAGTTGTAACACATTTTTATTTTTTGATTCGGCTGGACTTCTTGACTGTGTGCATCGAGTTATGCAGAGGCCGGGTATTCTTTAGATGCGATTGTATCATCTCGATATATCAATTCAATGAAACGTCCTTTATGAAAGAAAAAAACGATATCTATGTCAAAAAAAAGCCAACTAGCCGACGAGTGATTAGAACACTACAGATCCTAAATCCAAAAAGATATTAGATTGTGCATGATACTAGTACTCCCTCCGTTCAAACATATAGTGCTTCTTCTATTTTTGTGTTTCAACTTTGACCAAAAATTTAACCAATGAGAGCCATTGCGACGGGAGCAAAAGTTATACCAATGAATTCGTATTCAAAAAAAATATCAATTATATAATTTTTTCTCCCGCCACAGTCGGTTTTGTTGGTTAAATTTATGGTCAAAGTTGAACAAAGCACGGGCGCACCATATTTTAGAATGGAGGGAGTATATGATACTCCCCACTATGAGTAGTCTTAGCTAGATTGCTCGGTACCTACCTTTTTGGAAACTTAAAATAATTTTGGTTCTATCACATCAACAGATTACATAATGAGGTGTACCAAAAGCAAGCAGGTTGGGCTGAGATCTTCCTTTGCAAATCTTTGGCGTCAAGTTCCAACCAAAACAAGTGTTTTGGGCGTGAGAATATCCTCTCCAACTGCTTCTGTCTTTAATTATGTGAAGGTTATTTTTACATCTAGCTAGTGACTTGCCGGGGGTGCCATCTATGGATGCCATCAACTCCAGCAAATACTTTGACCATTTAAGAAGAAAACTCCAACTACTATGAGAGTTCTTAATCAGTCACACGGCTAAATACGAGAGTACTATGCATGCAGTAATAAACTAAGCAGGCAAGGAAACAAACTAAAGCTGGCAACCACCAGACTAATAGCACAAGTCCAACCATCAGCACATCATGGTGACCTTAGCTACAGTGCTCATTCCTATGCGACCAATCAAGCAAGAGACGACAGTGTAATAATACGGTCGACAGCGAATGACTTGACCACATCTTTAAACGTTTGTCGGTCCAAATCATTCAACGACACTTGAACTAATCAAAGCTGTTGAATATTTAGTATTTCCTTTTCTCTGTACCGTGCGCTATTTTCGGTGCCACCATATACTACTTTATTTTTGGTCTCACATTTGGAGATACCATGATCCTTCCTTTCTCCCTCCCTGACCATGTCAAGGAAAGATCCCATCCAGGCCCGACAAAAGGCTTCACTCTTTGACAATAGAAAGATAGTGAGATTTGAGTGGACCATGCATCATCAACAAGTAGAAATGATTTTTTCGCAGAAAAAAAGTAGAAATTATTTCACCCGATTAACCGCACCTTGCGTGCTTAATTTTGTTGTTGTCGCAGTGATCCTTTATTTAATTTGTTGAAGGAAGAACTTGTCTAATTCAGACGATCGGTTGTGCTTCGATCTTATTGAAGTTATATGTACAATTTGAGATTGCATATTAATGGGATATCATACCCTATCTCGTGGTTGAACAAGCTTTTGACAACATTAGGGCATTAGGCATGCAAAAATTGGAATCAAGTACAATCAAGGTGTCCCGCACACGGAAAGTCTTTAATTGATTTTGTTTGTACACATTCTATGAGGTCATACATGAGTAAGGCATTTTGAAGACCGGGCTCCATGGAGGCCTTTATTTAAAAAAATCCAAAATCCAAACTTTTCAACTTCAAAAATTTCTAAAAATAAATACATATGTAAGCAATGATGTAATGTGTATGTGTGAAAAAAATTCAGGATGAAGTACCTTGAATTGTGAGCTGCATAGAAAAAACAAAATCATAGACTTTAAGTATGAATAGTACATATGCTAAAAATGCTCAGATTTGTCTTTTTTGTGTAGCTCTCATTTTAGTGTGTTTCGACCTGAAAATTTGCACACATGTTCATTATGTATCTAAGTATATGCATAAATATTTTCAGAATTTTTTGTAACAAAAAAGTTTGAATTTTGAACTTCTCAAATTAAGGACTCCATGGAGCTTGGTCTCCGTTTGGCATTTTTGGTCATACATGTATGAATCATTATTTACCTTTTGTACTTTGACGGCCTTATTGAATAATAATTATGCCCGATACAAGGATTGGAATCAAGAATGACGGTGGCTGATCTTTATTAAACTTAGTGATCGCGTGAGCAGCCGCATGCATTTGCCTGTCAAACACAATGACATGTCATCGCCCTGCTGAGGCTACTTATGATAGCTTGGCAATTATTATGGTGTTTAATACAAGGACACTAGAACAATGATCCAGTCTTGTTTATGTGATCGCAAAGGTGTGTTCTAGAAGACATATTTCGTGTGGTGAGCAACTGTCCATGTCTAAGCAAAATGTTACTCTAACAAGCGGGGTGGAATTATTAGGATCAACCCAATTTTTTTTTGGCGGTTGAGGATCAACCCAATTGATGTCGAAAAGTGGTAGCATACGTATGAAATAGTTTTGGGAATGCCAAACAAATTTGGACGGGGTTTAAAGTGTCACCATATCACAAACACATGATTAAAAAACATACAAGTTGATAATTTGTTCTTACTAAGAAACATGTTACCAAGAAGATTGTGAATCCTCACAACATAGGCTTAAGTCCTCGTCGACTCGTATTTGGGTGTGTTTGTTTAAAGTTTTAGAATGACGATGATTTCGGACCCGACTGAAGAGCCTGGAATTGCAGTATGTGATCCAGAGTTAGTTCATCCCAATAACAACTAGATTGTGAATTAATTTCAATCCGCTTATGGGCTAGAACCTCAAAGTATCAAGTTTTGGAATAATCGTTGAATTTTCAACACTAAGAATAAAATACAACAACTTGGCACCAAATGGAGGAGTGTGCAACACGCAAGGAAAATTTGGGGGAAACACTTCCTTTCAGAGTTCTGTTGCGGAACATGTGTCACACATATCGTAAGCCATCAATTCGTATTTTGATCTGACGGCGGTTGATGCTTGCGCGCCAGATGTCGAAAGCAAAGTCGTCGACGGTGGCCTCGCCTAGGTCCAACTCAGCGGCACCACCATGCCACCTCCAATTGACGCTTTGTGTCATCCCAATGGCGTCCAATGTCACATCAGCCCATGCTACCCTCGCATCCGACCCGCCGGCCAGTTGTGGAGCAGAAGGGCATGATCCTCTGTGAGCACACGCTAGACCATTGCTATGAGTGCCAAGATCCCCACTTGCCCAAACAAAATCACCTCCGACAAGGGTGCCGACACCGCAACAAAGCACAATTGTTGTTTTTGTTGTGCGTTCTCGTAAGCCTGAGTAATCTCAGCATCATGGACATCGTCAACCTAGCAACCCAGGTTCCCAGGACAACGTTGGCCTTGCCATCGGTGACGACAGGCATCCCATCCTGTTAGATGGCGGGGCTCCATGGATCCGACTCGGTGCGAAGATGAAAATTTTAACAGAATTAATATAAAAAAATTATCTGTACCTACAGATAAAACAGGGTGTGTTTCTCTAATTTCTTAACCCGTTCACCCATATTATATTTTTGATATTTTTCCTATCCGAGGTGGTACTATTGTTTGGGCGTCCCTTTTTTCGTATGTAACCAGCCCGCACTAGGTATTGGGCTTTCCTCTTTTTTGTATGTAACCAAATTTGTTGGGATATAGCTATCAGTTATGACCCTTTTTAGTTCATACGGTGTCATCTCAACAGATTTAGATGGTGCCCTATTTAATGTGAATGTAGCTGTCTCTAATGCATAACCCCAAAAAGATAGTGGTAAATCGGTAAGAGACATCATAGATCGCACCATATCTAATAAAGTACGGTTACGATGTTCGGACACACCATTACACTGTGGTGTTCCAGGTGGCACGATTTTGTGAAACTATTCCACATTGTTTTAATTGAAGACCAAACTCGTAACTCAAATATTTGTCTCTGCGATCAGATCGTAGAAACTTTATTTTCTTGTCATGATGATTTTCCACTTCGCTCTGAAGTTCTTTGAACTTTTCAAATATTTCAGACTTATGTTTCATCAAGTAGATATACTCATATCTGCTCAAATCATCTGTGAAGGTCAGAAAATAACGATACCCGCCGCGAGCCTCAACACTCATCAGACTGCATACATCAGTATGTATTATTTCCAATAAGTCAGTTGCTCGCTCCATTGTTCCGGAGAACGGAGTCTTGGTCATCTTGCCCATGAGGCATGGTTCGCAAGCATCAAAATGATTCATAATCAAGTGATTCCAAAAGCCCATCAGCATGGAGTTTCTTCATGTGCTTTACACCAATATGACCTAAACGACAGTGCCACAAATAAGTTGCACTATCATTATTAACTTTGCATCTTTTGGCTTCAATATTATGAATATGTGTATCACTACGATCGAGATCCAATGAACCATTTTCATTGGGTGTATGGCCATAGAAGGTTTTATTCATGTAAACAGAACAACAATTATTCTCTAACTTAAATGAATAACCGTTTTGCAATAAACATGATCAAATCATATTCATGCTCAATGCAAACACCAAATAATATTTATTTAGGTTTAACACTAATCCCGAAAGTATAGGGAGTGTGCGATAATGATCACATCAATCTTGGAACCACTTCCAACACACATCGTCACTTCACCCTTAACTAGTCTCTATTCATTCTGCAACTCCCGTTTCGAGTTACTACTCTTAGCAACTGAACCAGTATCAAATACCGAGGGGTTGCTATAAACACTAGTAAAGTACACATCAATAACATGTATATCAAATATAGCATTGTTCACTTTGCCATCCTTCTTATCCTCCAAATACTTGGGGCAGTTCCGCTTCCAGTGACCAGTCCCTTTGCAATAGAAGCACTTAGTCTCAGGCTTAGGTCCAGACTTGGGCTTCTTCACTTGAGCAGCAACTTGCTTGCCATTCTTCTTGAAGTTCCCTTTCTTTCCCTTTCCCTTTTCTTGAAACTAGTGGTCTTGTTAATCATCAACACTTGATGCTCTTTCTTGATTTCTACCTTCATCAATTTCATCATCATGAAAAGCTCGGGAATCATTTACGTCATCCCTTGCATACTATAGTTCATCACAAAGTTCTACTAACTTGGTGATGGTGACTAGAGAATTCTGTCAATCACTATTTTATCTCGAAGATTAACTCCCACTTGATTCAAGCGATTGTAGTACCTAGACAATCTGAGCACATGCTCACTGCTTGAGCTATTCTCCTCCATCTTTTAGCTATAGAACTTGTTGGAGACTTCATATCTCTCAACTCGGGTATTTGCTTGAAATATTAACTTCAACTCCTGGAACATCTCATATGGTCCATGACGTTCAAAACGTCTTTGAAATGCCGATTCTAAGCTGTTAAGCATGGTGCACTAAACTATCAAGTAGTCATCATATTGAGCTAGCCAAACATTCATGACGTCTGTATCTGCTCCTGCAATAGGCCTGTCACCTAGCGGTGCATTAAGGACATAATTCTTCTGTGCAGCAATGAGGATAATCCTCAGATCACGGATCCAATCTGCATCATTGCTACTAACATTTTTCAACTTAGTTTTCTCTAGGAACATATCAAAAATAAAACAGAGGAGCTAAATGCGAGCTATTGATCTACAGCATAGATATGCTAATACTACCAGGACTAAGTTCATGATAAATTAAAGTTCAATTAATCATATTACTTAAGAACTCCCACTTAGATAGACATCCCTCTAATCATCTAAGTGATCACGTGATCCATATCAACTAAACCATAACCGATCATCACGTGAAATGGAGTAGTTTTCAATGGTGAACATCATTATGTTAATCATATCTACTATATGATTCACGCTCGACCTTTCGGTCTCCAGTGTTCCGAGGCCATATCTGCATATGCTAGGCTCGTCAAGTTTAACCTGAGTATTTCTGCGTGTGCAAAACTGGCTTGCACCCGTTGTAGATGGACGTAGAGCTTATCACACCCGATCATCACGTGGTGTCTGGGCACGACGAACTTTGGCAATGGTGCATACTCAGGGAGAACACTTTTATCTTGAAATTTAGTGAGAGATCATCTAATAATGCTACCGTCATAACTAAGCAAAGTAAGATGTATAAAAGATAAACATCACATGCAACCAAAATATGTGACATGATATGGCCATCATCATCTTGTGCCTTTGATCTCTATCTCCAAAGCATCGTCATGATCTCCATCGTCACCGGCATGACACCATGATCTCCATCATCTTGATCTATATCAATGTGTCGTCACATGGTCATCTCGCCAACTATTGCTCTTGCAACTATTGCTATCGCATAGCGATAAAGTAAAGCAATTATTTGGCTCTTGCATCTTATGCAATAAAGAGACAACCATAAGGCTTCTGCCAGTTGCCGATAACTTCAACAAAACATGAACATCTTATACAACAACTTATATCTCATCACGTCTTGACCATATCACATCACAACATGCCCTGCAAAAACAAGTTAGACGTCCTCTACTTTTTTGTTGCAAGTTTTACGTGGCTGCTACGGGCTTAGCAAGAACCGTTCTTACCTACGCATCAAAAACATAACGATAGTTTGTCAAGTTAGTGCTGTTTTAACCTTCTCAAGGACCGGGCGTAGCCACACTCGGTTCAACTAAAGTTGGAGAAATTGACACCCGCCAGCCACCTGTGTGCAAAGCACGTCGGTAGAACCAGTCTCGCGTAAGCGTACGCATAATGTCGGTCCGGGCCGCTTCATCCAACAATACCGTCGAACCAAAGTGTGACATGTTGGTAAGCAGTATGACTTATATCGCCCACAACTCACTTGTATTCTACTCGTGCATATTACATCAACGCATGAAACCTGGCTCGGATGCCACTGTTGGGGAACGTAGTAATTTCAAAAAATTTCCTACGCACACGCAAGATCATGGTGATGCATAGCAACGAGAGGGGAGAGTGTTGTCTACGTACCCTCGTAGACCGAAAGCGGAAGCGTTAGCACAATGCGGTTGATGTAGTCGTACGTCTTCACGGCCCGACCGATCAAGCACCGAAACTACGGCACCTCCGAGTTCTAGCACACGTTCAGCTCGATGACGATCCCCGGACTCCGATCCAGCAGAATGTCGGGGAAGAGTTCCATCAGCACGACGGCGTGGTGAAGATATTGATGTTCTACTGACGCAGGGCTTCGCCTAAGCACCGCTACAGTATTATCGAGGTGGACTATGGTGGAGGGGGGCACCGCACACGGCTAAGAGACAATCAACTTGATCAACTTGTGTGTCTAGAGGTGCCCCCTGCCCCTGTATATAAAGGAGCAAGGGGGAGGCGGCCGGCCTAGGAGGAGGGTGCGCCAAAGGGGAGTCCTACTCCCACCGGGAGTAGGACTCCTCCTTTCCTTGTTGGAGTAGGAGAGAAGGAAAGAGGGGGAGAGGAACAAGGAAAAGGGGGCTGCACCCCTTGTCCAATTCGGACCAGAGGGGGGGCGCGCGCCTCCTTCCTTTTGGCCTCTCTCCTCTATTCCCGTATGGCCCAATAAGGCCCATATACTCCCCGGCGAATTCCCGTAACTCTCCGGTACTCCGAAAAATACCCGAATCATTCGGAACCTTTCCGATGTCCGAATATAGTCGTCCAATATATCGATCTTTACGTCTCAACCATTTCGAGACTCCTCGTCATGTCCCCGATCTCATCCGGGACTCCGAACTCCTTCGGTACATCAAAACTCATAAACTCATAATATATCTAAAAGTGCAACTATCCCTAGGTGGTTTTGGTAATTCATAACAACATATAGCTCATTGAGCTAATACTATTCCAAGATGATTATTTCAGGAAAGCTCAATGATTGGCATGGCATGGATGTGAAAGTGGAACCCTCAAAATGCTAAGGACAAAGGATTGGCTCAAGCTCAAAAGCTCAAGACTCTTCATTTTATATTTTAGTGATCCAAGATCACATTGATTCTTTAGGAAAAGCCAATACTATCAAGGAGGGATGAGGTGTTGCTTAATGAGCCTCTTGCTTCATGTGCTTAGTGATATGCTCCAAAACCCTCAACTACTTTCCCATATCCACATTTGACCTAAACCCTAAGACAAACTCGATCATACCGATTCTTCCTATCCGGCGCCACCGAGTTTCATTTGTCAAAAGCCACTGCCAAACCCTAGCATTTCGGTTCTACCGATAGGGATCTCGGTCTCACCGAGATGGGATTGCAAACTCTCTGTTTCCCTTTCGTAATTTTTTGGTCTCACCGAAAGAGCGAATCGGTCCCACCGAGATTGCAATGTAAATTCAGTGTTTCCTTTTTGTAACTTTTCGCTCTCACCGAAAGAGCAAATCGGTCCCACCGAGTTTGCCTGACCAACTCTTTGGTTAGCTAATTACCAAATTCGGTCTCACCGAGTTTGTGTAATCGGTCTCACCGAGATTACGTTATGCCCAAACCCTAACCATATCGGTCCTACCGAGTTGCATGTCAGTCCCACCGAAAATCTCTAACGGTCACTAGGTTTACATTTTCGGTCCGACCGAGTTTGTTGATTCGGTCCCACCGAGATTGGAAAACTGTGTGTAACGGTTGGATTTTGTGTGGAGGCTATATATACCCCTCCACCTCCTCTTCATTCGAAGAGAGAGCCATCAGAACACACACACAATTCCAACTCATATGTTCTGAGAGAGAACCACCTACTCATGTGTGGAGACCAAGATATTCCATTTCTACCATATGAATCTTGATCTCTAGCCTTTCCCAAGTTGCTTTCCACTCAAATCTTCTTTCCACAAAATCCAAATCCTATGAGAGAGAGTTGAGTGTTGGGGAGACTATCATTTGAAGCACAAGAGCAAGGAGTTCATTACCTACACACCATTTGTTACTTCTTGGAGAGTGGTGTCTCCTAGATTGGCTAGGTGTCACTTGGGAGCCTCCGACAAGATTGTGGAGTTGAACCAAGGAGTTTGTAAGGGTAAGGAGATCGCCTACTTCGTGAAGATCTACCGCTAGTGAGGCAAGTCCTGTGTGGGCGATGGCCATGGTGGGATAGACAAGGTTGCTTCTTCGTGGACCCTTTGTGGGTGGTTGCTTCTTCGTGGACCCTTCGTGGGTGGAGCCCTGTGTGGACTCGCGCAACCGTTACCCTTTGTGGGTGGAGCCCTGTGTGGACTCGCGCAACCGTTACCCTTTGTGGGTTGAAGTCTCCATCAATGTGGATGTAGGATAGCACCACCTATCCGAACCACGGGAAAAACATCCGTGTCTCCAATTGCATTTGAATTCTCCAAACCCTTCCCTTTACATTCTTGCAAATTGCATGCTTTACTTTCCGCTGCCAATATACTCTTTGCATGCTTGCTGGAATCATGTGATGATTGCTTGACTTGTCCTACAATAGCTAAAATCTGCCAAGAACTAAAATTGGGAAAAGGTTAAGTTTTTATTTGGTCAAGAAGTCTAATCACCCCCCTACTTTCCGCTGCCAATATACTCTTTGCATGCTTGCTGGAATCGTGTGATGATTGCTTGACTTGTCCTACAATAGCTAAAATCTGCCAAGAACTAAAATTGGGAAAATGTTAAGTTTTTATTTGGTCAAGTAGTCTAATCACCCCCCCTCTAGACATACTTTCGATCCTACAATATCTGTCATCGAAACCTTAAGCGTGCGGACCCTACGAGTTCGAGAACAATGTAGACATGATCGAGACACGTCTCCGGTCAATAACCAATAGCGGAACCTGGATGCTCATATTGGCTCCCACATATTCTACGAAGATCTTTATCGATCAAACCGCATAACAACATACGTTGTTCCCTTTGTCATCGGTATGTTACTTGCCCGAGATTCGATCGTCGGTATCTCAATACCTAGTCAATCTCGTTACCGGCAAGTCTCTTTACTCGTTCCGTAACACATCATCCCGCAACTAACTCATTAGTTGCAATGCTTGCAAGGCTTTAAGTGATGTGCATTATCGAGAGGGCCCAGAGATACCTCTCCGACAATCGGAGTGACAAATCCTAATCTCGAAATACGCCAACCCAACAAGTACCTTCAGAGACACCTGTAGAGCACCTTTATAATCACCCAGTTACGTTGTGACGTTTGGTAGCACAGAAAGTGTTCCTCCGGTAAATGGGAGTTGCATAATCTCATAGTCATAGGAACATGTATAAGTCATGAAGAAAGCAACAGCAACAAACTAAACGATCAAGTGCTATGCTAACGGAATGGGTCAAGTCAATCACATCATTCTCTAATGATGTGATCCTGTTAATCAAATGACAACTCATGTCTATGGCTAGGAAACTTAACCATCTTTGATTCAACGAGCTAGTCAACTAGAGGCATACTAGTGACATACTGTTTGTCTATGTATTCACACATGTATTATGTTTCCGGTTAATACAATTCTAGCATGCATAGTAAACATTTATCATGATATAAGGAAATAAATAATGACTTTATTATTGACTCTAGGGTATATTTCCTTCAGAGGATAGCAATTTTTTTTAGAATCACACAAACTGATCAAACAGTCTGATTACAGTATTTCCTCAAAAGCTCGCTCATCTCACCTGGCACGCCGGCCACTTGGAACAGATCGCCCCTCCTAGATGCAAGGGTTGCAAGGCCATGTGCAAGTTTGTTCCTGTCCCTCTGCACCCACTCGATCAGATATGATTGAAAAGAGCTCAATGCTAGCTTGATGTCAGTTATGATCGGGAATAGCCGCGACTAGTTTGCTGCGTCCGGGTTGATCGCCCTCACCAGGGTCATGTAGTCAAGCTCGACATGAATTGGTCCAGTATGATAATTTGCCAAAGTGTTCAGTCCATGCAGCAATGCGAGGCTCTCTGCTTCTTCGACAGACACACATTGCCCCAATCTACACCCCATTGAGAAGAACGGGACCCCCTGACTGTTTCTAGCGACCGCACCACCCGCGCTCTCACCTGTTGCAGCAACAAAGGACACATCCGTATTTAATTTGGCCACGCCGGCGGTAGGGGGGCACCATTGCTTTCTGACAGTCCTGGAGTGATCTGAGGACTGCTCAAACAGATTCATGCAGAAAATGCCCCTCTCAGCCTCTGATTTCCCCTGTGCCATCCTGACTTCTTCCTCATACTTAAGCAAGAATCCTACTGACATCGAGATGGTCTCTTTTCCATCACTGTGGATTATATTATCTCTCAAAAACCATGCCCGCCATAGCAATAGAAGGATTTTGTTTCGTGTATCCTCATCACATGAGTTCAGGAGAGTTTGGAGCCAGTCCTCACCTGTGTGCCAGAACGCACTCTCTTTCGGTAGCATCCATTGATTTCACATTGCTTGTCTCAGGGCTTTACTTTTCGTGCACGATACCACAGTATGAAACTCATCTTCCTCCGCGTTGCCGCAAATGACACAGGTGCTGTCTGTCTCAAGCATTCGTCTGCACTTGTTAGATTTGGTAGCTAGAGTGTTTGTAGCCACCCTCCATCCGAAAATTTTGATTTTCCCAGGGATTTTCTCTTTCCAAATAAGGTCCCAGCTGCTGCGATCGTCAACACTTGCCGTGGAGCTAGAGGTCTGGGGGACGCTCCTCTTCATCGCCATCGCTAGCTTGTAGGCACTCTTGACAGTGAAATTGCCAGATTTCTCGTAGTGCCAAGCCACACAATCCTCGATCTCCCCCCTTGGTATTATTATCCTGACAATTTCAGAGGCATCGAAAGGAGAGAAGATCCGGTTGATAAGTTCCCGGTTCCACTCATTAGAGACCAGATCAATAAGCTGGTTAACCCATCTCAGTCTCGATCTGCATATGAAATTAGCAACTTTAAGACCCTCTTTCCTTGGAATCCACCGGTCCCTTTGGATTTGGATGTTCTTTCCATTACCCACTCTCCAAATTAGCCCTTTCTTTAGAAGCTCTACGCCGAATTCAATTCCTCTCCAGGTCAGAGAAGCATCAGATGCAAAATCCGTGTCTAGCAGATTCCCTTTGGGATAGTATTTTGACTTGAGGACCCTTGCACACAAGCTATCCGGGTATTGGATCAGCCTCCATCCCTGTCTCGCTAGAAATGCTTGATTGAAAAGATACATGTCTCTGAAGCCGATGCCTCCTCCTCTTTTTGGTTTTGTCATTTTGTCCCACCCCATCCAGTGAACTTTTCGGTGTCCTTCTTCATCACCCCAATAGAAATATCTAATCAGTCTCTCGTATTTCTCACAAAATCCCAGAGGCATCTTGAATACCCCCATAGTAAAGGTTGGTAGGGCTTGGACAATTGATTTTACATGGACTTCCTTTGCCGCAAAGGAAATGTGTCGACCCGATCGATTGGTGCACCTTTTCCTGAGTCTTTCCATAATCGGTTGAAAGTTATCTTCCTTCATTCTACCCTCCGGTGTGGGCAATCCAAGATATTTGCTCTCAAAAGTTGAGGACTCTACCTTGAGGACCTCTCTAATGCCATTTTGGATAGGAACCGGGCATTTCTCACTGAATAATAGAAAGAACTTATTTGGACTAGGAGCTGACCAGAGCCTTTCTGGAAGGTGGATAACACATATTTTACCACCTCTGCTTGTTCAATCGATGCTTTGTAAAAAAAGAAGGCAATCATCCGCAAAGAGCAAATTAGAGATGCCTGGGCTCCCTCGAGCAACTTTTAACGGCAAGATGTTGCCACCACTAACCTCCCTCTACAGGATCCGAGACAGACCCTCTGCCACAAACAAAAATAAGTAGGGACTGAGGGGATCACCTTGTCTAAGCCCACGGGTTGGCTGGAATCTCTCTAGAAGTTCTCTAATGCACTTCACAGAATATCTCACTAACCGGACACAGACCATAATCCATGCTATCCATTTTTTGTTGAACCCATACCTGTTCAAAGCACCTTCCAAGAAACTCCAATCCACTCTGTCGTAAGGCTTGGCAAGGTCAAGCTTGTATGCACAGTGTGTATTCATAGGATACTTGTTGTGCTAGATTTTGTGAAAACATTCAAAAGCGATCAATGCATTATCTGTAATCATCCGGCTGGGAATAAAAGCACTCTGAGTCTCGAATAACAAACCATCCATGATAGGACGTAATCGGTTGACCAAGCATTTTGATATCACCTTGTAGATGACATTACATAGACTAATCGGTTTGAAATCCTTCAACGATTGTGGGTCATTTCCCTTGGGAATAAGCACGATTGTAGTGTCGTTTAGACCATCCGGCATGATTCCTTCAACAAAGAAATTCTGTACAGCCTTCACTACATCCTCCTTCAATAGCCCCTAGTTCCTTTGGTAAAAACGGGGAGGGAGGCCATCCGGACCTGGGGCCTTAAGCGGTCCAATCTGGAAGAGCGCGTCGCTAATTTCCTTCTCGGTAAAATCTTTTTCCAAGTCCACATTCATTTCTTGAGAAACCATCTGTTTGAACAAGTCTAGCAGTACATGTGGGGTCACGTCCTTGTCTGCAGTATACAGCTCCTTGAAATAACTTGTTTCCATGTTCTGGAGGTCCTCCTTCTTCTCAACCCACTGGCCATCTGCATTTTTCAGTTTTGTAGTGGCATTTTGTTTCCTCCTCCAAGTAGCTTGCCGGTGAAACCACGTGTTCCTATCCCCCTCGCGTAAATATGTTGCTCTAGACCTCTGACGCCGCATAATTTCCTCGCGTAGGAGTAATTCATCCAGTTCATCCGCGACCCTTTTTATTTCCCTGTCGATTGCAGCATCCTGTGGTTTATTCATGAGACTTTGCATTCTGCTCCGAAGCTTTTTTATTTGCCTAGCAACTGAACCAAACTCTGAATCACTCCACTTGCGGAGCCCCTGCTGAATAGCACACACCTTGTTCTGAATTTCCCGCAGTGTTGCAGCAGATCCTTCCCTACTCCAAATCCCCTTAATCAACTCCTGCAATGATCCCTCCCTCTCCCACATGGCTTCGTATCTAAACTCTTTTTTCTTTCTGTACTCCAGCTTTCCCCCAAACTGAAGTAGCAGCGGCAGATGGTCAGATCTTGCAGAACATAAATGTTGAATGTTCGCATTTTGAACAGAAAATTGGCAAACATAACAAATCCGGCTCGGTTCATTTTATTGACAGAAAATTGCCGTGCTCATAAACTAAATCGCCGTCCTCATGCCAACTAAATTTGCCGTAACATTACCGAAAAGAGAGAGGCTTTTTTTTTCCTTTTCTTTTTGCTAAGAGAAAAGAAAGAGGCTGATGAGATGAGCTTTGCTACATCTATGTAAAAACTCTTACGAATCTTACATACAAACTCACGTGGTCTAATTAGATTAAAACAAAATAAGGCCCGGGAGGGATGGGATGATTAGAGTTAGGACTTAGGAAGGAAAATTACGTAACCTGCTACGTAGGTGTAGCATTTTTGCTGATGAGATGAAAGCGTTGACCAGGGCTATCAACTCGATGAGCAGCATGGTTGACCCGACTGGCCAGTTTGCCCTCTGGTTCCGATCGAGATCATACAGTGCACTGAATGTGTGGTTCCCTTCCGGGATCCCGGCCATGGCGACCGACCCCAGGCTGGCGGGAGCAGCGCGGAGCAGGAGACGCGGCGGTTTCATCTCGCGCGCTTCCGCGGCCTGGGCGGAGATCGAGTCTTCCTAGTAGAAAAATAATGCACACACCCGTGCGTGCAAGCGTGCAGCGACAGCGGCGTCGTCCGCGCCGCGCGCCGTGCGTCTTGGATCCACCCACCCAACTGGATTAGTTTTAAGTTGGTCGCCTCGCCGGCACAGAAAGATAGGCCGGCATCGTTAGTTTAACCAACGGCGGGTCAGCAGGTGCATCGGATGGATCCATTGATTCTTTCATCGACCATGGTTTCCATCAACGGATTGACCGGCCATTACGTCGCGGGTTTGCTTAATAATCCATCGATCCATTGTTAGAGCTGCTCTACTAAGCAAGTGCAGCTGCTACAGCGTGAGAGAGCGTGTTCTATTCTATGGACATGATGCCACGAATTCATGAAGCTGTCCACCCATTCTTAGTTCCCCTCCGGTGGTGGGTAGTCCCGCTGCTAGTGGTACAAGTACGCCGTACGTTGTTGTTTAAGTTTGCACGCTTGCGTTGCTTGGAGCTCGTTCCACGCCACCAGTTCCAACTACGACGCGCACGCGCGCACGCAAAGAAATGCCTCCGCTGTCTCGTCTGCTCCGTGCCGCGGTGCGCCGATGTCAAGTGCTACCGCTTCCTCCCTCCGTACCACGTACATAGCCGATCAACACGGACACCGAAGTACACCAACAGAAAATATTCTCTACTGGTTATTACGGATGGATGGATGGGTCGTGCCGCGACGGGCAACCGTGAGCTGCACGTACATACTTGACCGGACGGACGTGTATATTGTATACTGATGGGAGTCGCGCCAAAAGTCCCGTGTCCGCTCCGGCGCCGGAGCGTGACATCCGGATCGAGTCCATGCGTGTGACTGGAGCACGTACCCGTGCGGCGTGTCCCCCTTCCCGACCTCGCGTGGCCCGCGCCGCGTCACGGACGCCATGCCATGCCGGCTAGAGGAGCTTCCTTCCTTCTGCGCCTCCACATGTTTTTGGCCAAAGTGCAAAGCGTCCTTCTCTCTTTCGTCCTACTCTAAGTGATTTCGAGCATGCCCAAAAAGCAGGAAGCTCATGCATGCGCACGGCCTTTTGGATGTGAGTTTGGATTCTCCCTTCTTTTTCCTGCACGACAAACACACACAAACACGCAATGACCGGAGGTTTATTGAAGGTCGCTTTGAGCCGATCTGCTGGCGGCAGGCTCATCCTTTACAAATCTTGTGCTGTTCAGTCGACTTATTTCGATGCTCCCATTTGCTTGTTTTTTCTTTTTGGAGGGGATCCCATTTGCTTGTTGATACAACTAAATACGTATGAAACGGCTGTATTTATACTACTACCAGTCTTTTTTCTTTTCGTATGGGGATGGGCTCAGCTCAAGGTTGCTAGGGTGTTCCAAAACTTGCGCAAGGGAATAAACGGCTTCTAAAATTCGTGGCTAATAAATAGAACTGCACATGTGGTCCATGCCGTGGTGATGATGACTGCTCACAGTGGGGAGCAACATAGAATAGTAACTTGTCAATGTTACTAGTCTATGTTACTACCTCCATAGTGGGTAGTAACATATGAGTGGTATCATAAAAGAGTTCATTTATTAGGCTATAGACTCATTATGTCTTGAAATGTCCGATGTTACAGTAACTAGCTAAGTTACCACAAATCCCTCTTTTCTCATTAATTAGCTGCCACATAAGAAATCTTGTATTGAAATGTGTGATGTTACTAGTTAAGTTACTCCCATAGTGGGAGTAACTTAGGTACTAAGATAGCGCACTTCTAGAAATTTTTGCTTATGTGGCATGCAATTAATGAGAAATGGTAACATAATATGTTACTGTAACATAGCGCTTTCCAAGGCAATGTGAGTCTACAAGTCATTAAATGAAGCCACATATGATACTACTAGTACGTTACTTTGCACTATGAATGTAGTAACTTAGACTAGTGTCATATGCATGACACTAGTATAAGTTACTCCCCACTATGACCAGCCTAACACGATCAAGCATAAAATAAAGTGATGTAAGCAGAGGATAAGAATTACTCTCTCCGTCCCATAATATAAAAACGTTTTTGACATTGAGTAGTATGTTTTGTTGAGTTGAAAAAAAGAAAAAGAAGAGAAAAGAGAAGCGAGTTGTAGATTATCCCGTGGCACTTGCCCCAAATACCATTGAGAAAATGTGAGGTGGATCATGGGTTAATAAAGTAATCCTTCTTTATAATTAACCATTATACATATTGGCTATGAGATAAGCTATATGTGACATGGAAAGATCTTATACCTAGCAGTTGGTTATATTATTAATTATGACCTTGTATTTAACAGGTGGCTGGAAAAAAAAAATCTTTCCATCAGTCACTTTCTTTCCTGCCCATCAAATCAATATCCAACGACGGTCATAGTCATGTAGCGGACTGTTCATCTTCTTCCTCCCGCGGGCAATTCCTCCTCCCCACGGCCTGCCCGCCCCATTCATGGCTGGCAGACGCTACCGAGCATCACCTTGGCACCTCGCCCTCCCCTCAACCACCCCTAACCGCCGTTCCTGGCCACCACCCCGGGCATCCCTCTAAGCTCTGCATTACCAGTGAAAACCTCCGGCGATCCCCTGTACCCCCATCCCTAAGATAGATAGTATGCTAGTTCTTGTCTGGTGATGTTGGAAAGAAGGAAGAAGATGACTGATGCAACATAAAATTTTTAGGCACCTGGGAAATAGCAAAACCGTATTAATTAACCATGCCCTATCTTTGCCGACTTAAAACGATCTAACTTAAAGAAAATCTCAAGCAAAGAATAATATATGGACCAACTACTGCACGACATACCTTAAAAAAGAAAAGAAAAAATAGCACGCATGAGGAGTCAATTATATACTCGGGTACACACGAGGCAGCAGCATAAATTGGAGCGTGGCAGCGCCACCCCTCTTAACCTTGTCCTGTCTTTTGCACGGAGGAGAGCAGCTAGCTAGCTATGTGACCAGCCGAGCGAGATCACTGTGCGCACAGCCGCGACGAAAGCAACTAGAGCCAAAAGCTTTGCTCCCGACACGACATCTACTCGGCACACCGCCGGCAGCCCCACGCGACAGCGACGGCCGCCGCGCCGCGCACCTTTCTTTGGTCGCCGCCGCGCGCTGGCGATGGGCCTGAGCTTGACCCGTGAACAGTGCGCGCATCACGGGCGAGGCGAGCCACCCCACCCCATCCGGTCCGTGGAGGATTTTTGGTGGAGGATATACAGTACGCGGCGTACTATCTGCGTACGTAGCCTGGGAATGGCGCACTTTGCATGTACGAAGAGGAGCACTGCGCCCGGCGATTACTGTGATCCGAACTGGGCGTTCCAACAGTGCTGCAGCCGGCCGGGACGTCAGAAAAAACTGCTGGCCCTCCCTGTTACTGTAGCGCACACCCGGTACCGGTACGTTCCTTTTCGATAGGAAATGCGAGTCGCTGTACCACTGCGCCCCCGACGTACCCAGCCGGCAATTGCCAAAGAAGACACGCGACAAAACGGTTGAGCCGCCAACTGCAATCGGCGCATGCACGCACCCGTCCGCCCGTAGCCAGGGATACGTCCGAGCAGCTAGCTAGCGGGTCGACGCATCAACCGGCGAGCCGGAGATCGTATCGTACTGTACGTACTAGGCGGTAGGCGGTAGGCGCGCGCCTGGCCTGCGCAGGCCATCTACCCCGTCGTTGTTTGTCGATCGGTTATTCGGCCTCCTCTTTTTTTTTTATCGACTTCGGCCTCCTCTCTGGGTCTGGCGCCGGGCGGCCGAACCCGGCGCCGCGTACCTACGGGAGTGAGAGTGAATAGTATAAAACTATCATTTTTTGTGTTATGGCTCAAAAAAAACTATCAAAAATTTGTTTGTGACTTTTTGAACACAGTACAAACGCAAGCGCTTATATACACGCGCATACACTCACTCCTATGAATCCACACACGCACACCTTATCTCTATGAGCACCTTCGAAAGACTGAGCCGGCATATCATCTTGAAATTTACGAAGTCACCGTAGTCGCCTCGTCGTTGACGGGAACGTCTACTCCCACTGAATGCGCATCGCCGGAAATTCTGAAATAAATCCAGGAATAAATGCGAGCAACAGGACTTCAACCCTGATGGGCTGGGGATACCACAATCGCTCTAACCATCCAACCACAGGTTGGTTGGCAAAAAATGTTTGTAACTGATAACTATCACTTTTGACGTCGGCTATTTCAAAAAACCCAAAACGCCCGTTGCTAAGAAATTAAACCGGTTTATGACAGGTCAGGCCCGCACCTAAACGAACCGTCAGCTTGACCGTTAGATGACATGTGGGGCCCACCTGTCAGTGCATCTTCCTCATAAAAAAACAATTGGGTCCTTGTAAATGTCTTAAAAATGCAATCGGGTCCTTGTAATCTTTTTAGAAAAGCAATCGGGTTCCTCCCATGGCCGCGCGCCCGCAGCCATGCTCGCCGGCCAGCCATGGCGCCGCCGTGGAGCTCCCTTCTGTCGCTCGTCGCCATCCAGTACGTGCAAGGTGCAGGTGGACGGCTTCATCGCCCTGCTGGATGCTGCCACGGAGGACCGCATCCAGGGAGGCCTCCTGCCGGAGTTAGCCGCCCAGTCCACCCGCAACCGTGACCCATCGCCACCTAGACCATGCCCGAGCGGTGGCTGCCGAGGTTGGCCCGGCAGTGCGGTGCAGCGCCTCTGGTTGGTGGCGCCATGGCTCCAGGCCGTAGAGGGTGGCGCGACGGGCTATAGACTACGAGCAAGAGAAGAGGATCTTGGGAGAGGAGGCAGTTGGGGAGGCGGAGGAGCGGCCGGCCGACGTCGGCGAGGTGGAAGAAGGGGCGGCTGGCGCTAGTGGAAAGGGAGGCGGTCGTGCGCGTAGGCCAGCGGTGTGGCCGGCGCCCATTGTCGTGTCGCTATCTCCGATGAACTTCGGGGTCTGTCAACGGTGGGGAGTTGACGTGGAGGAAGGAGAAGGGAGGCAGAGAGGAGTGAAGGAAATGAGGAAGAGGCATTGACATGTGGGCCCCACATGTCATCCAATGGTCAAACAAACGGTCAAACTGCCGGTTCGTTTTGATGCGGGTCCAACCTGTCATAAACCGGTTTAATTTTTTAAGTTTTTTGAAACAGCCGATACCAAAAGTGGTAGTTATCAGTCACAAACAAATTTTTAATATTTTTTTGGAATTATAACGCGAAAAGTGGTAGTTTTATATTATTCACTCGCGCGGGGGCATATACGGCGGCACCGCACCTTCCAACTTTCTTCAAAACCATACACCAAGCCATACGAATGATCTGCTACACTATCCACCCCTCATGGAGAAAAAAAACATTACATAAAGACATGGTAAAAAGGTACAAGTGTGGACAGCTATTCAAAACCATACGCCAAGGCATTTATATAAATGCTCTAATACTAGACTATCACCCCTCACGAAATAAGCATTACATAAAGACGTGGTAAAAGGGTACAAATGTGGACATCTACTTTACTCGCAAAAAAGCTCCACAAAAAAAGTGAAAAGAACTACACCTGTTGAGTAGCCGAGACATCTTTTTTCTGTTAATGAAAATCGGAGAGGAAGGCCTCTCGGTCTCTTTCTTAGAAAAATGAAAAGAAAATTTGAGTTGCTCTCTAATCTTGAACTTTGTTGCTGCTCAGTCACAACACCTGTTCCACAAGAACCACAAATGCCGGTATACAAACGCATGAAAGAGCGAAGCACATCGCCTCTCCATGAGGCCGTTGGAAAAAAACTTTATAGTAAACTGCTAGAAGAGGTGAGACCATGAATGCAGCTGAACAAATTACAGCGGGAGCACCGTCCCGCTTGTCGTGATTCATTTCCCTTCGTCGCTAGACCAGAAGAGCAAGAAGAATGACAACAACTTCGGTAGTTAGCACCACATCTACTACGCCGTGTCGAACCTTACACTCATTCAAGACGAACACCCACAAACCCCTAGCTTAAGCTAGCGAGGTCATCAACGAGACAGACAGAGGATCGAGGGCCTTTGTTCCCAGAAGTGCCGACACCAGCTCGACCAAGCCGGCAAGACGTATTCAGGCCCAGTCACACAACTGAAGGAGAAAAGATTGGATTGAGGGAGCCTGAGGCATATTATCGAGAGCACAACACCATCGCTGGAGCTAAAGCGGCCGATAAGCCCTGAAGCTCAAAGGCCAATGGTTGGCAAAGGGAGGATAGAACATGGCTAATTGATAGATCTAGAGGAGAGGAGATGAAAATGTACAGATTATAGTGATAGTAAATTCGCCCAACCCATCAAACTTTTGTGGGAAAGGTAACTATAGAGTGGTGACGTGAAGAGATCGAAGTGGATGCTACACACATGAAATGTCATTATGTAGAAATGAAAAAAAAAGAGTAAGCCAAGCGTTCACTTATATTTTTAGCTTCATGGCTATATATGGGGACAGATATGGGGTAAGGATGTGAGAAGTGGTTGGTAAGCAGCGGAGGGAATGGTTGACACGGCAAGGTGGAAAGGGTTGCAGGTGGACGGGCACGTGTGAGAGGACAAAAGAGCAAAGAAGATCGACACGACACCGATCAAAGAGAGAGGGGCGGACGAGGCGGTGACACGAGAGGGGTGAAAAGAGACGGGGTTCACACTTCAGACCCTAGCTCTTTTCAAGATGAAAACGACTTCAACGGCAACCAAAGAACAAGATATGACAGGGCCTGGCCCAGGCCCACCGGTCAGCGACTCCCCGAGCCTTGGCCTACACACATGTCCGGTTAGGAAAGCGCTGTCGCAACGGAAGGCGACCGACCGAGGAGCCCGCCGTCGACAAGATATGACAATGCCGGCATGGGGCCCGCCAGTCAGCGACTCGTGGAGCCTTGGCCTACACACATTTTCGGTTAGGAAGGCACTGGTAGAAAAAGGGCCTATAGTCCCGGTTCGTAAGGGCCTTTAGTCCCGGTTCCTGAACCGGGACTAAAGTGTCGGTACTAATGCCCTGACCCTCCACGTGGCCGGTCCACCTTTAGTCCCGGTTGGTAACACCAACCGGTACTAAAGGAAATTTCCTGATTTTTTTTTGAATTTTTTTTTGAAATTTTTTTATTTTCAAATTTCTGAATTATTTTAACCTCTAATCTCTAATCACCCCTCATCACTGCTCAATTTAATCTTTAATCACCCCTCATCATTCCAAATCATCTCACTTCCCGAATGGTCACCCATCCTCTCACTACTCCAGCCTGAGCACGCTTAACTTCCGGGTTCTATTCTCCCTCATTTCCAAGTCTGCACTTGTTGTTTTCCTAACAATAGTAAGATGTCAATCCTATTAACCCTCAGGAATTTAGTTTGAGCATGAAGTCACATATTTCTAAAAAACAATAATTTTTTAGTAACACTAATATTTTTGAATAAGTAGTTTGACCATTGTTTGACCACAGTTTGACCATAGTTTGACCATAGTTTGACCAGATTTGACCAAAATTCAAAAAAGGTGAAATAATTATTTAATAACACTAATATTCTTGAATAATTATTTAGTAACACTAATACTTCTTGAATAAGTATTTAAAAAAACTGAAATTTAAAAAAACTGAAATTTGAGCAGAACTTTTTTTCTTTTTGGAATTTGAGGATTCTAGAAATTTGCAAACAGGCCGTAGGCGGTCTCCATCGGATGTAACTTTTCGAGTAGATGATTTTTCATATAAAAAACTTTTTCATCCGAGTTCGTATGCAAAAGTTATGCCCATTTTACAAATTCCAGAGAGATTTTGTAAATAAAGTCGAAATTCATATTTGTAAATTTTCCCAACAACTAGACCACATATCACATGTGAAACTTATTTTCTTTTATTTTTTTGACATTTCCATCATTTTCTTTTATTTTTTTTAAAACTGAAAAGGCGATCCAGGGGGGTATAGTTTGAAAATAGGACCATTAGTCCCGGTTCGTGCCTCAAACCGGGACTAAAGGTCTAATCTGTAGTCCCGGTTTGTGGCACGAACCGGGACCAATGGTTGTGGGCCAGGAGCGAGGCCCATTGGTCCCCGGTTCATCCCACCAACCGGGACCAAAAGGTCTAGATGAACCGGGACTAATGCCTTAGCCGCACGAACCGGGACCAATGCTCACATTAGTCCCGGTTCAGTCTAAAACCGGGACTAATGGGCTGAGCCGGCCTGGACCATAACCCTGTTTTCTACTAGTGAGGGGCCACCGCAACGGAAAGCGACGGAGGATGGCAGCAGCACAGCAGCGGCAGCAACCGTCGCGCTCCATCGACCACAGGCGCCTTTGTTGGCTTGTCCCGCTTTGCCATCGCTCCAGTCCAGATCGTCACAACACAGACAGACACGGACGCGGACACCACGCGCTCGCTTCACATCACGCCGTGGAAGGAACCGGAGAGCCGTGGCCAGCCATGTCCACATCTCCCATCGCCACCCAACGCCGTGGATCCAGCTCACCGAACAACAGCATATATGTCTCTGTTTTGTGCTTGGTTCCGACACTGACGGACCACATACATGTTTTCACAGAACAAAAAAGATTCAGACATTCATTCCTACCCAGGACTTGCAGCAAGGAACCACCATGGATTCTGAGCTAGAGTTACTACATCATCATCGCAAAAAGAAAAAAGACAAGAAGGATGATGTGGTTTCCTTAACAGCATGGATACGCTGTTTGTCTCTGGTGGGCATTCCTGAAGACTGAAGTCAAAGTACCAAAGGGGGATGCTTCCATGGCAAGAACACCTAGATTTTCGGTGGTTGAAGATAGGTCAATTTGGATGTATTAGAAGAAAATCCGCACCTACTGATACAAATGCGGCAATTTCCTAGGTCTCGCAATACATGCAGAGTTTAAATGGGTGATAGATGCATATTGTTAGGTGGAATAAACGGGTAAACTGGGAGTGTCTAGCCAACAATGCAACGGGAAAAATAAGGAAATTGACACTTATATTTGAGGAGTGGATGTGACCAGATACCTAACTGATTCTAAAATGACTAGCAAGCTTTTTTTAGTAAAAAAGCAAGTTTTTATTTTGCAAGTGATTAGCAAGCTTTTTTCGGAAGACGAAATGAAATGACTAACCTTATGCTTGAACAGAAACATACAAACCTGTAAGACTCATCTCCAGTGTGTCTGAGTGCCCCAGCTGCATCACGGTAAAAAAAACATGGCTCATCAACTCGGCTTTCTAGTGGTAGTAGCTTAATGCAATTTTTTTTGGTCCGCATAGAATTTTCATAGTGAAGTTGCTCTCAACAAATAAACAGGATCATGCTAAGGATCTGTCTACATATGGGCATATGGTTCAGGAGATCAAAACACTACTTCAAACTCTCGATGAGTTTAAGGTAAGCTGGGTGTGTCGCTTTGCGAATAGCGCGGCGTATGTAATGGCTAGGGAAGATTGCACCAAGAAACTTTGTAAAACTTGGCTCCATGTTCCACCAGAGTGTCTCGACTCTGTGGTAGCTTGGGAGATTCTTGGGATTTGAATAAAATGCAATAATTCCAACTCAATTTTTTAAGAGCTTTCAAATATTTGCCGGGCTTTCAAACTTGTTGCCCTCAACAAATAATGTTTCGTGTATGTGTTTTTCTTGGGTGCAACAATGTCCTCGTGCTACAGCACAACTGCCCATCAATAATTCTCTTCCTAGCTCCGCCACAGCGCACATGGTGCAACCGTGCACTCCGATTTGTCGCCTTCTGCAGCGGGAACGCGTGGGTGCGTACGCGCACATATACTGCCCGCACAACATTGCATGTACACATATATAGCTACACGTAATGGTTCTGCCGTGCTGAGCTGCATAATTACATAATCATATATAGCTACACATAATGGTTCTGCCGTGCGAGTTGCATAATTACTGGCCGAGATAGCCGTAGCAGCATGGTGTACAGTGCCTAGCTAAGTGGTGCAGTAATAATATCACGTCGAGCTCATCACGTACTACCTAGCTACAAGTGGTCATGTCACGTACATGCATGAGCGGCTGGTTCACGGACACATCATTCATGCATGCATCCAAAGCTAGCTAGGGTTCGCGACGGAGCGATCCCATGCATCGATATAGGTTTAAATTGCATGATGTGATTATGTATATGTATGCCCGTGTGTGCACACGAGTAGTTTGCTTGTGCGTCTCGAGTTCAACTGGTGTTGTGTAGCCACGCCAGCGTCTCGACCGCTCACCACGGACCACACGATGCAAGTTGACAAGTTGTCAATTTCTACGTGCGTCAGCGCGGAGCTTGGGCGGTAGTCCAGAAGCAGGTACAGATTGTGGTCTGTATCGACGACATCTAAAAGACAGAACATTTGTCGGGTTCGTGGTTCGTGGATGGCAGGTATGAGTTCCTTCTTCGACGTCTTAGTCGTGGTGGGGTGCTAGATCTGGAGTTCGATGGCGTGTCTGGGGTGTTGCACAGTCTAATTCGTTCAACGGTAAGGGCTTCACTTTTGGTGAGCCATCTTTAAGGTGTGCAAAGCTGCATATCATAGATGGAGTTACGTCGAGCTCGGTTGAGGAGATGATTCATCATTCTTTTTCGGCGGCTATTGTGATGATGTCGGAGACAGGTGACGAACGTTGATGTCAAGCTCGAAGATATTCTGTTGTCTTTTTAGTTTTGTCATGTCAATCTTTACGAGACTTATATTTTATTTTTTATGATATAAATAAGACACATATTATCATGAAAAAAATACAACCCCGAACATACGTCTTAGGATAGAGCCAAGAATGCCGCAGGGACAGTTGCTTGGCAAAATGACAAAACCACACCATATGTACAAATATGGACGGCATCTTTATCCGAGAGAAACTACCATCCAAAACCAAGTGGTCGAAAAAGATAGTAGAATACATATATATCTCTGGACGTATGTACGTACGGGCTAATTCTTTTCCTCTGTCGCCTTCTTTTTTAGTTTTCCCTAGTCAAAAGAGACCAAGCTGGGGGCCGGATGCAGGCGCGCTTGAAGCTCCGAGCGAACATGGGAGCAGAATAGCTTTGCACTGGGCACAGGGCATCCATCGCAGATGTTGCCGCCCTACTCCAACCGCTTTGGCCTCTCGCCGGAATTCCGTATCCATGCATGAGAGTGTTGTGTTGGTTGCACAATAATAAGTGGTTCCTCCTTCTCCGGTCATCCACTGATATACAACTAAAATGAATTAATCATGAAACCAACAGACCTACCGCTGCAGTGACATACTTGTATACTGGCCATTCGTTGCTGACACCATTGTCACATATGAATCGAGTTCACTCGACTCTTTTCACGTCTGCTAGGTGTTAGGTTGATCTCTCTCCCGTTCGAGCCCAACGGGTCGAACGGGCCCTTACATCATGTCTTGATCGGGGACGCCCAACCAAACCATGGTTGGTGGGCCTCTGTCGCCAATGCAATATAAAAAGGTGGGGTGCCAGGGCACGCATCATGAGGTTTACCGTGCACCACAACACCACCAACACACCAATCCGGTCTAGGGTTGCGCTAGGCCGATGGGAAGCTCCGCCGCCACCACCTCGCCCACACTCCGCCATCACCGTGCGCCATAGTACCACGATGTCCTCTGGCTCGAGCTCGTTAGCCAAAGGAGAAGGTAGGTTCATCGAATGATCTGGCCTACTCCGATCCAAAGGATCTACCAATGGTATCAGGCCATGCTAGGCTATGATTTTTGGTGCAAAATATAAACAGAGAAAGAAAAAAAAGATCCCTCCCCAAAGAACCCTAGCAGAGAAAAGCAAACAAAAACAAAAGCCCAAAAGTTCACCGGAGTAGGGCCTCGGGCCTTGCCGGCAAAGAGCGCCACCGCAAGGCCGCGCCGTTCCTCTCGATCCGGACGCGCATCGGCAAGCCGAGGCGTCGAACGAAGAACCTACCCCGAAACGGGGCAAAGAGCACCAGACGGCCACGCGGTCGCCGGCAAAGGGCGCCGCCGTTGAACCGGTTGACGGCGGTGCGCCCACCTACGGGTGCACGCACTCGCCGGCAAGGGGGACAGGGAAGGCACCGCCGCATCGCCACAACGCCGTCGGGCGCGAGAGGAAGAGAAAAGGCCACCGGGCTTCTATTTTTTCTCCCTGCTAGCTGGCGGTGGAAGGTGAAATGGAAGGGGAAAAGGAGTCTCGCGCGGCGCGGAGGCGTCTGACGCCTTCGTCGGCTTGCCGCCGGCGCGACTGGACCGCTGCTGGAGATCCGCCGCTGCGGAGCGAGATGCAGGGAGAGGCGCGTGGTGGGGAAATGAACTAGGGTTCCCCCCGTTGGCGCAGGGCACCGGTCTTGATCCGCCGATCCGTGTGGTGCCCGTCGGATTTGATCTGACGGCCAGGATTGGGCGGTGCCGGCATAGCGGGCCTTTTGGGCCAAAGAGGAGGCGGCCCAGGACGAGGGAAGGCCGGTTCGCGCGGCGTGGCTTGGAGAGCAGGTTGTGGGCCGTTTTCCTTCGCTGCGGGCCTCGCGCGCCAGGCCGACGCTGGGGCTCAACTGCCGTTTCTATTTTTTTAGTGTTTTTGTCCATATTTTGGGCAAATTTAAAATAGTTTTTCTATGCAATTTTTTCCAACGAAAATTTTTGCTTAGAAAATAGCGAAGTAAACAGAAAAAGTTTCTGAAAATGAAAATAGAAAATTTTCAGAAAAAGAAATGTTCATGAATTTTACAAAGAAAATAATAAAGTTCATGAATTTTTATTTAGTCAAAAAAAAGTTTATGTAAAATGTAAAAAGTTCATGAAACCTTTATTCATGTTTTTTACGCTACGTAAATAATTAATAGTGCTCTTTTACAAAGTAAATAAAAGTTTAAAAAGAATTAAGGTTTTAAGAGCCTGTTAAAGTGATTATTAAAATGAATATGATTATGTTATTTTTTATGACCAACATTGTTAATAACATGATCATGTTTTATTATTGAAATTAAAGATGCATTTATTTCTAATATTTTGCCCAACGGTAATATAGATTTAATTGCATAGACAATCGTATGTTTAATTTGACCAACGTTAGATTAATGCATATGATTGTTATACTGAACTCACTTAAATTATGATTTCAGGAGGCTTTCACTTGATGAATTGCCTAAAAGATGTTCCGACACTCAGAGGTGATAATTACACTGAGTGGAGGAAGAAAGTAGAACTGTCATTTGTCTGTGCTGAGTTGGACTGGGTTGTGGACACTCCATAGCCGGCCAGACCTACAAAGACAGTAAGAGCGGCCACTGATGATGATGCTGCGTGGGATAAAAAGAGGGGGGGGGGGTTATGCTCCTTTGGAGATGTCATACTCCATAGAAAATCAAAAGTGGGTCAATGCAAACAAAAAGTGCATGACATTTATAAAGAATACAATTGAGAGCACCATTATGGGCTCCATTGCAGAGTGCACTTCCGCAGGGGAATTGCTTACAAAGATAAAGAGCCAGTTCACTGGCTCTTCAAAGATATATGCCACCCAAGTGTTAACGCAACTGGTGATAGAACACTACACAGGTGGTAGTCATGAAATAGGAGAGCACATCCTCAGGATGAGCAATATGGCAGCAAAGCTCAAGCCCGTGGATGAGGATCTGGAGATCAAACCAAAGCTCGTGGTTCATCTGGTCATGGCTTCACTGCCAAAGGAGTTTCAAAACTTTTGTTGTAAACTACAATATGTCACCTGGAACATGGGACATTAAAAAGACAATAGCAATGTGTGTCCAAGAAGAGGACATACTCAAAGCCTCACTTGCTGGTTCACTCAACTATGTGAAGGATCCGAAGAAAAAGAATTACGAGCAAAACAGCAAAAGTTCCCCCTCAAAGTCACATGGTAAAGCTCCGTATCAGCAACAACAGAAGCCTTTCCCAATGGACAAAGACACATGTCTCCACTATAAGAAGACAGAGCATTACAAGATCGACTGCCCTGATTGGCTAAAGTCAATCATGGCAAAAAGGGGTAACAATATAGTTTCATTTGTAAATGAATCCCTGTATACACAGTTTTCAAAACCCACTTGGTGGGTTGACTCAGGAGCAACTGTTCATATTGCAAATTCTTTACAGGGATTCCATTCGACGTGGACTACACAAAGAAGCGAAAGATGCATTGAAGTGGCAAACAGCGTTGAAGCAGAAGTTGAAGCTGTTGGTGATATCTCCTTGGAGTTAGCTAATGGATTCAATCTTCTACTTAGAGATATTTTATTTGTTCCAGCATGTCATAGAAACTTAATTAGTGTTTCTTGTTTGGACAAAGATAATTATGAATGTTATTTTGGACACGGCAAGTTGATACGTCTCCAACGTATCTACTTTTCCAAACACTTTTGCCCTTGTTTTGGACTCTAACTTGCATGACTTGAATGTAACTAACCCGGACTGACGCTGTTTTCAGCAGAGTTGCCATGGTGTTATTTTTGTGCAGAAATAAAAGTTCTTGGAATGACCTGAAAATCAACGGAGAATATTTTTGGAATATATAAAAAATACTAGCGAAAGAATCAAAGCCAGGGATACCACACCCTGTCCACGAGAGTGGGGGACGCGCCCCCTGCCTCGAGGGCCCCCTAGTGCTCCACCGACCTCAACTCCAACTCCATGTATTCACATTCGGGGAGAAAAAATATCAGGGACAAGGATTCATCGCGTTTTACGATACGAAGCCGCCGCCAAGCCCTAATCTCTCTCGGGAGGGCTGATCTAGAGTTCGTCCGGGGCTCCGGAGTGGGGAATCAGTCGCCATCGTCATCATCAACCTTCCTCCATCATCAGTTTCATGATGCTCACTGCCGTGCATGAGTAATTCCATCGTAGGCTTGCTGTACGGTGATGGGTTGGATGAGATTTATCACGTAATCGAGTTAGTTTTGTTAGGGTTTGATCCCTAGTATCTATTATGTTCTAAGATTGATGTTGCTATGACTTTGCTATGCTTAATGCTTGTCACTAGGGACCGAGTGCCATGATTTCAGATCTGAACCTATTATGTTTTCATGAATATATGTGAGTTCTTGATCCTATCTTGCAAGTCTATAGTCACCTATTATGTGTTATGATCCGTTAACCCCGAAGTGACAATAATTCGGGATACTTACCGGTGATGACCGTAGTTTGAGGAGTTCATGTATTCACTAAGTGTTAATGCTTTGGTCCGGTACTCTATTAAAAGGAAGCCTTAATATCCCTTAGTTTCCACTAGGACCCCGCAGCCACGGAAGGGTAGGACAAAAGATGTCATGCAAGTTCTTTTCCATAAGCATGTATGACTATATTCGGAATACATGCCTACATTACATTGATGAACTGGAGCTAGTTCTGTGTCATCCTATGTTATAACTATTGCATGAGGAATCGCATCCGACATAATTATCCATCACTGATCCATGGCCTACGAGCTTTTCACATATTGTTCTTCGCTTATTTACTTTTCCGTTGATACTGTTACAATTACTATAAAACCAAAACTGCTACCGTTACTTTTGCTACCATTACCACTACTATCATATTACTTTGCTACTAAATACTTTGCTGCAGATATTAAGTTTCCAGGTGTGGTTGAATTGACAACTCAGCTGCTAATACTTGAGAATATTCTTTGGCTCCCCGTGTGTCGAATCAGTAAATTTGGGTTGAACACTCTACCCTCGAAAACTGTTGCGACCCCCTATACTTGTGGGTTATCAAGAACATTTTCTGGCGCTGTTGCCAGGGAGCATAGCTATATTCTTTGAGTCACTTGGGATTTATATCTTCTTATCATTATGAAGAACTTGAAAGATCAAAGGACCAAGATTTTTCCCTCAACTACGAGGGGAGGTAAGGAACTACCATCTAGCTCTGCACTTGATTCACCTTCTATTTTGAGTAAGCTTGCGACACCTAAACCCGCTTCTGCTATTAATTCTGGTATGTCGCATGTTATTGATGATGCCACATCTGCTATGCATGATACTTATGATGAAACTACTTCTATGCTTGATACTAATGTGCCACTAGGTGAATTTCTTGATGAACAACTTGCTAGGGTTAGAGAGAATGAAATTATTGAAGCTGATAATATTGATGAAAGTGATGATGAAGATTCTCCCCCTAGATATGAATTGCCTGTTGTTCCTGAGGGTTATGTTATGGATGAAGAAACTTGTAGAGACTTTCTTCCTTGCAATGATAGATATGATCTTAAGAAATTATTAGCTAAGCTGAAAGAAAAATCTTTGAATGCTAGAATGAAATATGACCCTGCTTTTGCTACTTCTCCTATCTGTATTTTCGATAAGGATTATGATTTCTCTGTCGATACTGAGTTAATTACTTTGATTGAATCTGATCCTTTCTATGGATATGAATCTAAAACTGTTGTGGCACATCTTACTAAATTAAATGATATAGCCACCTTGTTTACTCATGATG
This sequence comes from Triticum urartu, assembly GCF_056163025.1. Classification (NCBI taxonomy): domain Eukaryota; kingdom Viridiplantae; phylum Streptophyta; class Magnoliopsida; order Poales; family Poaceae; genus Triticum; species Triticum urartu. The sequence continues at coordinate 643,620,337 of NC_141879.1, read as the reverse complement.
ATAAAACTCGCTATTACTTTATCCTTAAGTTGTTTCCGTTCTCATTAAAGGGTGATGCTAAAACATGGTTTAATTCTCTTGATCCTGGTTTTGTGCGTAGTCCCCAGGATATGATTTATTACTTCTCTGCTAAATATTTCCCCACTCATAAGAAATAAGCTGCTTTAAGGGAAATATACAATTTTGTGCAAATTGATGAAGAGAGTCTCCCACAAGCTTGGGGGAGGCTTCTCCGATTACTTAATACTTTTCCTGATCATCCTCTCAAGAAAAATGAAAATACTTGATATCTTTTATAATGGACTAACCGATGCTTCCAGAGACCACCTGGATAGTTGTGCTAGTTGTGTTTTCAGGGAAAGAACTGTTGATCAAGCTAAATTGCTATTGAATAATATGTTGAGTAATGAAAATGATTGGACACTTCCTGAACCAACTCCTAAGCCAACTCCGAAGAAAAGGGGTATTCTATTTCTCAGTCCTGAAGATATGCAGGAGGCAAAGAAATCTATGAAAGAAAAAGGTATTAAAGCTGAAGATGTTAAGAATTTACCACCTATTGGAGAAATACATGGTCTTGATAACCCGACACAGGTAGTGAACGTAAATTCTCTCTATAGATTTGATAAAGGTGATATTCCTCGTTATAAGTCTGCTAGCCAATGCTTAAATGAGTTCGATAATTTTATTGTTAAACAAGAAAACTTCAATTCTTATGTTGGTAGACAATTGAAATGCAATCCTTATATGATTGAACACTTGAGTGATTACATGTCTAGAGTTAAATGTGAACTTAAACTTATTAGTAAACATGCTTCTATGGTTACCACTCAAGTAGAACAAGTACTTAAGGCTTAGAATGATTTGCTTAATGAATTAAATAATAAGAAAAATGATAATGATGTTAGAGTTATGACTAGAGGGGGTAAAATGACTTAGGAACCTTTGTATCCTAAGGGCCATCCTTAGAGAATTAAGCAAGATTCTTAGAGAACTAATGTTGATGCACCTAGTTCTTCTAAGAAGAAGAAGAAAAATGATAGGACTTTGCATGCTTCTAGTGAACCTGTTGTTGACACACCTGAGAATCCCAATGATATTTCTATTTCTGATGCTGAAACACAATCTGGTAATGAACTTGAACCTAGTGAAAATGTTAATGATGATGTTCATGTTGATGCTCAACCTACCAATGATAATGATGTAGAGATTGAACCTGCTGTTGATCTTGATAACCCACAATCAAAGAATCAATGTTATGATAAGAGAGTTTGTTGCTAGGAAGCACGGTAAAGAAAGAGAACCATGGGTTCAGAAACCCATGCCTTTTCCTCCTAAACCATCCAAGAAAAAGGATGATGAGGATTTTGAGCGCTTTGCTGAAATGATTAGACCTATCTTTTTTGCGTATGTGGTTGACTGATATGCTTAAAATGAATCCTTATGCTAAGTACATGAAAGATATTGTTACTAATAAAAGAAAGATACCGGAAGCTGAAATTTCCATCATGCTTGCTAATTACACTTTTAAGGGTGGAATACCTAAGAAACTTGGAGATCTAGGAGTACCAACTATACCATGCTCCATTAAAAGAAACTATGTTAAAACTCCTTAATGTGATCTTGGAGCCGGTGTTAGTGTTATGCCTCTATCTTTATATCGTAGACTTGATTTGAATAAGTTGACACCTACTGAAATATCTTTGCAAATGGCTGATAAATCAACTGCTATACCTGTCAGTATTTGTGAGGATGTGCCTGTTGTGGTTGCAAACATTACTATTTTAACGGACTTTGTTATTCTTGATATTCCCGAGGACGATAGTATGTCGATTATCCCCAGTAGACCCTTTTTGAATACTACAGGGGCTGTTATTGATTGCAACAAAGGCAATGTCACTTTTCATGTTAATGGTAATGAGCATACGGTACACTTTCCGAGGAAACAACCTCAAGTCCATAGTATCAATTCTATTAGAAAAATTTCAACGATTATTATTGGAGGTTTTGAATTTCCTCTTCCTACTGTCAAGAAGAAATATGATATTCTTATTGTTGGGGATGTGCATATCCCCGTTGAGGTAACCTAGTGTTATTCGAAATTTCTCCGGTTTCATGCGATTCAGAATAAGTTTGTTAACAGGACTTGATCAACCTTGTTAGTGGATTCCTTTTGATGAGCATGAGATGGATGAAGTTAGAAAGCACAACCTTCTGTACCCTCCTTTTACTTTCTGTTATTTATCTTAAATAAATCAAAAATAGTATTTTCTGTCTGTTTTCTAAATCATCCTTGCAATAAAAATACCCCGAAAATAAAAGTTCTCCAATTGCCCTGAAAATGAAATATGATTTTTTCCAGAATATTTAAGAATTTTTGGCACTGAGAACACACCAGGGGACCCCCCATGTGCCCACGAGGGTGGAGGGCGCACCCACCCCCTGGGCGTGCCACCCTGCCTCATGGACCCCACGTGGGTCCCCTCCACTTATTGTTGCACCCACACACTTCGTCTTCCTCTAGAAAAAATCATCCACCAGCTCAAACCCGAGTTCTAGCTCATATTGCTGCCATTTTTGATCTCCTTGCTCAAAGCTCCATTCACGAAACTGCTTTGAGGGATTTGATGTCTACTACACAACCTTCTTCTTGTAGACGTTGTTGGGCCTCCAAGTGCAGAGGTTTGTAGGACAGTAGCAAATTTCCCTCAAGTGGATGAACTAAGGTTTATCAATCCGTGGAAGGCGTAGGATGAAGATGGTCTCTCTCAAACAATCCTGCAACCAAATAGCCAAGAGTCTCTTGTGTCCCCAACACACCCAATACAATGGTAAATTGTATAGGTGCACTAGTTCGGCGAAGATATGGTGATACAAGTGCAATATGGATGGTAGATATAGGTTTTTGTAATCTGAAAATATAAAAACAGCAAGGTAACTAATGATAAATGTGAGCACAAACGATATCGCAATGCATTGAAACAAGGCCTAGGGTTCATACTTTCACTAGTGCAAGTTCTCTCAACAATGATAACATAATTGGATCATATAACTATCCCTCAACATGCAACAAAGAGTCACTCCAAAGTCACTAATAGCGGAGAACAAACGAAGAGATTATTGCAGGGTACGAAACCAGCTCAAAGTTATCCATTCTGATCGATCTATTCAAGAGTCCGTAGTAAAATAACAAGAAGCTATTCTTTCTGTTCGATCTATCCTAGAGTTCGTACTAGAATAACACGTTAAGACGCAAATCAACCAAAACCCTAATGTCACCTAGATACTCCAATGTCACCTCAAGTATCTGTGGGTATGTTTATATGATATGCATCACACAATCTCAGATTCATCTATTCAACCAACACAAAGAACTTCAAAGAGTGCCCCAAAGTTTCTACCGGAGAGTCAAGACGAAAACGTGTGCCAACCCCTATGCATAAGTTCACGAGGTCACGGAACTCGCAAATTGATCACCAAAACATACATCAAGTGGATCACGTGAATATCCCATTGTCACCACAGATAAGCACATGCAAGACATACATCAAGTGTTCTAGAATCCTTAAAGACTCAATCCAATAAGACAACTTCAAAGGGAAAACTCAATTCATCACAAGAGAGTAGAGGGGGAGAAACATCATAAGATCCAACTATAATAGCAAAGCTCGCGATACATCAAGATCATGCCAAATCAAGAACATGAGAGAGAGAGAGAGATCAAACACATAGCTACTGGCACATACCCTCAGCCCCGACGGTTAACTACTCCCTCCTCGTCATGGAGAGTGCCGGGATGATCAAGATGGCCACCGGAGAGGGCTTCCCCCTCCGGAAGGGTGCCGAAACGGGTCTAGATTGGTTTTCCGTGGCTACAAAGGCTTGTGGCGGCGGAACTCCCGATCTAGGTTTCTATCTGGAAGTTTGGGGTTATATAAGAGGTGTTGGAGTCGGGAACAAGTCAGGGGGTCCCCGAGGCGGCCACGAGGTAGGGGGCACACCCAGGGGGTAGGGCGCGCCCCCACCCTCGTCGTGTCCTCGTGACTCTTCTGGCCCATCTCCGGTACTTCGTGGGCTTCTTCTTGTCCAAAAATAATCTCCATGAAATTTCAGGTCAATTGGACTCCGTTTGGTTTTCCTTTTCTGCGATACTCAAAAACAAGGAAAAAAAGAAACTGGCACTGGGCTCTAGGTTAATAGGTAAGCCCCAAAAGTCATATAAAATAGCATATAAAACATCCAAGGTTGATAATATAATAGCATGGAACAATCAAAAATTATAGATACGTTGGAGACGTATGAAGCATCCCCAAGCTTAATTCCTTCTCGTCCTCGAGTAGGTGAATGATAAAAACAGAATTTTTGATGTGGAATGCTACCTAACATTTTTATTTATGTAATCCTCTTTATTGTGGCAAGAATATTCAGATCCATAAGATTCAAGACAAAAGTTTAATATTGACATAAAAATAATAATACTTCAAGCATACTAACTAAGCAGTCATGTCTTCTCAAAATAACATGGCCAAAGAAAGCTTATCCCTTCAAAATCATATAGTTTGGCTATGCTTCATTTTCGTCACACAAAAATGCTCCCACCATGCACAACCTCGATGACAAGCCAAGCAATTGTTTCATACTTTAGTAATCTCAAACTTTTTTCAAATTTCACGCAATACATGAGCGTGAGCCATGGACATAGCACTATGGGTGAAATAGAATATAATGATGGGGGTTGTGTGGAGAAGACAAAAAAAAGGAGAAAGTCTCACATTGACGCGGCTAATCAACGGGCTATGGAGATGCCCATCAATTGATGTCAATGCGAGGAGTAGGGATTGCCATGCAACGGATGCACTAGAGCTATAAATGTATGAAAGCTCAACAAAAAGAAACTAAGTGGGTGTGCATCCAACTTGCTTGCTCACGAAGACCTAGGGCATTTGAGGAAGCTCATTGTTGGAATATACAAGCCAAGTTCTATAATGAAAAATTCCCACTAGTATATGAAAGTGACAAAACAAGAGACTATCTATCATGAAGATCATGGTGCTACTTTGAAGCACAAGTGTGGAAAAAGGATAGTAGCATTGTCCCTTCTTATTTTATTATTTTTATTTTTTATTTGGCCTTTCCTTTTTTTGGCCTTTTTTTCTCGGGGCAATGCTCTATTAATGATGATCATCACACTTCTATTTATTTACAACTCAAAGATTACAACTCGATACTAGAACAAAATATGACTCTATATGCATGCCTCCGGCGGTGTACTGGGATGGGCAATGAATCAAGTGACATGTATGATAAATTATGCATGGTGGCCTTGCCACAAATACGATGTCAACTCCATGATCATGCAAGGCAATATGACAATGATGATGTGTGTCATGATGTACGGAACGGTGAAAAGTTGCATGGCAATATATCTCGGAATGGCTATGGAAATGCCATAATAGGTAGGTATGGTGGCTGTTCTGAGGAAGATATAAGGAGGTTTATGTGTGACAGAGCGTATCATATCACGGGGTTTGGATGCGCCGGTGAAGTTTGCACCAACTCTCAAGGTGAGAGAGGGCAATGCACGGTACCGAAGAGGCTAGCAATGATGGAAGGGTGAGAGTGCGTATAATCCATGGACCCAACATTAGTCATAAAGAACTCACATACTTATTGCAAAAATATACAAGTCATCAAAAACCAAGCACTACGCGCATGCTCCTAGGAAAAGACCATCGCTCGTCCCCGACTGCCACTCATAAGGAAGGCAATCAAAGAAACACCCCATGCTTCAAATTTGTCACACAACAGTTACCATACGTGCATGCTACGGGACATGCAAACCTCAACACAAGTATTTCTCAATTTCACAATTACTCAACTAGCACGACTCTAATATTACCATCTTCATATCTCAAAACAATTATCAAGTATCAAACTTCTCATAGTATTCAATGCACTTATATGAAAGTTTTTATTATATCCCTCTAGGATGCCTATCATATTAGGACTAAATTCATAACCAAAGCAAATTACCATGCTGTTCTAAAGACTCTCAAAATAATATAAGTGAAGCATGAGAGTTCATCTATTTCTTCAAAATAAAACCACCTCCGTTCTCTAAAAGGATATAAGTGAAGCACTAGAGAAAATGATAAACTACTCCGAAAGATATAAGCGAAGCACAATGAGTAGTTGAATAATTATGTAACTATGTGAAGACTCTCTAACATTTAAGAATTTCAGATCTTGGTATTTTATTCAAACATCAAGAAAATAAAAATAAAATAAAATGAAGCTCCAAGCAAAACACATATCATGTAGTGAATAAAAATATAGCTCCAAGTAAAGTTACCGATAGACGAAGACGAAAGAGGGGATGCCATCCGGGGCATCCCCAAGATTAGGCTCTTGGTTGTCCTTGAATATTACCTTGGGGTGCCTTGGGAATCCCCAAGCTTAGGCTCTTTCCACTCCTTATTCCACAGTCCATCGGATCTTTACCCAAAACTTGAAAACTTCACAATACAAAACTCAACAGAAAACTCGTAAGCTCTGTTAGTATAAGAAAATAAATCACCACTTTTGGTACTGTTGTGAACTCATTATAAATTCATATTGGTGTAATATCTACTGTATTCCAACTTCTCTATGGTTCATACCCTCCGATACTACTCATAGATTAATCAAAATAAGCAAACAACACAATGAAAACATAATCTGTCAAAAACAGAACAGTATGTAGTAATCTGTATCATTCGAATACTTTTGTAAGCCCAAAAATTCTGAAATAAATTTGTGGACCTGAGGAATTTGTCTATTAATCATCTGCAAAAATAATCAACCTAAACGCACTCTCCAGTAAAAAATGGCAGCTAATCTCGTGAGCGCAAAAGTTTCTGTTTTTTACAGCAAGATCGCAAAGACTTCACCCAAGTCTTCCCAAAGGTTCTACTTGGCACAAACACTAATTAAAACATAAAAAAATAATCTAAACAGAGGCCAGATGAATTATTTATTACTAAACAGGAGCAAAAAGCAAAGAACAAAAATGAAGTTGGGTTGCCTCCCAACAAGCGCTATTGTTTAACGCCCCTAGCTGATCATGATGATTTCAATGATGCTCACATAAAGGATAAGAATTGAAACATAAAGAGAGCATCATGAAGAGTATGACTAGCACATTTAAGTCTAACCCACTTCCTATGCATAGGGATTTTGTGAACAAACAACTTATGGGAACAATAATCAACTTGCATAGGAAGGTAAAACAAGCAAATCTTCAAGATTTTCAACACATAGAGAGGAGACTTGATATTATTGCAATTCCTACAAGCATATGTTCCTTCCTCATAATAATTACATGTAGGATCATAAGAAAATCCAACAATATAGCTATCACAAAACATATTCTTAACACGATCCACATGTATGCAAAGTTGACACTCTTCCAAAATAGTGGGATTAACATTAACTAAAGTCATGACCTCTCCAAACCCACTTTCATAATTACCACAATAAGATTCAACATCCTCCAAAATAGTGGGATCATTACTTCCTATAGTTGACACTCTTCCAAACCCACTTTCATCAATATAATCATCATAAATAGGAGGCATGCTATCATCAAAATAAATTTGCTCATCAAAACTTGGGGGACAAAAAATATCATCTTCATCAAACATAGCATCCCCAACCTTGTAGCTTTGCATATCATTAGCATCATGGGTATCCAAAGAATTCATACTAACAACATTGCGGTCATGCTCATCATACAAAAATTTAGTGCCAAACATTGTAATGCATTCTTCTTCTAACACTTTGGCACAATTATCGAAATCCTTATTTTCACGAAAGACATTAAAAAGATGAAGCATATGAGGCGACCTTAATTCCATTTTTTTGTTTTTTATAAACTAAACTAGTGATAAAATAAGAAACGAAAAGATTCGATTGCAAGATCTAAAGATATACCTTCAAGCGCTAACCTCCCCGGCAACGGCGCCAGAAAAGAGCTTGATGTCTACTACACAACGTTCTTCTTGTAGACGTTGTTGGGCCTCCAAGTGCAGAGGTTTGTAGGACAGTAGCAAATTTCCCTCAAGTGGATGACCTAAGGTTTATCAATCCATGGGAGGCGTAGGATGAAGATGGTCTCTCTCAAACAACTGTGCAACCAAATAGAAAAGAGTCTCTTGTGTCCCCAACACACCCAATACAATGGTAAATTGTATAGGTGCACTAGTTTGGCGAAGAGATGGTGATACACCTGCAATATGGATGGTAGAGATAGGTTTTTGTAATCTGAAAATATAAAATAGCAAGGTAAGTAATGATAAAAGTGAGCACAAACGGTATTGCAATGCGTTGAAACAAGGCCTAGGGTTCATACTTTCACTAGTGCAAGTTATCTCAACAATAATAACATAATTGGATCATATAACTATCCCTCAACATGCAACAAAGAGTCACTCCAAAGTCACTAATAGCGGAGAACAAACGAAGAGATTATTGTAGGGTATGAAACCACCTCAAACTTATCCTTTTTGATCGATCTATTCAAGAGTCCGTAGTAAAATAACACGAAGCTATTCTTTCCGTTCGATCTATCCTAGAGTTCATACTAGAATAACACCTTAAGACACAAATCAACCAAAACCCTAATGTCACCTAGATACTCCAATGTCACCTCAAGTATCCGTGGGTATGATTATACGATATGCATCACACAATCTCAAATTCATCTATTCAACCAACACAAAGAACTTCAAAGAGTGCCCCAAAGTTTCTACCGGAGAGTCAAGACGAAAACGTGTGCTGCTACCTCTTGAGCTTGTGTTGGATTTCCCCGAAGAGGAAAGGATGATGCATCAGAGCAGCGTAAGTATTTCCCTCAATTTTTGAGAACCAAGGTATCAATTCAGTAGGAGGCCACGCTCAAGTCCCTCGTACCTGCACAAAACGATAGCTACTTGCAACCAACACGATTAGGGGTTGTCAATCCCTTCACGATCACTTACGAGAGTGAGATCTGATAGATATAATATTTTTGGTATTTTTGGTATAGAGATGCAAAGTGAAAAGTAAAAGGCAAAGTAAAAAGCAAAGCAAGATTAAAGTGATGGAGATTGATATGATGAGAATAGACCCGTGGGCCATAGGTTTCACTAGTGGCTTCTCTCAAGAGCATAAGTATTCTACGATGGGTGAACAAATTACTGTTGAGCAATTGACAGAATTGAGCATAGTTATGAGAATATCTAGGCATGATCATGTATATAGGCATCACGTCCGTGACAAGTAGACCGAAACGATTCTGCATCTACTACTATTACTCCACTCATCGACCGCTATCCAGCATGTATCTAGAGTATTAAGTTAAAAACAGAGTAACGCTTTAAGCAAGATGACATGATGTAGAGAGATAAATTCATGCAATACGAAATAAACCCCATCTTGTTATCCTCGATGGCAATGATGCAATATGTGTCTTGCTGCCCCTTCTGTCACTGGGAAAGGACACCGCAAGATCGAACCCAAAGCTAAGCACTTCTCCCATGGCAAGAAAAACCAATCTAGTAGGCCAAACCAAACTGATAATTCAAAGAGACTTGCAAAGATAACTGAGGGAGTCCTGGATTAGGGGGTGTTCGGATAGCCGGACAATACCTTCAGCCGGACTCCTGGACTATGAAGATACAAGATTGAAGACTCCGTCCCGTGTCCGGAAGGGACCTTCCTTGGCGCGGAAGGCAAGCTTGGCGATACGGACATGTAGATCTCCTACCATTGTAACTGACTTTGTGTAACCCTAACCCTCTCCGGTGTCTATATAAACCGAAGGGTTTTAGTCCGTAGGACAACGTACAGATCAACAATCATACCATAGGCTAGCTTCTAGGGTTTAGCCTCTTCGATCTAGTGGTAGATATACTCTTGTACTACCCATATCATCAATATTAATCAAGTAGGACGTAGGGTTTTACCTCCATCGAGAGGGCCCGAACCTGGGTAAAGCTTCGTGTCCCTTGCCTCCTGTTACCATCTGGCCTAGACGCACAGTTCGGGACCCCCTACCCGAGATCCGCCGATTTTGACACCGACATTGGTGCTTTCATTGAGAGTTCCTCTGTGTCATCGCCGTCAGGCTCGATGGCTCCTACGATCATCAATAGCGATGCAGTCCAGGGTGAGACCTTCCTCCCCGGACAGATCTTCGTCTTCGGCGGCTTCGCACCGCGGGCCAAATCGCTTGGCCGTCTGGAGCAGATCGAAAGCTACGCCCCTGGCCGTCAGGTCAGATTTGGAAGTTTAAACTACACAGCTGACATTCGCGGGGACTTGATCTTCGACGGATTCGAGCCACTGCCGAGCGCGCCGCACTGTCACGACGAGCATGATCTAGCTCGCCACCGAACAGTGCCCTGGAGGCCGCACCCGCATCGGCTCCGATCCTTAATTTGGAGCCAACTGTGCCGATCGAGGATGGGCGGTTGGACGCCACCTCGGGGGCTGCGACCCCAACGGCGATTGAGCCGAACACTAGCCCCGTACTCTGCGAGACTCGTGACTCCAAGGAGCCGGACTCCGAACCCTCCGCGCCCCTGCCGATCGAATCCGATTGGGCGCCGATCATGGAGTTCACTGCCGCAGACATCTTTCAGCACTCGCCTTTCGGCGATATCCTGAAGTCACTGAAGTCTCTCTCTTTATCAGGAGAGCCCTGGCCGGACTACGGTCAGCAAGGTTGGGGTACAGACGATGAAGAAATTCAAAGCCCACCCACCACCCACTTTGTAGCCACTGTCGACGACTTAACCGACATGCTCGACTTCGACTCCGAAGACATCGACGGTATGGACGCCGATGAAGGAGATGATGAAGAACCAGCGCCTACTAGGCCCTGGAAAGCCATCTCGTCATATGACATATACATGGTGGACACCCCAAAAAAGGGAGATGGCGATGGAACAACGGAGGATGACTCCTCCAAGAAACAGCCTAAGCGCCGGCGTCAGCGGCGCCGCTCAAAATCCCGCCAAAACAAATACGGTGATTCCAGCACGGGAGATAATAATACTCCGGAAAGCACCGAAGAAAACCCCCTCCAGCAAGATTTAGCACAGGAGGATGGAGAAACCAGCCCTCATGAGAGAGCGGCAGACAGAGAGGTCGAGGACGATAATTATATGCCTCCCTCCAAAGATGAGGCAAGCCTCGACGATGACGAACTCGTCGTGCCAGAGGATCCTGTCGAGCAAGAGCGTTTTCAACGCAGGCTTATGGCCACGGCAAGAAGCCTCAAGAAAAAACAACAACAACTTAGAGCTGATCAAGATTTGCTAGTCGACAGATGGACTGAAGTCCTTGCGGCCGAAGAGCATAAACTCGAACGCCCCTCCAAGAGCTACCCAAAGCGCAGGTTGCTACCCCGATTAGAGGAGGAAGCACTTGATGCGGCCGACCGGCCACCTCGTGGCAGTGACAGAGAGGCTTCTCATCCCTCCACTCAAGCCGCACCCCGTACCAAGGCACGGGAATATGCGCCGGACTTACGAGACATGTTGGAGGACAAGGCAAGGCAAACAAGATCGATCTACGGATCGTGTGGGCGCCCCACGGCTCGAGACGGTAACCGTCACGCCGGCCACAAATTCGGCAGGGCCGAACACAGTAGACAAGGCTCATTGGAGCTACGTCATGATATAGCCCAGTACAGAGGCGCCGCACACCCACTATGCTTTACAGACGAAATAATGGATCATCAAATCCCCGAGGGTTTCAAACCCGTAAACATCCAATCATATGATGGCACAACAGATCCTGTGGTATGGATCGAGGATTATCTCCTTCATATCCACATGGCCCGCGGCGATGATTTCCACGCCATCAAATACCTCCCACTCAAGCTTAAAGGACCAGCTCGGCATTGGCTCAACAGCTTGCCAACAGGATCAATCAGTTGTTGGGAGGACCTGGAAGCCGCATTCCTCGACAATTTCCAGGGCACTTATGTGCGACCCCCAGACGCCGATGACCTAAGTCACGTAATTCAGCAGCCAGAGGAATCGGCCAGGCAATTCTGGACACGGTTCGTAACAAAGAAAAATCAAATAGTCGACTGTCCGGACGCTGAGGCCCTAGCAGCCTTCAAGCAGAACATCCGTGACGAGTGGCTGGCCCGGCACCTTGGACAGGAAAAGCCGAAATCCATGGCAGCACTCACGACACTCATGACCCGCTTTTGCGCGGGAGAAGACATCTGGCTTGCTCGTAGCAACAATATGACCAAGAACCCTGGTAATTCAGACACTAGGGACAGTAGTGGCAGGTCGCGTCGCAACAAGCAGAAGCGCCGCATTAACGGCGACAATGCTGAGGATACGGCAGTTAATGCCGAATTCAGAGGCTCTAAATCCGGTCAGCGGAAAAAGCCATTCAAAAGGAATCCTAGGGGCCCGTCCAGTTTGGACCGAATACTCGACCGCTTGTGCCAGATACATGGCACCCCCGAAAAGCCGGCCAATCACACCAACAGGGATTGTTGGGTGTTCAAGCAGGCAGGCAAGTTAAACACTGAAAATGAAGACAAGGGGCTGCATAGCGATGACGACGAGGAGCCCCGGCCACCGAACAACAGTGGACAGAAGGGTTTTCCCCCACAAGTGCGGACGGTGAACATGATATACGCAACCCACGTCCCCAAAAGGGAACGGAAGCGCGCGTTAAGGGACGTATACGCGGTAGAGCCAGTCGCCCCAAAGTTCAACCCATGGTCCTCCTGCCCGATCACCTTTGATCGAAGGGACCATCCCACTAGCATCCGTCATGGCGGATTCGCCACATTGGTTCTAGACCCAATTATTAACGGATTTCATCTCAGTAGAGTCCTTATGGACGGCGGTAGCAGCCTGAACCTGCTTTACCAGGATACAATGCGGAAAATGGGCATAGATCCCTCGAGGATTAAGCCCACCAAACGACCTTTAAGGGCGTAATACCAGGTGTAGAGGCCAACTGTACACGCTCAGTCACACTTGAAGTGGTCTTCGGATCTCCGGATAATTTCCGAAGCGAGGAGTTAATCTTCGACATAGTCCCGTTTCGCAGTGGTTATCACGCACTGCTCGGGTGAACCGCATTCGCTAAGTTCAATGCGGTACCGCACTACGCATACCTTAAGCTCAAGATGCCAGGCCCTCGAGGAGTAATTACGGTCAATGGAAACACCGAACGCTCCCTCCGAATGGAGGAGCACACGGCGGCCCTTGCAACGGAAGTACAAAGCAGCCTCTCCAGGCAGTTCCCCAGTCCGGCCACTAAATGACCGGACACCGTCAAGTGCGCCCGGAGTAACCTACAACAAGACCGCCTGGCACGATCTGAGCAGGCGTAGCAATGCGGCCCCAACCCCAACCCTCGCAAAAAGGCGACGCCAGTACTTCACGTACATAACTACGCTCTAGAGATACCATGGGTACAGGGGGAGGGGCACCATCACGGCACGCCCAAAACACGGGTTAAACCGTACCAGGGGCTGCCGATTTTTTAATTCTCTCTTACTTTCAGGACTCCATCCTTCGGAAGGCCTGTTCGGTAGTTCAATTGCCGCACAAATGATGCACGAACCAGGGAAGCAGACAAGCCACGCCGCATTACGGAACTCCCAGGTGGTCTCTATCACGAGCAGTATACCTGTTCCGCATACTATTCCGCAGCTTGCCCCTGGAACGGACATGTTAACTAGTCCAACCTTCCACTTATCGCATTATTTGTATCGTTCTGCTTTGATCGCAGCCCTTTTTAATAAACAATGCATTGCTTTCATCTACTTTTGCATTATCTTTTTTCTTTATATATGTTCTTAACGACATGTTGCACCCGTACACGTTGGTACGGCCAAAATACGCCAGGGTCTTTAGTACCCCTCAATATGGTGTGAGAAGTCCGAACACTTTAACAAGTGCGGCACCCCGAACTTATAGCATTATATGCATCGGCTCCGAATCATGTCTTGGGTCAATAGTTGGGTTTGCCCGGCTCCTATGTTTTGGTGCCTTACGTTCCGCTATACCGGCTAAGGTAGCACTAGGAGAACCACTGCGATTGTGCCCCAGTTGAGCTGGGTCGAGAACCTCAGTGGAGAAAGCTAAAACTTACTGTCATGATGAAGCGAGAGCTGGTCGCTGTTCGAGAGGTTTTTCGAGTACCTAAAGACTTATGCCGCTTAGGGCGAGGAGCCGGCTCTGTCCGGCCAAGGCGTGGATAGCGCCCCGAACTCGGTCTTCCGAATACCAGGGGCTTCGCCGAAATTTAAAATTATAGAATTCTATGGCTAAGTGAGAGTGTTCACGCATTTTAGTCCGATTGCCTTGTTCGTTGGGCTGAGCGCCTCCCTCGAAGGACCCAAACATGGGAAAAAGAGCGCTCAGGTTTATCCCCGAACACCCCAGCACTAGCGGCACGAGGGCAGAAGCCGACGACTCGCCATCTCTCAGAATTGATAAACAGCCGCACAAAAGGTAATATTTTAAATTCCAACAGCATTGCTTAGTGCATATAAACAAGTTTCCAGCGCACAGGACAAAACGAGCAAGTTTCACTCAAAAATTACATCCCTAGAACATTCATCCGCCACAAGGCAGGCACCCTTCAGAACATCCTTATAGTAATTCTCGGGCTTGCGATGCTCTTTCCCTGGCGGTGGCCCGTCCTTCACAAGCTTCTCAGCATCCAGCTTGCGCCAGTGCACCTTAGCACGGGCAAGGGCCCTACGGGCACCTTCAATGCAGACGGAGCGCTTGATGACTTCGAGCCTTAGACAGGCCTCCACCAGCCGCCGCACCAGCCCGAAATAGCTCCCAGGCAGAGCCCCTCCAGGCCACAGCCAAACAATGAGGCCCTTCATGGCCTGTTCGGCCGCCTTGTGGAGCTCGACCAGTTGCTTCAGCTGGTCGCTCAGGGGCACGGGGTGTCTGGCCTCAGCATACTGAGACCAAAACACCTTCTCTGACGAGCTGCCCTCCTCGCCTCGATAGAATGCGGCGGCATCGGACACACTCCGGGGAAGATCTGCGAATGCTCCTGGAGAGCTCTAGATTCGGGTAAGTAACAAGTAACTCACGTTTATGTGTTTGCTTTGCATAAAGAATGCCTTACCCGCCGCTATCTTCTTCACCTCATCCAACTCCTGGAGGGTCTTCTGGGATCCGGCCTTGGTAGACTTGGCATTTTCAATAGCCACCGCGAGCTCGGACGCTCGCGTCTTTGAGTCAAGCTCCAAACTCTCATGTTTCTCCATGAGAGCCTGGAGCTTTTGCCGCACCTTGCCAACCTCGGCCTCATACTTCTCCCGCTCGGTGCGCTTCGAGGCCGCCCTCTTCTCGGCCTCGACCAGCGCTTGCTTAAGGGTCGCCACTTCAGACGTGGCCCCTACAATAGCCACGATAATCCTGTCATTCTTTGCAATTGCACCTTTTTATATATATTTAAAAACAAGGTATTTCTTACCTTCATTGTCCTCGAGCTGCTTCTTGGCACACTCGAGCTCTTGCTCGGACCGCTTGAGGTTCTGCTTTAGCGTGTCCACTTCCGCAGTCAGTGCGGCGGACGCAAGTAGAGAAGCCTGCATATGCATATTGACTTATTTTTGTTAGACTCCTGCGAATTTTATTTGATCCTCTATTCGGCTTTTCTTCCCGAATGCCAAACAGAGCATCAGGGGCTACTATCTATGCGGTAATATTATTTACACATTCTTTACTTACCTCAAAGCCTGTTAAAAGGCTAGTATAAGCTTCAGTCAGTCCGCTCTTGGCGGACTGAACCTTCTGGACCACCGCACTCATAATAGTGCGGTGCTCCTCATCGATGGAGGCGCCTTGGAGCGCCTCCAACATATTGTCCGGCGCCTCCGGTTGGACGGGGGCCACCGGCACGGTGGACTTGCTCCTCTTGGAAGGAGGTCCCCTGCCGGACTCTGGAACCTTTGAAGGTTCCGGAGCGGTGTCCGGCCTAGAGCCGGACTTGGAGCCCTGGGGGGGTTTCATCCCCTTTACTCCTGGAGTCCGGGAGGTCGCCTTGCGGCGCCTCCAGGACCACCTCCTCCCAGCTTGGAACCTGTTGCGACAACACTTCGGTGTCGTCCGTAGGGCGCGGGGAGGAAGCCGTCAAAAGCGAGTTCACATCCGACGAGTCCAGTGAGCCACTCGACGACGCGTCGAGCCGGTCTTTGGGTGGGCTGCATAAACATATTCGACGTAAGGGAAAGCTGTGCAATAAACGAATACTATGAATTACTCTGGTATCCGGATACTTACGATTTTGCCAGGGGCTTGGCCCTGGGCTGTCACTCCTCTCCGCCGTCATCGGTGTCGGTGGAGTAGTCCGGAGGAAGGGTTTTCCCCTTCTTGGACCCTCCGGCCTCCCTAGAGAGGGCGACCTTCCTTTTCTTCTCTCCTCCCGCTGGAGGGGGAGAGGTCTCTTCTTCTTCCTCCTCGTCTTCACGGGAGGAATGCGCCTCGGAACCATTGGATGATGGATCCGACACTTCCTGGCGCCGGGCACTCTTTCGTGTCCCCGCGGCCTTTTTCGCGGCCTTCTTCTCCGGCACCACATAGGGTGCCGGAACCAGCAGCTTTGCCAAGCGAGCGTCCGCTGGGCCTTCGGGCAAAGGAGCCGGACAGTTGATCTGTCCGGATGTCACCTGCCAATCCTGTCAAAGGTAAGGGAGCTTAGATCCCGCATGGAGTCAAACTATGAAAAACTGATACCCTGTAAAAGGAAAAAACAGCTTACCGCGAGAGCGTGACGCTGCGCACTGAATCCGCGATCCTCGGTAGCGGATGCGGGAGCCTCGGCGCCCTTGAAAAGCACCTTCCAGGCATCTTCGTACGTCGTGTCGAAGAGCCTGCTCAGAGTTTGGTGCCGCGCCGGGTCGAACTCCCACAGGTTGAAAGCCCGTTGTTAACACGGGAGGATCAAGCGGATGAGCATAACCTGGACTATGTTGACAAGTTTGAGCTTCTTGTCCACCGGGGTTTGGACGCATGTTTGGAGTCCGGTCAGCTCTCCCTTCTTACCCCACGACAGACCCGTCTCTTTCCAGGAGGTGAGCCGTGTAGGGGGTCCGGATCGAAACTCAGGGGGTGCGACCCATTCGGCGTCACGCGGCTCGGTGATGTAAAACCAACCCGATTGCCACCCCTTTAGGGTCTCCACAAAGGAGCCCTCGAGCCATAGGACGTTGGCCATCTTGCCCACCATGGCGCCTCCGCACTCCGCCTGGTTGCCGCGCACCACCTTCGGCTTGACGTTGAAAGTCTTGAGCCATAGGCCGAAATGGGGGCGGATGCGGAGGAAGGCCTCGCACACGACGATAAACGCCGAGATGTTGAGGACGAAGTTCGGGGCCAGATCGTGGAAATCCAGGCCGTAGTAGAACATGGGCCCCCGAACAAATGGGTGGAGAGGGAAGCCCAGTCCGTGGAGGAAATGGGGGAGGAACACCACCCTCTCATGGGGCCTAGGGGTGGGGATGAGCTGCCCCTTTTCGGGAAGCCAGTACGCGATGTCGTTAGACAGGTATCCGGCCTTCCTCAGCTTTTTGATGTGTCCCTCCGTGACGGAGGAGACCATCCACTTGCCTCCCGCTCCGGACATGGCTGGAGAAGGTTGAGGTGGGGAGTGCGGACTTGGGTGCTGGAGCTCGAGTGCGCAAGAATGGATAGGCGAAGGAGGAAGAAGGCATAGGTGAAAAGGTGGATCCTTATCCCCTTATATGGGTGGATGCAACTACATGTCCCCACCAGCCTGGTAAAATTCGCTTATCTCCAAGTGCCATAATCAATGGCGCGGTTGGGTTACCCACGCCCGTATTGATGAGAATCCCGGGATAAGGGGACACGATCTTTGCTTTAGCAAGACGTGCCAAGGAAACCGCCTCGCATGATGCGCTAAGGTGGGATAATAAAACGACTCGGATAAAGGCTTGGCCGTGGTGTGTCACGCTACGGAATACGTCAGCAGATTAGATTGGTGTAAATATTATTCTCTCTATGGCAATATGTGGAAACTTATTTTACAGAGCCGGACACTATCTTTGTGTTCAAAATCTTCTATGAAGTACTTGGAGGAGGAACCCGCCTTGCAATGCCGAAGACAATCTGCGCGCAGGACTCGTCGTCATTGAAGCCTAGTTCAGGGGCTACTGAGGGAGTCCTGGATTAGGGGGTGTTCGGATAGCCGGACTATACCTTCAGCCGGACTCCTGGACTATGAAGATACAAGATTGAAGACTCCGTCCCGTGTCCGGAAGGGACTTTCCTTGGCGTGGAAGGCAAGCTTGGCGATACGGATATGTAGATCTCCTACCATTGTAACTGACTTTGTGTAACCCTAACCCTCTCCGGTGTCTATATAAACCGGAGGGTTTTAGTCCGTAGGACAACGTAGAGATCAACAATCATACCATAGGCTAGCTTCTAGGGTTTAGCCTCTTCGATCTCATGGTAGATCTACTCTTGTACTACCCATATCATCAATATTAATCAAGCAGGACGTAGGGTTTTACCTCCATCGAGAGGGCCCGAACCTGGGTAAAACTTCGTGTCCCTTGCCTCCTATTACCATCCGGCCTAGACGCACAGTTCGGGACCCCCTACCCGAGATCCGTCGGTTTTGACACCGACAATAACCAATCATACATAAAAGAATTCAGAGAAGATTCAAATATTATTCATAGATAGACCTGATCATAAACCCACAATTCATCGGTCTCAACAAACACACCGCAAAAACAAGAAGATTACATCGAATAGATCTCCACAAGAGAGGGGGAGAACTTTGTATTGAGATCCAAAAAGAGAGAAAAAGCCATCTAGCTAATAACTATGGACCCAAAGTTATGAGGTAAACTACTCACACTTCATCGGAGAGGCTATGATGATGTAGAAGCCCTCCGTGATGACGGCCCTCTCCGGCGGAGCTCCGGAATAGGCCCCAAGATGGGATCTCGTGGATACAGAAAGTTGCGGCGGTGGAATTAGGTTTTTGGCTCCGTCTCTGTTCGTTTGGGAGTACGTAGGTATATATAGGAGTGTCGGTGTCAAAACCGGCGGATCTCGGGTAGGGGGTCCCGAACTGTGCGTCTAGGCGGATGGTAACAGGAGACAAGGGACACGATGTTTTTACCCAGGTTCGGGCCCTCTCGATGGAGGTAAAACCCTACTCCTGGTTGATTAATATTGATGATATGGGTAGTACAAGAGTAGATCTACCACGAGATCAGAGAGGCTAAACCCTAGAAGCTAGCCTATGGTATGATTGTTGTTCGTCCTACGGACTAAAACCCTCCGGTTTATATAGACACCGGAGAGGGCTAGGGTTACACAGAGTCGGTTACAATGGTAGGAGATCTACATATCCGTATCGCCAAGCTTGCCTTCCACGCCAAGGAAAGTCCCTTCCGGACACGGGACGAAGTCTTCAATCTTGTATCTTCATAGTCCAGGAGTCCGGCCGAAGGTATAGTCCGGCTATCCGGACACCCCCTAATCCAGTACTCCCTCAGTAGCCCCTGAACCAGGCTTCAATGACGATGAGTCCGGCGCGTAGATTGTCTTCGGCATTGCAAGGCGGGTTCCTCCTCCAAGTACTTCATAGAAGATTTTGAACACAAAGGTAGTGTCCGGCTCTGCAAAATAAGTTTCCACATATTTCCATAGAGAGAATAATATTTACACAAATCTAATCTGCTAACGTATTCCGTAACATGACATCACACCACGGCCAAGTCTTTATTCAAATCGTTTTACTGTCCCACCTCAGTGCGTTTAGCGAGGCTGTTTCCTTGGCACGTCTTGTCAAAGCAGAGATCGTGTCCCCTTATTCCGGGATTCTCATCAATATTGGTGTGGGTAACCCAACCGTACCCGTTGGTATGTTTTCTCGATCAAAGGCGAGTCCCAAACGGTCACGGGGAGGGCCCTTGGTATTCAACCTCTTATAAAGAGACTAGGGCCTTACTCCTTTCTTTCAATCTCAAACGAGTTCGCCCTTCACCTCGAGTTCCAACACCCAAGGCTCCAGATTTCAGGCGCTTCGGACCTTCGACAATGTCCGGTTCCGACCTTCGAGGCCGATGGATGCCCTCCTCCGTCACGGAGGAGGACGTGCTGAAGTTGAGAGAGGCCAGGTTCTTGACCGGCGAAATCTGGCATAGGCTGCCTGCTCAAGGGCAGGTCATTCCCACTCCCAAGCCTGGTGAGAGTGTGGTGTTCATGTCTCACTTCCTTCGGGGGCTAGGCTTCCCGACGGATCCCTTCGTGAGGGGGCTCATGTTTTATTATGGGCTGGAATTTCACGACTTAGCTCCGGAGTCCATCCTCCATATTTCCTCATTCATCATCATGTGTGAAGCCTTCCTCCGTATTACTCCTCACTTTGGACTATGGCTCAAGACCTTCAAAGTAGAGCCGAAGATGATCGAGGGACGGCACGCGGAGTGCGGAGGTGCTTTTATAAGCAAGAATGCTGGTGCTCCATGGCCTGAGGGCTCTTTTCAAGGGGAGTCCAGCTTATGGCAACGAGAGTGGTTTTATATCACAGCTCCCAGGGTGGCGCTGCCTGCTTTCCGCTCGGGTCCCCCGCCACGACTGGCGTCATGGGTCAATAAGGGCCTGGACTGGGGGTCGGCAAAGGACGTGCCCCTGTTGCAGGGCCGCATCCGAGATCTCCTAGAAAGAGACATCAGTCTGGTCGTGGTGACGCATGTTATGTTAATTCGCCGAGTTCTGCCCTGCAAACGTCGCCCCTCCGCCTGTGGGAGTTCAACCCGGAGGGACCACGAGTTCTCCAACATTTTCTTGGCATGACACCCATGGAGATGTACAAATTGTTTTTCGGACCACAAGTAGTGTGTCCGGATTCTACGGAGGACGCAGGTTTGAGCTGCAATCGTCCGGATACTCAAGTAAGTAGCCTTGTGCCCGGACTCGCTATCCGTATATTTATCATAAAATTGCCCCTAAAAGAGCTTTCCTTTAAACAGGAGTGGATAGCGAAAGCAAAGCTAATCAGGTGTCCGCCCCCCCTCCCCGAGACCACGCCGGATCCCGTGCTAGTCAGGATGTTGGAGGTTGTGCCTTCAGAGGAAAGTGAGGGAGGGGACAAGGAAGCTACAACCTCCTCGAAGAAGGTTGTCTGGAAGGGAGGAATCGAAAATTCCTCTCCTCAGGGGAAGAAGAGGACCGCCTCTGACGACCCGGAGACCATGGCCTCAAAGCGGGGGAAGAAATCTTCGTCAGAGGGTCCTGCGCCGGGGGATACTTCGGCCGAATTATGCCCTCAAGGGGATCAGCTCTCCACCGAGCCGTAAGTAGAGATGAGTTTTTCTTTTTAAGAAATGAGAGAAATCCTTGCGTTATATCTGATAAGAGTAATCGAAAATTTACCTTGTAGCTCGGACCTTAGCCCTTCTCAGCAGAGCTCGTCTTCGGGGGATCTTCTTCCGGAGATGATGGAGAGCGGAACGCCTCCCCCTGCTGTACCGCCTTGCGAGACCGGCGACCCTGAGGTATCGTCGCGGAGGGTTTCCCCGAATCCGGCAGGGCCGGAAGGTAGTCATATGGCCCCCCAAAGCCCTCCGCGTCCGGCCTTCGAAAAGGGCCATCGGACGAGTCCGGCACGGTCTGGTGCGCGGTCGGAGGAGCTGAAGGATCTGCTAGGGCGAGCATCTATCTCAGAGGAGCACCATGCATTGATGGATACGATGATTGAGAGGATTTCATCCACGGAGAGCAGATTGCACGAGGCCATCAGGAGTTTATTGACAGGTTTTGAGGTACGCGAAATAATGTACCCTTTTTGGACAGTTGCGCATAAATACGATGCGCCCTGTGTAGATAGTAGCCCCTGAGACTCTGTGCGTTGTCAAAAGTGACGGCATGCAGAGGATCATAATCCCAGGTCTAATATGCCGCCTTCATACGTAGGTGGCGAAGTGTCGGGTGGCCAGCCGGACTGATGAATTTGCCGAGCTAAAGCGGCAACTTGACGTGGCAGATGCTGACATCGCGCTTGTCAACAAGCGGCTTGACGAGGCACAAGGTATATAATTACTCTAGCGGCACCTGGTAAGAGGAGCTTTATGCCAGTATCTTACAATGTGTGCGCTTGATGCAGATGGTGCTGCTGCCATGGAGAATCTTTGGGCGGAACTTGCCCGAGCCAAGGAGCAAGCCAGGAAAAGTGATGCGGCTGCCGGAAAGGCAATTGAAGAGCTGAAAGCCGAACAGGATGCTCACTGCCGAAGCAAGAAGGAAATGACCAAGATGGCTGTGAAGCTGAAGAGCGCTGCTGACCGTTGTAAGCTTCTTGAAAAAGAAGATCAGGCAGAACAGACGGACCTGGAGAAGGCCGTTGTCGATGCCAAGGATGCTTGCTCTGCGATGAGAGCTATGAAGGAGGAGCTGCGTCAGGCCGGAGAGATCGCGGCTGGAAAGCCCTTTATGCTGCGGAGGAAGTTCTTTGATCCTAAACATGCTCCGTTAGACCGGATGTGGAGTACGGCAGACACCTATCTGGATTTGGCAGCGAGTGCCACAGATGCGGCCGAACACTTCCGAGATCAAGAAGATCGCGAAGTGGAAAAGCTCTTTTGGTCGCAGTTCCACAATCCGGAGCGTCCACTGTCATTTGCCGATCGTTTGGCCGAATGGGCCGAGCTAAATAGGTTGTCCGGACTCGCCATGAAGTATGTCATGAGTCATCTGTTGCCAGAGAGGCCAGAGCCGAAAAGTTATTTCAACTTGGTGCAACAGTTCCTTGGTGCGGCGCCGCATATCAATGTGATGAAGAGGTCAGCGTGCATAGAGGGTGCGCGGATGGCTCTTGCCCATGTCAAGACATACTGGGCGGAAATGGAGGCCACCGCTGTTGCATCCCCAGACTCGGATGGAAGCCGAGTACCTGCCGAGCACTATTTTCAGGAAGTTCTGCAAGGCACTCGTTTAATAGAGACGCGGTGCTCGAAGGATACTATATTCGAATAGCATATTATTATTGTAAAACAATATTTTGATAAATTGTAGAAGCTTTTTATACTTGTGCCTGCAAGTATTATAATACCTCCTGTGCGGCCGTTTAACATATATGTATATATAATCTGAAAGATGGCAGTCGTCGGCTTCAGCCCCCACTCACATAATGCGGGGGTGTTCGCAGAAGGCGCATTTTCACACTTGATCCAACGTCTTGGTCCTACAAAGGAGGCGATAGCGCAGCGAACTAGGCAATCGGACTATGATGCTTTATCACTTTCACTTAGCCATAGGAGTTTGACAGTGAGGCTACTTATATAGCCCCTGGTGGCGCCTGCGCTCGCCCGAACTCGGGGCGCGTATGTGCCTGGCTGGGAAACGGCCCTTCGTTAAGGCGGAGGAATCCTAAAGATTCCGGTAAGTCATCGAGTGGTTGACCAGTCTCACGCTATATCATGACAGTTAGTTTTCGGCTTTCTCTACTGAGGTGCTCGTCTGGCCGAACCGGGGCACAATCGTAGTAGTTCTCCTTCTGCCGCCTTAGCCGATAGAGCAGAACGTAAGGCAGCAAAACACAGGAGCCGGGCAAACCCAACATTTGACCAAAGACATGATTCGGAGCTGATGCATATAAGGCCAAACTCGTGACACCGAACACTCCCTAAGGTATTTGGTCTTTGTGAGGGCGGGCGGGATAACGCCCTTAGTAATGAGCCCCTAGTGTCCAGGTACGCGCAAAAACTCTGACATGGCCACATGCCAAAACGCCAGCCTCCTCCTTGGTTATACCAAGAAACCAGGGGATGTGTATCAACAAGAGACAGTAAGAAAGGTTTACGCAGGGTCTTAATCTGAAAAGAATCCTTGGAACGGGTCCCTGCTGCACGTCTGCACCTGTGTCTCCATTGTGCCGTATCCTGGATGGGCGTAGCACGGTGTTTATCTGTAAAATAGAGGAACTTAGTTGAAGAAAGATCGTGCCGAACATAAGTTATACTAAATAAACAAAGTATAAATCGAAATGGGTAAAATTGAGCTTTATTATCTCTTGTTTTATATGCGCGGAGCCCCTAGTACAGGGGTATACGGCTATTAAGCCTTTATCAATTGTATGTTTATGCCGGACTCGTCTAGCCGTGTCTGTGGTCTTGACGACCTGTTTAGGTGCTTTGGCTGGTGAAGCCGCTTTATTGTGGGGCTGTCAAGGCAGCCACACTGTTTTCCGTGCGGGAGGAACTCTCAATGTTTTCCCTTTAATGAGATGATGCCTCGTGGACCGGGCATCTTAAGCGTAAGAGATGCATAATGCGGTATTGCGTTAAAGCGGGCGAAAGCTTCGCGTCCCAGTAGTGCTTGATAGCTACTTGAGAATGGGGCGATGTGGAAAGTTAGCTGTTTGTGACGGAAGTTATCGGGGGAGCCGAACATAACTTCTAGTCGGAGAGAACCCATGCAACGGGGATCCGGGCCTGGCGTTACCCCTTGAAAGGAGGTTTTGCTATGGCGAATTTTTGTTGGGTCTATCCCCATGTTGCGGATTGTGTCCTGGTATAATAGGTTTAGACCACTACCGCCGTCCATCAGGACATTTGTAAAGTGGAGTCCGCCGATTATTGGATCTAATACCAAGGCAGTCTAGCCTGCGTTCCGGATACTTCTAGAGTAATCCTGATGGTCGAAGGTGATCGGTTTAAACAACCATTGGCGAGACTCCTTTGGGATAGGCCGTATGGCGCGTATCTCTGTTGGCGCCATTCTGTTCGTCACGTGAAGTAAGTTTACTGTTTTGACTTCTTGTGGGAAATCCTTTTGTTTCCTGGTGCTCTGCTTGTGGGGTTCGTCATCGTCCTCAGTTGGTGTGTCGAACCCCTTGTGTTCGGCGTTGAGTTTGCCGGATTGCTTGAAAACCCAACAATCTCTGTGGGTATGGTTCGCAGGCTTCCCGGGAGTACTGTGTATTTGACACATCTTGTCCAAGATTTTGTTTAAGTTGGATAGCTCATCCCTGTTATCCTTGAGGGGCGGCTTTCTCTGATTCTGCCGCGAGCTTTTGAATCCGGCGTTGACCGCCGTGCTCTTTGGGCTGTTTCTCTTATTCCGGCGCTGGTCCTTGCTGCGTCGGGGTTTTCCGTTTCCATCCCTAACTTCGGATGTACTTGGGTCGCTGGTGCTACATCTTGCCAACTAGCTGTCCTCTCCTGCGCAAAAGCGGGTCATGAGGCTTGTTAATGCGGCCATTGTTCTTGGCTTTTCTTGGCCGAGGTGTCTGGCAAGCCATTCGTCTCGAACGTTATGCTTAAAAGCTGCTAGGGCTTCAGGGTCCGGACAGTCGACTATCTGATTCTTTTTAGTAAGAAATTTGTTCCAGAATTTCTGGGCTGACTCTCCGGGCTGTTGAGTTATGTGACTGAGATCGTCTGCATCCGGAGGGCGGACATAGGTCCCTTGAAAATTTGCCCGGAAAGCATCCTCAAGATCTTCCCAACTTCCAATGGTGTTTTCGGGAAGGCTTTTGAGCCAATGCCGGGCTGGCCCTTGAAGCTTGAGGGGTAAGTATTTAATGGCATGGAGGTCATCTCCTCTGGCCATGTGTATGTGGAGGATATAATCCTCAATCCAGACCCTAGGGTCTGTTGTTCCGTCGTACGCCTCTATGTTTACGGGATTGAATCCCGCTGGAAATTCATGGTCCAGCACCTCATCAGTGAAACATAGGGGGTGTGCGGCACCCCTGTATTTGGGTGTGCCGTGATGTTCGGATATTTGTTGTGTTGCATTGCTTACTAGAGCTTGCTTTCTTGGCCCGTAGATAGATCTGGCTGAGCCATCTTTTTGATGCGGATCCTTTGGTGGATCGTGTGCCGGCTTGTGTGCAACGCCCCTTGCCGCTCCATGCTGGCCATGCGGTCGTCTATCCGACCGGGTGGCTTTCCTATTTTTTGACTGCGGGGGCTCTAAGGCCTCCTTGCCACTCATAAGGAAGACAATCAATAAATAAATCATGCTACGACTTCATCACATAACAGTTCACCATACGTGCATGCAACGGGAATCACAAGCTTCAACACAAGTATTTCTCAAATTTACAATTACTCTACTAGCATGACTTTGATATTACTACCTCCATATCTCAAAACAATTATCAAGCATCCAACTTTTCTTAGTATTCAACACACTCAAAAGAAAGTTTCACAAATCTTGAATACCAAGCATGTTATTATTAAGCAAATTACCATGCTATTAAGACTCTCAAAATAATTTAAGTGAAGCATGAGAGATCAATAGTTTCTTTAAAACAAATCCACCACCGTGCTCTAAAAGATCTAAGTGAAGCACATAGAGCAAAATTATAGCGCTCAAAAGATATAAGTGAAGCACATAGAGCAAAACTACTTAGCTCAAAAGATATAAGTGAAGCACATAGAGCAAAACTACTTAGCTCAAAAAGATATAAGTGAAGCACATAGAGTATTCTATCAAATTCTAGTTCATGTATGGCTCTCTCAAAAGGTGTGTACATAAAGGATGATTGTGGCATACTAACAACTAAAGACACAAATAATAGAAGACGCTCCAAGCAAAACACATATCATGTTGGTGAATAAAAATATAGCTCCAAGTAAATTACCGATGGAAGTGGACGAAAGAGGGGATGCCTTCCGGGGCATCCTCAAGCTTTGAGTTTTTGGTGTCCTTGGATTATCTTGGGGGTGCCATGGGAATCCCCAATCTTAGGCTCTTTCCACTCCTTGTTCCATAATCCATCACAAGAATTCACCCAAAACTTGAAAACTTCACAACACAAAACTCAATAGAAATCTCGTGAGCTCCGTTAGAGAAAGAAAACAAAAGACCACTTCAAGGTACTGTAATGAACTCATTCTTTATTTATATTGGTGTTAAACCTACTGTATTCCAACTTCTATATGGATTATAAACTATTTTACTAACCATAGATTCATCAAAATAAGCAAACAACACACGAAAAACAGAATCTGTCAAAAACAGAACAGTCTGTAGTAATCTGTAGCTAGCGCAATATCTGGAACCCCAAAAATTCTAAAATAAATTTCTGGACGTGAGGAATTTATCTATTAATCATCTGCAAAAAGAATTAACTAAATAGCACTCTCCAAATAAAAATGACAGCAGTTCTCGTGAGTGCTAAAGTTTCTGTTTTTTTACAGCAAGTTCAACAAGACTTTCCCCAAGTCTTCCCAACGGTTCTACTAGGCACAAACACTAATTAAACACAAAAAACACAACCAAAACAGAGGCTAAATAAATTATTTATTGAATAACAGGAAGGATAAATATTAGGTTGTCTCCCAACAAGCGCTTTTCTTTAAATCCTTAAAGCTAGGCATTGATAATTTTAATGATGCTCACATGGAAGACAAGAATTGAAGCACAAAGAGAGCATCATAAAACAGGCAAACACATCTAAGTCTAACATACTTCCTATGCATAGGCATTTTATAGGCAAACAAATTGTCAAGGCAAGCAAAAACTAGCATATGCAAGGAAGCGGAAAGAAACAATAGCAATCTCAACATAACGAGAGGTAATTTAGTAACATAAAAATTTCTACCACCATATTTTCCTCTCTCATAATAATTGCATGAGGGATCATAAGAAAATTCAACAAAATAGCTATCACACAAAATATTTTCAACACGATCCATATGCATGCAAAGTTTACACTCTTCCAAAATAGTGGGATTAACATTAACTAAAGTCATGACCTTTCCAAACCCACTTTTATCAAAAATTTCATAAGATTGAACATTCTCCAAATATGTGGGATCTAAAGTTGACACTCTTCCAAACCCACTTTCAATAATATTGCAAACACTATTATCAATCTCATATTCATCATGGGGCTTAAATAAATTTTCAATATCATAAGAAGAATCACCCCAATCATGATCATTACAGCAAGTAGTAGACATAACAAAACTAGCATCCCCAAGCTTAGGGGTTTGCATATTATTAGCACAATTGACATAAATAGAATTTATAGTAAAATCATTGCAATCATGCTTTTTATTCAAAGATCTATCGTGAATCGCTTCATAAAGTAATTCATCACACTTTGCAGATTCACGAATTTCAAGCAAAACTTCATAAAGATAATCTAGTGCACAAACTCACTAGCAATTGGTTCATCATAATTGGATCTCTTAAAAAGATTAGCAAGTGGATGAGGATCCATAGATCTTAGGTTCTCTATTTGGTAATAAATAAACAACTATTCCAACCATACGAGTAAACAAGAAATGAGCAAAAAGAGGCAAATAGAGAGGGAGGATGGAGAAAGAGAGGGCGAATAAAACGGCAAGCGTGAAGTGGGGGGAGAGGAAAACGAGAGGCAAATGGAAACTAATGTAATGCGAGAGATAGGGATTGTGATGGGTACTTGGTATGTTGACTTTTTGCGTAGACTCCCCGGCAACGGCGCCAGAAATTCTTCTTGCTACCTCTTGAGCTTGCGTTGGATTTCCCCGAAGAGGAAAGGATGATGCAGCAGAGCAGCGTAAGTATTTCCCTCAGTTTTTTAGAACCAAGGTATCAATCCAGTAGGAGGCCACGCTCAAGTCCCTCGTACCTGCACAAAACGATAGCTACTCGCAACCAACGCGATTAGGGGTTGTCAATCCCTTCACGATCACTTACGAGAGTGAGATCTGATAGATATAATATTTTTGGTATTTTTGGTATAGAGATGCAAAGTGAAAAGTAAAAGGCAAAGTAAAAAAGCAAAGCAAGATTAAAGTGATGGAGCTTGATATGATGAGAATAGACCCGGGGGCCATAGGTTTCACTAGTGGCTTCTCTCAAGAGCATAAGTATTCTATGGTGGGTGAACAAATTACTGTTGAGCAATTGACAGAATTGAGCATAGTTATGAGAATATCTAGGCATGATCATGTATATAGGCATCACGTCCGTGACAAGTAGACCGAAACGATTCTGCATCTACTACTATTACTCCACTCATCGACCGCTATCTAGCATGTATCTAGAGTATTAAGTTAAAAACAGAGTAACGCTTTAAGCAAGATGACATGATGTAGAGAGATAAATTCATGAAATATGAAATAAACCCCATCTTGTTATCCTCAATGGCAACGATGCAATACGTGCCTTGCTGCCCCTTCTGTCACTGGGAAAGGACACCGCAAGATCGAACCCAAAGCTAAGCACTTCTCCCATGGCAAGAAAAACCAATCTAGTAGGCCAAACCAAACTGATAATTCGAAGAGACTTGCAAAGATAACCAATCATACATAAAAGAATTCAGAGAAGATTCAAATATTATTAATAGATAGACTTGATCATAAACCCACAATTCATCGGTCTCAACAAACACACCACAAAAAGAAGAAGATTACATCGAATAGATCTCCACAAGAGAGGGGGAGAACTTTGTATTGAGATCCAAAAAGAGAGAAGAAGCCATCTAGCTAATAACTATGGACCCGAAGGTCTGAGGTAAACTACTCACACTTCATCGGAGAGGCTATGATGATGTAGAAGCCCTCCGTGATGACGGCCCTCTCCGGCGGAGCTCCGGAACAGGCCCCAAGATGGGATCTTGTGGATACAGAAAGTTGCGGCGGTGGAATTAGGTTTTTGGCTCCGTCTCTGTTCGTTTGGGGGTACGTAGGTATATATAGGAGGAAGAAGTACGTCGGTGGAGCTTCGGTGGGCCCACGAGGGTGGGGGGCGCGCCTGGGGGTATAGGGCGCGCCCCCTACCTCGTGCCCACCTCGAAGCTTCCTTGGCGTAGGGTCCAAGTCTCCTGGGTCAAATTCGGGAAGAAAATCACGTCCAGAAAGGTTTATTCCGTTTGGACTCCGTTTGATATTCCGTTTCTTCGAAACACTGAAATAGGCAAAAAACAACAATTCTGGGCTGGGCCTCCGGTTAATAGGTTAGTCCCAAAAATAATATAAAATAGGAAAATAAAGCCCAATATAGTCCAAAACAGTAGATAATATAGCATGGAGCAATCAAAAATTATAGATACGTTGGAGACGTATCATGTGCCAACCCCTATGCACAAGTTCACGAGGTCACAGAACTGGCAAGTTGATCACCAAAACATACATCAAGTGGATCACTTGAATATCCCATTGTCACCACAGATAAGCACATGCAATACATACATCAAGTGTTCTCAAATCCTTAAAGACTCAATCCAATAAGATAACTTCAAAGGGAAAACTCAATTCATCACAAGAGAGTAGAGGGGGAGAAACATCATAAGATCCAACTATAATAGCAAAGCTCGTGATACATCAAGATTGTGCCAAATCAAGAACACGAGAGAGAGAGAGATCAAACACATAGCTACTGGTACATACCCTCAGCCACGAGGGTGAACTACTCCCTCCTTGTCGTGGAGAGCGCCGGGATGATGAAGATGGCCACCGGAGAGGGATTCCCCCCTCCGACAGGGTGCCGAAACGGGTCTAGACTGGTTTTCGGTGGCTATAGAGGCTTGCGGCGGTGGAACTCCCGATCTAGTTTTCTTTCTGGAAGTTTGGGGTTATATAAGAGGTGTTGGAGTCGGGAACAAGTCAGGGGTTCCCCGAGGCAGCCACAAGGTAGGGGCGCGCCTAGGGCTGGGCGCGCCCCCACCCTCGTGGAGGCCTCGGGACTCTTCTGGCCCGTCTCCGGTACTCCGTGGGCTTCTTCTGGTCCAAAAATGATCTCCGTGAAATTTCAGGTCAATTGGACTCCGTTTGGTTTTCCTTTTCTGCGATACTCAAAAACAAGGAAAAAACAGAAACTGGCACTGGGATCTAGGTTAATAGGTTAGTCCCAAAAATCATATAAAATAGCATATAAATGCATATAAAACATCCAAGGTTGATAATATAATAGCATGGAACAATCAAAAATTATAGATACGTTGGAGGCGTATCAGGATTGTTCTTCGGTATGTGACTCCGCCAATGGTCCAAGTAGTTTTTATTCTAGTGCTTTATTTATTGCAAATTTTTGCTGCTTAGGTGACCCTGTTCTTGAGCTTGCATGTCAAATTTATGTGGTCAAAAGTAGTTTTAATGCATGATATAGCCTCTAGGCACTTATAGGAGTAGTTGCTATCAATCTTGTTGAGTTTGGCTCACTTTTATTTTGAGTCACTAAAAATTTCAGAAATTTTCAGAAAAAGATGAAGAGATTTTTGAGGGGCTTGTCGAGCCAAAGCTCTAAGGATAAGCAAAGTGAAGAAAATAAGAAGCCCAAGTATAATCTCCCTTGTACTGTGGAGGTTCGGCCGTGTGAATGGCATTGTGTTGAGTTCTTGAGAGAAGCCGGGATTTATGAAGATTTTTATTATTTGGCTGAGAATGCAGGCCTCACAGACTTGCTCCACGACTAGCGTGAACAGTATCTCTTACTCACCAATATTTTTGTGAAAAAATTTCATTTCCATGCTAGGAGATCGCCACCTTCGGTGGAATTTTATTTATATGATGAGCATAAGGAGATGACACTTTATGATTTTGGCCGGGTTTGTAGGATACCCTTTGAGGGAAGCATAGAGGAACCACATCATAATGATGTGGAGGGATTTATTGATATGATTGCTGTAGGGGAAACGAGAGAAGTTTCCGATGCAAGAATCACTAGCATACATTTTCCTGTTCTATGTTACTTTGCAATATTTTCTAGTAGATACTTAATTGGTCGCGGGAACTGTGGAAATCTTAGTGCCCCTGATATTGTTATTTTGCGCCATGCTTTGTTTCGTGATACCACTTTCAGTTTAGGCGCTATTATTGCTAAACGGTTAAATCTGAACCGTACAAAGGGTCCCGTCTTGGGAGGCATATTCTCCTCGCGCCTTGCTGCACACTTTAACATACCTATTAGGCATTATGAAAAAGAGGAAAAGTTGTTGCCTCATATTTTTCAAGATTATAAGAGCATGGTAGCATATGATTTTTTTTTGTTAAGAATAAGAATAAGATGCTTAACTATAGGCTGATGTCTGATAAGAATCACTTTGAGACTATTACCTTTCAGGCACGTACCTTGTTTTGCCGGAGGCCGTTTAGGCATACCAGAGCCTGACATCAGCTCCAGAGCCGGTGCCACTATCTGATCCTCACCGTCAGTCTGTTTATCAGTGGGACCCGGAGGAGATCGCCAACCAGTGGCACCCCGAAGACCCTCCTCAGCACACCGGAGAGGGCAGTCTTGATCCGTGGGCATAGACCAACTTAGGCCAAAACACTAAGCTCGTGGGAGTACGTATTTCTCACCGATATTACATTCATATTCACACACTCATGCCAGTTGTCGGTGCTCATACTTTTTCATTGTATCATCCATGCTAGTTTATTTTCTTTTTAAGCATTCTTCTTATGTGTTTGAAAAACCTTAAGAAAAAAATTAGCTGCAGATTTTAGCTAGTTTACTTTCCATGCTTGTAGTAGTAGTAATTAAAAATAAAACCCAATAAGACTTCTCATTCTTCTTTTGCTTGTTGGGATCTTTCCCGTGTAAATAGTTTTGTTTCTTTGGGGGTCGAGAGGAGAAGACCATGCTAAAAATGTTGAGTGGCGCTCATATGCATTATCGTTGATCTAACAAAGAGCCCATATTACCTTCTCTTCTCCCTTGAATTGAATTCTTGCAGATTCCAGCTTAGTCCAATGCACGTGCACTATTATTATTATCCACACTATTCGGTTGTGCAAGTGAAAGGCAATAATGACGATATATGATGAACTGATTGAGATGAGAAAAGCTGGTATGAACCCGACCTCCCTTGTTTTTGTAAATATGATTAGTTCATCGTTCCCAATTCAGCCTATTATGAATGAAACATGTTTGCAATGACAATTAGAGATTATAGTTGCTCATGCCATGCTTAATTTGCTAGGAGTTTATAATGGTTTACCTTGCATGCCAACATGCTATTAAAATGGTTGTGATGTGGTATGGTAGGGTGGTATCCTCCTTTGAATGATTCGAGTGGCTTGACTTGGCACATGTTCACGCATGTAGTTGAAACAAAATCAACATAGCCTCCACGATATTTATGTTCATGGTGATTTATATCCTACTCATGCTTGCATTCAGTGTTGATTAATTTTAATGCATGTTCATGACTTTTGTCGCTCTCTAGCTGGTCGCTTCCAGTCTCTTTCTAGCCTTCACTTGTACTAAAAGGGAATACTGCTTGTGCATCCAACTCCATAAACCCCAAAAGTTATTCCATATGAGTCCACAATACCTTCCTATATGTGGTATCTACTTGCCGTTCCAAGTAAATTTGTATGTGCCAAACTCTAAACCTTCAAATAAAAATTCTGTTTTGTATGCTCGAATAGCTCATGTATCAACTAGGGCTGTCTGTATCTTTCATGCTAGGCGGGTTATTCTCAAGAGGAGTGGACTCTGCTCCTCACTCACGAGTAAATGGCTGGTCACCGGGATGCTCAGTCCCATGCTCAAATCATATCAAAATAATTGCAAACAAAACTCCCCCAGGATTGTTGTTAGTTGGAGACACCCATTGTTTCAGGCAAGCCATGGATTGATGTTTGTTGGTGGTGGGGGAGTATAAACTTTACCATTCTGCTTGGGAACCGCCTATAATGTGTGTAGCATGGAAGATAGCGAGATCTCTCGGTTGTTATGTTGACAATGAAAGTATACCGCTCAAAATATTATTCATCTCTATTTCGAAATCGAGCTCTGGCACCTCTACAAATCCCCGCTTCCCTCTGAGAAGGGCCTATCTATTTAATTTTATGTTGAGTCATCACCCTCTTATTAAAAAGCACCAGTTGGAGAGCACCACTGTCATTTGCATGTATTATTGTTAGTTTACAGTGAGTATGACTGTGACTGGATCTCTTTTACCATGAATCACAATTTCCAGTCAGCCCTTGATCTTCAGGGGTGCTCTGCATTTATGTTTTGCGGTCTCAGAAAGGGCTAGGGAGATGCCATCTTGTTATATCATATTATGATTGTTTTGAGAAAGTGTTGTCATCCAAGATCTATTATTATTGCTCGCTAGTTGATTATGCCATTGATTTGAGTAAGCATAAGACCTAAATGTTATTGTGAATATGGTTAGTTCATAATCTTTGCTGAAAACTTGAATGATGGCTTTACATATTTACAACAACAAGAGCAAACTGAATTGCTTGAGGACAAGGAAAGGTTTAAGCTTGGGGGAATTGATACATCTCCAACGTATCTACTTTTCCAAACACTTTTGCCCTTGTTTTGGACTCTAACTTGCATGATTTGAATGGAACTAACCCGGACTGACACAGTTCTCAGCAGAGTTGCCATGGTGTTATTTTTGAGCAGAAATAATAGTTCTTGGAATGACCTGAAAATCAACGGAGAATATTTTTGGAATATATAAAAAATATCGGCGAAAGAATCAAGGCCAGGGGGCCCACACGCTGTCCACAAGGGTGGGGGAGCGCGTAACCCCCCTGGGCGCACCCCCGGTCTCGTGGGCCCCCTGGTGCTCCACCGACCTGAACTCCAACTCCATATATTCATGTTCAGGGAGAAAAAATCAGGGACAAGGATTCATTGTGTTTTATGATACGGAGCCGCCGCCAAGCCCTAATCTCTCTCGGGAGGGCTGATTTGGAATCCGTTCGGGGCTCCAGAGAGGGGAATCCGTCGCCATCGTCATCATCAACCTTCCTCCATCACCAATTTCATGATGCTCACCGCCGTGCGTGAGTAATTCCATCGTAGGCTTGCTGGACGGTGATGGGTTGGATGAGATTTATCATGTAATCGAGTTAGTTTTGTTAGGGTTTGATCCCTAGTATCCATTATGTTATGAGATTGATGTTGCTATGACTTTGCTATGCTTAATGCTTGTCACTAGTGTTGGGGAACGTAGTAATTTCAAAAAATTACCTACGCACACACAGCATCATGGTGATGCATAGCAACGAGAGGGGAGAGTGTGTCTACGTACCCTCGTAGACCGAATGCGGAAGCGTTAGCACAACGCAGTTGATGTAGTCGTACGTCTTCACGATCCGACCGTTCCAAGTACCGAACGCACGGCACCTCCGAGTTCTGCACACGTTCAACTCGATGATGTCCCACGAGCTCTGATCCAGCAAAGCTTCACACGAGAGTTTCCTCAGCACGACGGCGTGGTGACGGTGATGATGATGCTACCGACGGAGGGCTTCGCCTAAGCACCGCTACGATATGATTGAGGTGGATTATGATGGAGGGGGGCACCACACATGGCTAAGAGATCAATGATCAATTGTTGTCTATGGGGTGCCCCCTGACCCCGTATATGAAGGAGCAAGGGGAGGAGGCGGCCGGCCAGGGAGAGGCGCGCCAAGAGGGGGAGTCCTACTCCCACTAGGAGTAGGACTCCTCCTTTTCCTAGTAGGAGTAGGAGAGGGGGAAGGAAAGGGAGCGGAGGAGAAGGAAAGAGGGGGCCAGCCCCCCTTGCCCTAAACCAATTCGGTTTGGTCCTTGGGGGGGGGGGGCGCCCCCCACACTCCCCTTGCTGCCCTCTATTTCCACTAAGGCCCACGTAGGCCCATTAAGCCCCGCGGGGGGTTCCGGTAACCCCCCGGTACTCCGGTATATGTCCGAAACCCTTCCGGTGTCCGAACATAGTCATCCAATATATCGATCTTTACGTCTCGATCATTTCGAGACTCCTCGTCATGTCCGTGATCATATCCGGGACTCCGAACTACCTTCGGTACATCAAAATACAAAAACTCATAATACCGATCGTCACCGAACTTTAAGCGTGCGGACCCTACGGGTTCGAGAACTATGTAGACATGACCGAGACACGTCTCCGGTCAATAACCAATAGCGGAACCTGGATGCTCATATTGGCTCCCACATATTCTATGAAGATCTTTATCGGTCAAACCGCATAACAACATACGCTGTTCCCTTTGTCATCGGTATGTTACTTTCCCGAAATTCGATCTTCGGTATCTCAATACCTAGTTCAATCTCGTTACCGGCAAGTCTCTTTACTCGTTCCATAATACATCATCCCGCAACTAACTCATTAGTTACAATGCTTGCAAGGCTTGTAGTGATGTACATTACCGAGTGGGCCCAGAGATACCTCTCCGACAATCGGAGTGACAAATCCTAATCTCGAAATATGCCAACTCAACAAGTACCTTTGGAGACACCTGTAGAGCACCTTTATAATCACCCAGTTACGTTGTGACGTTTGGTAGCACACAAAGTGTTCCTCCGGTAAACAGGAGTTGCATAATCTCATAGTCATAGGAACATGTATAAGTCATGAAGAAAGCAATAGCAACATACTAGACGATCAAGTTCTAAGCTAACAAAATGGGTCAAGTCAATCACAGCATTCTCCTAATGATGTGATCCCGTTAATCAAATGACAACTCATGTCTATGGCTAGGAAACATAAACATCTTTGATCAACGAGCTAGTCAAGTAGAGGCATACTAGTGACACTCTCTTTGTCTATGTATTCACAAATGTATCATGTTTCCGGTTAATACAATTCTAGCATGAATAATAAATATTTATCATGATATAAGGAAATAAATAATAACTTTATTATTTCCTTTAGGGCATATTTCCTTCAACTAGGGCCTGAGTGCCATGATTTCAGATCTGAACCTACTATGTTTTCATGAATATATGTGAGTTCTTGATCCTATCTTGCAAGTCTATAGTCACCTATTATGTGTTATGATCCGTTAACCCCAAAGTGAGAATAATCTGGATACTTACTAGTGATGACGTAGTTTGAGGAGTTCATGTATTCACTAAGTGTTAATGCTTTGGTCCGGTACTCTATTAAAAGGAGGCCTTAATATCCCTTAGTTTCTAATAGGACCCCGCTGCCATGGAAGGGTAGGACAAAAGATGTCATGCACGTTCTTTTCCATAAGCACGTATGAATATATTCCGAATACATGCCTACATTACATTGATGAATTCGAGCTAGTTCTGTGTCACCCTATGTTATAAATTTTGCATGAGGAATCACATCCGACATAATTATCCATCATTGATCCATTGCATACGAGATTTTCACATATTGTTCTTCGCTTATTTACTTTTCTGTTGCTACTATTACAATTACTACAAAACCAAAACTGCTACCGTTACTTTTGCCACCGTTACCACTACTATCATATTACTTCGCTATTAAATACTTTGCTGCAGATATTAAGTTTCCAGGTGTGGTTGAATTGACAACTCAGCTGCTAATACTTGAGAATATTCTTTGGCTCCCCTTGTGTCGAATCAATAAATTTGGGTTGAATACTCTACCCTCGAAAACTGTTGCGATCCCCTATACTTGTGGGTTATCACAAGTGTGCCATATGGTTAAATAACGCTTATGTGGGTGATGCTTTACTACACGATGAGCTATATTTGATACCACTTCGTGAAAAAGTTTATTATGTATGCAATGTGAAATAATTTGTTTCCGCGTCGAATAAAGAACAAAAGAAAAGAAAGAGAACATTCGACTCATTAAAATTATGGCACTGTCGCTTGGGCCATATTTCCAATTGGAAAATAGAAAGATTAGTCAAAATTGAAATTCTTCCTCCATTAGAATACTCAGACTTAGAACAATGCATAAATTGCATTAAAGGAAAGTATATAAAACAAATCAAAAAAGGTGCAATCCATAGCACAGGCACACTAGAAATCATCCACACTGACATTTGTGGACCATTTCCGGTGAAAAGCGTGGATGGATATGACTCGTTCATAACATTCACAGATGATTACTCTCGCTATGGTTATATTTATCCAATCAAAGAAAGATCAGAAGCGTTGGATAAATTTAAAATATTTAAAGCTGAAGTTGAAAACCAGCATGATAAAAGAATAAAGATAGTAAGGTCCTACCGTGGGGGAGAGTACTACGGTCGACACACTCCATATGGCCAAGTTCTTGGGCCTTTTGCGAAGTTCTTGCAGGAGACTGGGATAGTAGCCCAGTATTCAATGCCGGGCGAGCCTTAGCAAAATGGAGTAGCTGAAAGGCGCAACCGTACACTTATGCATATGGTGCGCAGCATGATGAGTTATTCCAACTTGCCATTGGGATTGTGGATGTAGGCGCTTAAAACCTCCATTCACATTCTCAATAGAGTACCAAGAAAGTCAGTGCCCAAAACACCATACGAGCTATGGATAGGAAGCATGCCCTCCCTACAACACTTCATGGTGTGGGGGTTCCATGCTGAGGCCAAAATGTTTAATCCAAACATTGCAAAGTTAGATCCCAAAATAGTGATTTGCCACTTCATTGGCTATCCAGACAGATCAAATTGTTTTCGTGCCCTCCCTACAGATATATGAATTTTGTAGAAACAAGACATGCAGTGTTTTTAGAGGATGAAATGTGAGGGAAAATTGATCTTGAGGAGAAGAAGGTGCATGCACCTAATCCGATGATTCAGGAGCCATTTTCTCACTACCAGTTGTAACTCCACCCATGAAAACTATGGGGGTAGACCCGGAACTTGTCCGTCAGGAGCTGACTGAACCCGTTGTTGAGCATGAAAGGGAGGTGCAACGGCAAATTTTAGAAGAAGTGCCAGAAGTTGAGGCACATAATGTGCCAGAAACTAAGGCCCTTAGAAGGTTAACAAGACACAAAAAGTCAGCTATTTCTACTGATTATAAAGTTTATAACATGAAAATAGTTCATACAGAAAAAGATCCCACCTCATATGAAGAAGCCATGAGAAGCCTTCATTCATCAAAGTGGATGAAGGCAATGGACGACGAGATGAAATCGCTGAGTTTCAAAGATGTTTGGGACCTAGAGGAAATTCCTAAAGGAGACAAAACAGTAGGCTGCAAATGGGTCTACAAAAATTAAGTATGACTCTAAAGGGAATGTAGAAAAGTATAAAGCACGACTCGTGGCAAAAGGATTTACACAAAGAGAAGGGATAGATTACAATGATACATTTTCTCCAGTCTCATGTAAGGATTCCTTTAGAATCATAATGGCATTAGTTGCTCATTTTGATTTAGAGTTACATCAAATGGATGTAAAGACGTCATTTCTCAACGTGGATTTGAAAAAAAATGTCTACATGAAACAACCCAAGGGTTTTATCATGTAAGGTAAGGAAAATATGGGATGCCGCCTGAAGAAATCCATTTATGGATTAAACAGTGGTATCTAAAGTTTAATCAAATGATTAAAAGTTTTGGATTTAAAGAAAATATTAAGGATAACTGCATTTATGCAAAGTTTAAAAATGGGAAATATATTTTCCTAATCTTGTTTGTGTATGATATCCTGCTTGCTAGAAGTGATGTTAGTCTACTACAAGAAACAAAGAAGTTCTTATCCTCAAATTTTGACATAACAGATCTTGGTGAAGCATCATATGTTTTGGGCATAGAGATTCACTGAGATAGGAACAATGGAGTCTTAGGACTATCGCAGATAGGAACAAGAAGGTCTTAAAGAATATAATATGCATGCGAGTAAAGCCACACCTGCTCCTATAGTCAAGGGAGATAGTTTTGGGAAATACCAATGTCCCAAGAACCAATACGAGATCGATCAAATGAAAGCAGTACCATATGCTTCGGTTGTTGGCAGCCTACAGTATCCGCAAGTGTGCACTCGTCCTGACTTAGCTTTTATCACCGGGGTACTCGGTAGATATCAAGAAAACCCAGACATAGAGCACTTGAAGATGGTAAAGAAAGCATTGCGTTATGCACAAGGCACAAAGGACTACATGCTAGTATACAAGAGAAGTGATTCCCTAGAGATAAAAGGGTATTCAGACGCACATTTTTCGGGGGCAGAGATGATAGAAATTCCACATCGGGATACGTATTCACTCTTGCTGGGGGAGCTATTTCGTGGAAAAGCTCCAAACAGTCAATAGTTGCATCACCCACGATTTAAGCAGAATTCATAGCATGCTTCGAGGCCACGGGACAGGCGATATGGCTAAAGAAATTAGTACCCGACTTGAAAGTGGTAGATTGTATTCACAAACCAGTAAAGATGTACTGTGACAACAGCCCGCAGTATTTTATGCTCACATCAAGAAGTCGAGTAATGCTGCCAAAACAATAGAGATAAGGTATTATGTTGTGAAAGATAAAATCCAGGATCAAACTATAAGTCTCGAGCATATAAGGATGAAGGATATGCTTGCGGATCCGCTAACGAAAGGCTTACCACCCAATGTGTTCAAGGAACACCTAGCCAGCATGGGTTTAAGGAAAAGCCTTATGATTCTTGGATAGGCCCGAAAGGAACAGAATTTGTCTCTGAACAAAACATATGTTGTAGCTATATGATTCTATTGGCAATTAATCTGTGATGATGAAACATGCTCTATGTAACAATATGTGATGAAACAAATAAACTAGAAAGTATAAGGTTAAAAGTAAAGTTGAGATCAAGGGGGAGAATGTTAGATTGATCTGTCTCCCGTTCGAGCCCAACGGGTCAAACAGGCCCTTGCATCGCGCCCTGATCGGGGGCGCCCAACCAAACCATGGTTGGTGGGCCCTTATTGCCAGTGCAATATAAAGAGGTCGGGTGCCGGGGCATGCATCACGAGGTTTACCGTGCACCACAACACCACCAACACATGAATCTGAGCTAGGGTTGCGCTAGGCCGACGGGAAGCTCCGCCGCCACCGCCTCGCCCACACTCCGCCATCACCGTGCGCCACAGCACCACGATGGCCTCCGGCTCGAGCTCGTCAGCCAAAGGAGAAGGTAGGTTCACCGGATGATCTAGCCTACTCTGATCCAAAGGATCTATCACTAGGATGCTACCCCACCAAGCCCCAAGAAGGTGATCTTGGCGCATCGAGTCAACAGACACAAGAGAGGGCTCGGATCCTAATGATCCCAAATCCAAAGTACACGCAAAACTAAAAAGTACTTATAAAACTTCACAAGATGCAAGAGTGCATGTGATCGATCAATCACTAGACACAAAATAGGCATCTAACCGATAGTGGCATTTTGACACATGGGAGTGCGCTGCTCGTTTTTAAAATTTCTTTAAAACATATTTTGAAATGTCAAAAAAATTCAAACAAAAACTTGGCACATACATCTCGATATTGTACATGGTCACAAAGACGTTTTGAGAAAAACCGACAACTTATGTGTCGCGTGTGAAAAAGATAAAATCCGGTGTTAAAAATGCTTTTCACAAGACATCCTCTTGTCTTTTTACACAAGTCAGAAAAAATGTCGGTTTTCTCCCAAACTTGACGTGCACACATATAATGTCGAGATGTAGACGTCAAATTTTTGTTTGAATTTTTTTCGCACTTTGAAATATTTTTTTCACGGGCAGGAGCACGCGCTCCCGGGAGCACCAGTGGACTTCCGGCATCTAACCACAGTTTTTATACATACCTCTACGGAGTGCTAGCTTTAAGATCCACACTTCTCACTCACCTAAAACATGTACCTGATGAACTGACAGCATGGTTTGCGTCTTTACCGACAGGAAACTTTTCACTTTGTCTGCTTGCTTATGCTGGTCAATCTCAAGGAGGAAACACATCCGTATACTAGTAGATACCCCACGCGTTGCTGCGGAAATTTGTAAATTTTGTTGAGCATCTCTATAGAGCATGACACAAATCACAAACTGGCTATTGAAGTGTCAAAGGGTTGAGTGAGGCTATGAAGAGTCATGTTGCTTAGACAATGTACACAAAAGGTTCGTCATGCTACAAAGTTGTAAACAACTTAGCATACTACAATGATGCAACATTTGTGAATAGAAAACAATGAATTATAATAATATTCTAACCTGCTATATAATCTTGACTCAGTAATAAAAACTTGGAAACTTCCTTAGGATAGCTATGTGTGATGCTCACTTCACTGGTAGAAAAAGGGACTGTTGTCCCGGTTCGTAAGGGCCTTTTGTCCCGGTTCCTGAACCGGGACTAAAGGGTCGGTACTAATGCACTGTCCCTTTAGTCCCGGTTCAATCTAGAACCAGGACTGATGGGCCTCCACGTGGCCTATGCGCGGAGCCCAGGCAGGAGACCCTTTGGTCCCGGTTGGTGGCACCAACCAGGACCAATAGGCATCCACGCG
Source organism: Triticum urartu (assembly GCF_056163025.1). Lineage (NCBI taxonomy): Eukaryota > Viridiplantae > Streptophyta > Magnoliopsida > Poales > Poaceae > Triticum > Triticum urartu. Next base: position 643,578,178 of record NC_141879.1, on the reverse strand, counting down.
TCAGCATTTCTGTGGCTGGGGTTTTTGTTTTTTTTGAAAGGGGGGGGGGTTTGGGGGTTTGGGGGGGGGTTAATTTAGGTGTTTCATATATTGTGTTAGCTAGCTATAATTAATAGAGAGAAGTGTCCTCTCTTATGTCCGTGCTTGGTCGACGCTACGTACTATACATATGTATAGAGAGGACTAGACACGCTAGCTAGCTAGTAAGCAAACGAAGGAAACAGAAGATCGTCATGAACATATATGCATACAGAGAGAAGTGATATCGACCACCTCTCCTTCTCCGAGAGATTGTTCGAACAACAAGTTCTCGTATATCTATCCGACACTACCGGCTACATATATACAACAATTATCTCTTAGAAATATAATCATATGGACTCATGGTCCACATAGTATTCTCCGCCTTCAGCGATCACGTGGTCAAGAAAGAATGCCTCCAATTCCTCTTGAATTGCTCGCATGCGAGCTGGTGCTAGGAGTTCATCCCGCTTCCGAAACATCTAATTTGAAGAAGGGGGTCAATACATATATATATATGAATGAATGAAACTCAACACAAATGATGGTAATAAAATAAAATTGTGAATGTTGTTATTTACATACTTCATATTGTTCGTTAGAGTACCCGCCCCGCTCACAGGTCGTGTGGCGGATGGACTCACAAAGGTAGTATCCACAGAAATCATTCCCTTGTTCCTGCCATAACCACTTTACAAGAAATAGAGGTCAATCAAACTGATAAGCAAGAATGCCAAATGGTATTGATGAAACTAGCGCTTGAATCAATAGGAGATGCGTGGAACATGCTACTATAGTACTTACTTTCGGGTGTCTAAATTGCAGCTTCTTCGGGAGTCCTGGAGCTTTTTTGGAGAATTTTTTCCAAACCCTGTCAAACAAAGAAAACAATTACTTGATATTTCAAGAAATGAACAAAGTTGCTGATATGGTGGATAATGATCGATTTAACTTACTTCTTGAGCATTTGAGTCATGTCCGCATAGTCCTGGGGATCTTTTCGTCTTGAGTCTAAGACGGTTACTAGTCCCTGCTCAAGCTTAATCTCTAGGAGAATATAGTGGTAACTGCACACGCATGCATAACTCATCAATTATATTACTATAACCTTGACTAATATATAAGGGAAACCGAATATGCACAAGACAGTAACACTCACTTGAAGTTGTAAGGAAAGAGTATTATATCTTTGTTTTCATTTATTACCAACGATCGTAGCAAGTTGGCCTCGGTAGCTGCGGCATGAAATTTAACCTGAGTTGCATCTATGAGATATGTGTTAATGAACCCAATATCACCGACTTGTCTTTTCTTCAATTCGGCGATCTTCAATCTGCATAATTTAGTGAGGATGATTATAAATACATGCAATGAAAGAGCTGAGCTATATAGAGAGACTTAATGATAGAAGTAGTACTACTTACTGACAGTAGCAGGTGACCATTGTTTTATCGAGGGCCAATTGATTGAAAAACTGAAAGAACTCCTCAAATGGAACAGGCAACAGTTCAATTCCAACGAGGTCATGCTCCTTTTTAACTTTCACATACAAAGTACTCCTCCCCCCAGAGTCTCTTCAGATTTTCAAGTACCAATAATGCAATCTTCGCATCATCGTTGATAGAGATCTTTCATCTTTGACGAGAGGCTTCCCGTACTCGTATCTTTGTATCTGCACCTCCATGAAATCATAATGTACATCGTCGGGCAGGTAATCGCCAAGATTGCTATAACAGGGCACCATCCTCGGATCATTAGCGACGTTGTCGCTAGGCACCTTGAGCGGGGGGCACGATTGCTACGCTTGTTCACCGAGCTGGGAAATTTGTTTCCCAGCTCGTCGTTCTTTCAGCCTTTGATCACTGACAGTACTTGCCGACCGCTCCGCTTCGGCAAATTCCTTTCCAATAATGCGCTCATAGTTTCCTTTTGGCGGAGACTTGGGTGGTTTTGTCAGGGCAGCCAGAGTGCGCTTCGCTTTCACCGGATCTACCTTCTCCTCTGGAGGTGGATGTTTCTTTGCTTTCACCCCTTCAAAGTAGTTCCTCACTTCTTCTCGTGCGATCTCGGCGTTCTCCTCCGGGGTCCTCTCGTATGGTAACTTCTCTGGAGTCTTCAGAGAAGGACCGAATCTGTATTTCCTCCCGCCTCTGGCTGTACTGCTAGACGCCGGCAGAGCAGACGGAGCGGTTGTCTTCTTTACTTGCTTACGAGGCGGAGGAGAAGGACTACGACGCGCCGGAGCAGCCGGAGCGGCGGCAGGTCTCTTCCGCCCTTGCTGATGAGGCGGAGAAGGAGGAGGCTGGCTGCTCGGGCGCGTCGGCGCAGGCGAAGAAGGAGGCGGAGTGCCGTCACGCATAGGAGAAGGAGCCGGTCGAGTGCCCTGATCGTCACTCGCCGGAGGAGGAGGCGGTGGAGGAGGCGGAGTGCCCTGACTCGCCGGAGGAGGAGGCGGTGGTGGAGGCGGAGTGCCCTGACTTGCCGGAGGAGGATGCGGTGGAGGAGGCGGAGTGCCCTGACTTGCCGGAGGAGGAGGAGGAGGCGGAGGCGTCCAGTTCGGAAGGTTGATGAGCTCCTTCCGCCATAGGCATGGAGTCTTTAGAGCAGACCCCAGCCTAGTCTCCCCTTCACCGGTAGGGTGGTCAAGCTGGAGGTCCTCAAATCCCTCCGTTATTTCATCCACCATCACCCTAGCATATCCTTCTGGAATCGGCCGGCAGTGAAAAGTTGCGCCAGGTTCAGTAGGATAAACAGAGCCAACAGCCGCCTTGACCTTCAAATTCGTCCATTGCGTCATAAGGTGGCAATTTTGAGACTCCGTGATAGCATCCACGGGATAGCTGGCAGGAGCCGTCAAGGCATGCTCCGGCTGAAGCATCTCGGTGGAAGCCACACTGCTTCTCCGCTGAGATGGCGAGGTAGCTTCGGGAGAAGCTTCAGCAGTACATTTGCTGCGATTTGCTTCTCATTCCTCTATCGCTTGTACCCTTGCTTTCAGCGCCTGCATTTGGGTCTGCTGCAATTTTTCCCCTCCTGTCCTGGGATTTGTAACCGCCTGCGTCCGGAAACCCAACCTTCCATGGAATGGAGCCTGGCGTGCCTCGTGTCCGTCCAGGGTGCTCAGGATTCCCGAGGGCCATTGTGAGCTCGTCGTTCTCTCTGTCTGGAAAGAACGTCCCTTGCTGCGCTGCTTCGATATACTGCTGAAGCTTCCTGACTAGTATGTCCATTTGATCATTCGTCCAAATGCACTTCCCTGTTACAGGGTCCAAGGTTCCGCCAGCCCCGAAGAACCAAGTCCGGCAACGGTCTGGCCAGTTAATTGTCTCTGGTTCGATCCCTTTATCAACCAGATCATTCTCAGTCTTGGCCCACTTAGGCCGGGCTACGAGGTAGCCACCTGACCCCGTGCGATGGTGATGCTTCTTCTTTGCAGCATTTTGCTTGTTTGTCGCCGACATCTTCTTACTCTTTTTCGATGTCTTGTGGGCCACAAATGCGGGCCAGTGATCTCTGGTCTTCTCATATCTGCCCTTAAATTCTGGTGTCTCTTTATTTTCTACAAACTTATTCAGCTCTTTCTTCCACCTCTTGAATAGTTCTGCCATCCTCTTAAGAGCAAAAGACTTGATTAATTGCTCTTTAACTGGCTTCTCTGGATCATCCTCCGGCGATAGGGTGAAATTTGACTTCAGCTCAGTCCAAAGATCATTTTTCTGCATATCATTGACATAAGACACCTCAGGGTCTTCTGTAGCCGGCTTTAACCATTGCTGGATGCTGATCGGGATCTTGTCCCTAACCAAAACCCCGCACTGAGCAACAAATGCGCTCTTTGTCCGGAGGGGTTCAATCGGTTGGCCGTCGGGCGCGATTGCTATGATCTCAAACTTTTCATCCGAGCTCAACTTTTTCTTCAGGCCTCGTCTCTTTACCGAAGTTGTGCTCGATCCGGAGGGCTAGAAAAAAGAACAAAGACTTAATTAATATGTGTACATACCAAAACAATGAATGCATCAATTAGCTAGTCAGCAGAAGCTTAACTAATATATATACCTGGCCGGACTCGGTTCGGTCACCGGAGACATCATCACGGCCTCCTTCTTGCACCGACATTGGGTCACCGGAGCCATCCTCACGGTCTCCTTGCACCGGCATTAGGTCACCGGAACCATCATAATCATAGCCAGCTGCTTCCAGACCATCGGTGTCGTTGAGAAACAACGAGACGACGGCATCACTTCCTCGTGCGATTATGTCCCCCAACAACTCTTCTTGTACTTCCTCTCAGGCGGTGTCCATAGTTTCTACAAATATTGACAACATGGCAATTATTATTCAATCATGAAAGATGGATATATTAGTGGCAAACGTAGAACTAATATTAATTAGTGGCCTCGACGCTGCTTCTCTAGGGTTTGGGGTGGCCTCGACGCTGCTTCTCTAGGGTTTGGGGTGGCCTCGACAATGCTTCAAGGATAAAAAAAGAAGAGGAAGAAGAAAAAAAAGAGGAGAAGAAAGAATAGAGGAGTAAGAACTCCTCTATTCTTTCTTCTCCTCTTTTTTTCTTCTTCTTCCTCTTTTTTTTATCAGGAACGAGGGTCGTCGAGCGTCACCGAGCGGTAGAGGAAACCCTAAATAGCAAGTATCGTGGATGTGAGATACATGTGGCCGTCGGTGTCGGACACTACATCCACATCCCACAAGTGACGTGGGCGTCGAAACCCGCGTCACTTGTGGGACGTGGATGTAGTGTCCGACACCGACGTCCACATGTATCTCACACCGACGATGCTTGCTATTTAGGGTTTCCTCTACCGCTCGGCGACCCTGACCCTCGACGACTTTCTTCTTCTTTTTTTTCTTCTTCTTCCTCTTCTTCTCTTTTTTTCTTCTTCCTCTTTATTTTATCAGGAACGAGGGTCGTCGAGGGTCAGGGTCGCCGAGCGGTAGAGGAAACCCTAAATAGCAAGTATCGTCGGTGTGAGATACATGTGGACGTCGGTGTCGGACAGTACATCCACGTCCCACAAGTGACACGGGCGGCGAAGCCCGCGTCACTTGTGGGACGTGGATGTACTGTCCGACACCGACGGCCACATGTATCTCACATCGCCACCCGCGTCACTTGTGGCATGTGGATGTACTGTCCAACACCGACGGCCACATGTATCTCACACCGACGATACTTGCTATTTAGGGTTTCCTCTACCGCTCGGTGACCCTCGACGACCCTCGTTCCCGATAAAAAAAGAGGAAGAAGAAGAAAAAAAAAGAGGAGAAGAAAGAATAGAGGAGAAGAACTCCTCTATTCTTTCTTCTCCTCTTTTTTTCTTCTTCCTCTTCTTTTTTTATCCTCTTCTTCCTCTCATGTTCGACGACCCTCGACCCCTCGGCGACCCTAGACCCCCTCTCGACCCCTCATGTCGAAGTTATCGGGTAGGGGGTATATCGACAAGTTTGTGATTAACTTTACTTTTTCCAGTTTTTTTTTGTTTTTTGCATTATTTATTTTCTTTTGTTTTTTGCATTTTTAATTCTTTTTTGCTTTTAGGTCAGAAAAATTATAAACTTTCTGTTAGTGCCATCAGTTTTAGAAAAAAATATAAACTTTCTGTTAGTGCCATTAGTTTTCAAATTTGAATAGTAAAAATTTGAATAATGGTATTACGAGGGCCGAACCATAAGACATGAAAGCATTTCAAATGAACTCTGAAAAAGTTGAAAGTTGGCATGGTATCATAATTTCACCCACATAGCATGTGCATGTACAAAACGGACAATGGTAGCATGTTCGTGTGTTACAAAGTTGGCATGGTATCATCATAATAGTTGCGGGAGAAAGTCTTCACTTTTTCTTCGCTTGTGTCATTTGCTTATTGCGCCGTAACCATGGATAATCTTCATTGTTTATCAGGATGCTTGGGTCAGCCTTGACATTGAAGGGAGGAATTTCATGAAACTTTTCATAATCTTCAGACATGTCTGTCTTGCCGTCCACTCCCAGGATGTCCCTTTTTCCTGAAAGAACTATGTGGCGCTTTGGCTCATCGTATGATGTATTCGCTTCCTTATCTTTTCTTTTTCTCGGTTTGGTAGACATGTCCTTCACATAGATAACCTGTGCCACATCATTGGCTAGGACGAACGGTTCGTCAGTGTACCCAAGATTTTTCAGATCCACTGTTGTCATTCTGTACTGTGGGTCTACCTGTACCCCGCCGCCTGACAGATTGACACATTTGCACTTAAACAAAGGGACCTTAAAATTAGGTCCATAGTCAAGTTCCCATATGTCCACTATGTAACCATAATATGTGTCCTTTCCGCTCTCGGTTGCTGCATCAAAGCGGACACCGCTGTTTTGGTTGGTGCTTTTTTGATCTTGGGCGATCGTGTAAAATGTATTCCCATTTATCTCGTATCCTTTGTAAGTCAATACAGTCAAAGATGGTCCCCTGGACAACAAGTACAACTCATCACAAACAGTGTTGTCACCTCTGAGACGTGTTTCCAACCAACTGCTGAAAGTCCTGATGTGTTCACATGTAATCCAGTCGTCGCACTGCTCCGGGTGTTTGGAGCGCAGACTGTTCTTGTGTTCATCGACATACGGGGTCACCAAGGTAGAGTTCTGTAGAACTGTGTAGTGTGCTTGAGACCAAGAATATCCGTCCCTGCATATTATTGAGTCTCTTCCAAGAGTGCCTTTTCTAGTTAGTCTCCCCTCATACCGCAATTTAGGGAGACCTATCTTCTTAAGGCCAGGAATGAAGTCAACACAAAACCCGATAACATCCTCTGTTTGATGGCCCATGGAGATGCTTCCTTCTGGCCTAGCGCGGTTACAGACATATTTCTTTAGGACTCCCATGAACCTCTCAAAGGGGAACATATTGTGTAGAAATACGGGCCCCAGGATGACAATCTCGTCGACTAGATGAACTAGGACGTGCGTCATGATATTGAAGAAGGATGGTGGGAACACCAGCTCGAAACTGACAAGACATTGTGCCACATCACTCCTTAGCCTTGGTACGGTTTCTAGATCTATCACCTTCTAAGAGATTGCATTGAGGAATGCACATAGCTTCACAATGGCTAATCGGACGTTTTCCGGTAGAAGCCCCCTCAATGCAACCGGAAGCAGTTGCGTCATAATCACGTGGCAGTCATGAGACTTTAGGTTCTGAAACTTTTTCTCTGGCATATTTATTATTCCCTTTATATTCGACGAGAAGCCAGTCGTGACCTTCATACTGAGCAGGCATTCAAAGAAGATTTCTTTCTCTTCTTTCGTAAGAGCGTAGCTGGCAGGACCTTTATACTGCTTCGGAGGCATGCCGTCTTTTTCGTGCAAACGTTGCAGGTCCTCCCGTGCCTCAGGTGTATCTTTTGTCTTCCCATACACGCCCAAGAAGCCTAGCAGGTTCACGCAAAGGTTCTTCGTCACGTGCATCACGTCGATTGAAGAGCGGATCTCTAGGTCTTTCTAGTAGGGTAGGTCCCAAAATATAGATTTCTTCTTCCACATGGGTGCGTGTCCCTCAGCGTCATTCGGAACAGCTAGTCCACCGGGACCCTTTCCAAAGGTTACGTAGTGTAAATCATTGACCATAGCAAGTACGTGATCACCGGTACGCATGGTGGGCTTCTTCCGGTGATGTGCCTCGCCTTTGAAATGCTTGCCTTTCTTTCGACATTGATGGTTGGTCGGAAGAAATCGACGATGGCCCAGGTACACATTCTTCCTACATTTGTCCAGGTATATACTTTTAGTGTCATCTAAACAGTGCGTGCATGCGTGGTATCCTTTGTTTGTCTGTCCTGAAAGGTTACCGAGAGCGGGCGAATCGTTGATGGTCACGAACAGCAACACCTTAAGGTTAAATTCCTCCTGTCTGTGCTCATCCCACATACGTACACCGTTTCCATTCCACAGCTGTAAAAGTTCTTCAACTAATGGCCTTAGGTACACATCAATGTCGTTGCCGGGTTGCTTAGGGCCTTGGATGAGAACTGGCATCATAATGAACTTCCGCTTCATGCACATCCAAGGAGGAAGGTTATACATACATAGAGTCACGGGCCAGGTGCTGTGATTGCTGCTCTGCTCCCCGAAAGGATTAATGCCATCCGCGCTTAAAGCAAACCATACAGTCCTTGGGTCCTTTGCAAACTCATCCCAGTACTTTCTCTCGATTTTTCTCCACTGCGACCCGTCAGCGGGTGCTCTCAACTTCCCATCTTTCTTTCGGTTCTCACTGTGCCATCGCATCAACTTGGCATGCTCTTCATTTCTGAACAGACGTTTCAACCGTGGTATTATAGGAGCATACCACATCACCTTCACAGGAACCCTCTTCCTGGGGGCTCGCCGTCAACATCACCAGGGTCATCTCGTCTGATCTTATACCGCAATGCACCGCATATCGGGCATGCGTTCAGATCCTTGTATGCACCGCGGTAGAGGATGCAGTCATTAGGGCATGCATGTGTCTTCTCCACCTCCAATCCTAGAGGGCATACAACCTTCTTTGCTGCGTATGTACTGTCAGGCAATTCGTTATCCTTTGGAAGCTTCTTCTTTAATATTTTCAGTAGCTTCTCAAATCCTTTGTCAGCCAAAACATTCTCTGCCTTCCACTGCAGCAATTCCAGTACGGTACCGAGCTTTGTGTTGCCATCTTCGCAATTGGGGTATAACCCTTTTTTGTGATCCACTAACATGCGATCGAACTTCAGCTTCTCCTTTTGACTTTCGCATTGCGTCCTTGCATCGACAATGACCCGGCGGAGATCATCATCATCGGGCACATCGTCTGGTTCCTCTTGATCTTCAGCAGCTTCACCCGTTGCAGCTTCATTGGGCACATCATCTGGTTCCTCTTGATCTTCACCAGCTCCCCCTGTTGCAGCATCACCGTATTCAGGGGGCACATAGTTGTCATCGTACTCTTCTTCTTCGCCGTCTTCCATCATAACCCCTATTTCTCCGTGCCTCGTCCAAACATTATAGTGTGGCATGAAACCCTTGTAAAGCAGGTGGGAGTGAAGGATTTTCCGGTTAGAGTAAGACCTCGTATTCCCACATTTAGTGCATGGACAACACATAAAACCATTCTGCTTGTTTGCCTCAGCCGCATCGAGAAACTCATGCACGCCCTTAATGTACTCGCAGGTGTGTCTGTCACTGTACATCCATTGCCGGTGCATCTGCGTGCATTATATATAATTAAGTGTCCAAATTAATAGAAGTTCATCATCACATTAAAACCAAAGTGCATACATAGTTCTCATCTAACAACATATAACTCTCCAGAGCATCTAGTTAATTAAACCATACATTGAAACTATGTAAAACATTTCAATGCGAAAACAAATGCGATCATAATCGCAACCAAGGTAACAATTGATCCAACGGCATAATGATACCAAGCCTCGGTATGAATGGCATATTTTCTAATCTTTCTAATCTTCAAGCGCATTGCATCCATCTTGATCTTGTGATCATCGACGACACCCGCAACATGCAACTCCAATATCATCTTCTCCTCCTCAATTTTTTTTATTTTTTCCTTCAACAAATTGTTTTCTTCTTCAACTAAATTTAACCTCTCGACAATAGTGTCGGTTGGCATTTCCGATTCACATACATCCTACATAAATAAAATCTATGTCACGTTGGTCGGCATAATTTTCATAAACAATAAATGAACCAATAGTTATAAAGATAATATATATACCACATCCGAATCATAGACAGGACGAGGGCCGACGGGGGCGGATACCAAAACCATCGCACTATATAAGATGCAATAATAAAAGTAAGAAAATAATACAAGTATCTATGTAAACATACAAGTAAGAATATTTTTCCTTTCAGAAAGAAGATAAGAACAAGAGGCTCACCACGGTTGTGCCGGCGATGAGCTCGGCGCGGGTGATCGACGGCGGTGAAGATGGGGACGGGGCGTGACGGACCGCTAAACCTAGACAAATATTGTGGAAAATGGAGCTTGGAGGTCGAGCTTGGAGAGGAGAAAGCTTAAGTAGTGTGGCTCGGGCATTCCATCGAACACCTTGTGTGCATAGGAGGTGAGCTAGAGCACCACCAAGCCCTCTCCCCCTCGGCCAGAGAAAAATAGAGCACTGGGGTGCTTTGCTCGCGAGCGAGGGGTATATATAGGCACCTCATTGGTCCCGGTTGGTGACATGAACCGGGACTAAAGGGGAGCCTTTTGTCCCGGTTCAAGCCACCAACCGGGACCAATGGTGGTGGGCCAGGAGCGAGGCCCATTGGTCCCGGTTCATCCCACCAACCGGGACCAAAAGGTCCAGATGAACCGGGACCAATGGCCCACGTGGCCCGGCCGGCCCCCTGGGCTCACGAACCGGGACCAATGCCCCCATTGGTCCCGGTTCTGGACTGAACCGGGACTAATGGGCCGACCCGGCCTGGACCAAAGCCCTGTTTTCTACTAGTGCTTCTTGTAGACAAATGAAGTAATGGGACAAACATCTATATACCATGAATCATTTAGTTGGTGGATTCGATCCACAAATGTATAAGCATGAAGAGTGCATCTTGCCACTTGAAACTAAAAAATGGTGGTGTGGAATTTTCCAAACATCACTTGCAATCTCTTAAATGATAAGCATAGAACCTTTTTTGCGGATATGATAAGCATAGAACTTGAAACCAAAGCTCTCTACATCTGCACCAAAAATGACCGAATTAGAAAATAATACATTGTATTATCTTAAAGGACAAACATAGAACTCGAAACCAAAGCTCTATGGACATGCACCAAAAATGACCAAATCAGAAAATGATAAATTGTATTATGTACTCTATTGGAATCAAAAGAAAAAAAGCAACCTTGAAGAGAAGCTCTACAACGTAGCATATCACAAACAATTCACAGATCTCTTGCCCAACAATATTATGATACTAACCCCTAGAGAGTTGAGTAAATACAAATTTTAGAGGTAGTAAACCATGTATGAGAGATAGAAAGTGAACATATGATGATTAAATATACTTGGGGACAAACAAAATGGTTCTTCTATAACAAAAAAGGTGAAGACAAACATACTATATCCAGCTGCAAATTTGATACTACACATTCTTCTCTGCTCCTATTGCTTGCCTTCTCGTCATAAACAAATTTGATACTACACATTTTTTGAATTTAGTGTATATTATTTCAACAAAGAGGATTTAGAAGTAAATTCTGTTGGGGAACGAAGTAATTTCAAAAAAATTCCTACGCACAAGCAAGATCATGGTGAGGCATAGCAACGAGAGTGGAGAGTATCGTCTACGTACCCTCATAGACCGTAAGCGGAAGCATTATGACAACGCTGTTGATATAGTCGTACGTCTTCACGATTGACCGATCTAGCACCGAAGGTACGTCACCTCCGTGATCTGCACACGTTCAGCTCGGTGACGTCCCGCGAACTCATGATCCAGTAGAGCTTCGAGGGAGAGTTTCCTCAGCACGAGGGCATGATGAAGGTGATGATGATGCTACCAGAACAGGGCTTCGCCTAAGCAACGTTATGATATAACCGAGGTGGATTATGGTGGAGGGGGGCACCGCACACGGCTAAAAGATCAATGATCAACTTGTGTGTCTATGGGGTGCCCGCCCTCCCCCGTATATAAAGGAGTGGAGGAGGGGGAGGGGCCGGCCCTCCTAGGTGCACCCCAAGGGGAGTCCTACTCCCACCGGGAGTAGGACTCCAACCCTTCCAAGAGTAGGAGTAGGAGAGAGCGAAGGAGGAGAGAGGGGGAAGGAAAGGGGGCGCCGCCCCCTCCTTGTCCAATTCGGACTAGAGGGGGAGGGGGCGTGCAGCCTACCCTGGCCGCCCCTCCTCTTCTCCACTAAGGCCCAATAGGCCCATTACACTCCCCGGGGGGTTCCGGTAACTCCTCGGTACACCGGTATTTGTTCGATCTTGCCCGGAACCTTTCCGAAGTCCAAACATAGTCATCCAATATATCGATCTTTATGTCTCGACCATTTTGAGACTCCTCGTCATGTCCGTGATCATATCCAGGACTCCGAACTACCTTCGGTACGTCAAACCAAATAAACTCATATTACCGTTCGTCACCGAACGTTAAGCGTGTGGACCCTACGGGTTTGAGAACTATGTAGACATGACCAAGACTCGTCTCTGGTCAATAACCAATAGCGGAACCTGGATGCTCATATTGGCTCCTACATATTCTACGATGATCTTTATTGGTCAGACCGCATAACGGTATACGTTGTTCCCTTCACTACTAGGAAAAGGGCTATAGCTAATATGGACATTAATGGTGCATCATATGTGTGGTGCACCACTGCTATATAGTAGTGGCGCACCACATACAGGTGCGCTATTAGTGTCCTCATTACTAATGGCGCACCACACACATGGTGCGCCATTACTAACAATTTTTTTATTTTTCCAAAACTATTAATGGCGCACCAAGGCACAGTGCGCCATTACTAGTTTTAACTAGTAATGGCGCACCACACACTCTGTGCTCCACTACTAACAATTTTTTTTACTTATTTTCAAAACTAGTAATAGCGCATCAGGGTAGAGTGCGCCATTACTAGTTCAAACTAGTAATGGCGCACCACAACCAAGGTGCGCCACTACTAACAATTATATATATATATATATATATATATATATATATATATATATGCAAAAATAGTAATGGCGCACCACGTAACATGTGCTCCATTAGTAACCAGGGTTACTAATGGTGCATTATTAGGTGGTGCGCCATTAGTAACCTGAGACCAGCTAGATATTTTGGACAGCCACCTACCACACTCACTTTCCCCACTTCATTCTCCCCACCTCCTTCTCCAAGCTTGTCTCGGCTGCCTCCTCCTCCTCACCTCATTTGCACCATAGATTCACCCAAATTAAGTGGTTAAATTTCCTTTTTTTGATAGGCAAGTAAGGGGAAAGCTTCTTTATGTTGTAGATCTACTTTTTTCTCCCTCCAACAACATGCACATGCACTTTTTATGGCCTAGATCTACGTATGTTTGTGGTGTTCCATATGTTTGTGTTTGCAGGTACCGGTATTTGAAATGCGATAGTTGCCAACATTTTGCCGGAATATTGATTCATTTCTGTTTCGGCGAGAATTTGGCACTATGCATTCTTTTTGGTCCTATTTTTAGGCAAAGTCATGCCAATTTTTTTTGGTTCTAAAATATCGTTTTGCTCTACCCCGCAGGCGACCATGGTCCGCACGATGACCAAAGGCATCGTGAATAGGTTTTTGAGCTCCACAAAGGCCGAGATGCTTCAAAAGAACGAGACAGAGATAAGATGTCCGTGTCGAAGATGCAAGATGAGGAGCCTTATGGACCCGGATTCCGTACAGGTGCGGGACCACCTGCTCTTGCTGGTTTCATGGATGGCTATCGGTGGCAAGGTGATGAAGATGATTATGAAGTCGTCCATGGGGGCCGGGCAAGAAATGAGGAAGGGCAGCAAGACAACCGCGGCGAGGGCGGGCGAGAAGACGAAGAATCTCCAGGACATGATCACGAAGTAGATGCAGTACACATTCATCATGTAGAAGATGCCGGACATGATGATGAGGAAGATGCCGGAGCAGACTAAGGGCATGATCATGCAGATGAAGATGACAGAGCAGACGATGATGGACCATCGATGGGCTGGGTGCAGGACCCTCATATTCAAGAGCTGCTTCTCAAGCAGACGGATAACGCAAGAGCTGCCGCCCGAGAGAAAGCCAAGCTAGATCAACTGGAGATAGACGCGGTTACTCCATTGTATGAAGGATGCAGGCCCGAGGATACCCGCCTGAAAGTAACGCTCATGGCTCTGGAGATGAAGGTAAAACACAAAATGACCGACGCATGCTTCGACAAGAACATGTCATTCTGGCGCGAACGTCTTCCCAAGGGGAACAAGTGCCCGACCAGTTTCGAGGAGGTGGAGAAAATCATGTGTCCTCTGGATTTACCGCATGTGAAATACCATGTGTGCATGAACAATTGCATCATTTATCGGGACGAGCACGCGGAGTCTACCATATGTCCGGTGTGCGGCGTCACCCGATACAAGAAGAGGAAGAAAGCTCCTCGAAAAGTGGTGTGGTACTTTCTGATCACTCCTTGTCTGCAGTGGTATTCGCGGACCTTAAGCTACAAAGCTCCTGTGTTGGCACGCGGATAGGGAGAAGAAGAAGCGAGAAGATGACGGAAATGATCCGGAGATAAATAAAAGAACAAGATGCTGAGTCACCCTAAGGATGGGAGCCAGTGGCAAGTGTTGAACTTCGAACACCCACAATTTGGGGACGATCCAAGGAACATCGTGCTGGGCGCGAGCACCGATGGAGTCAATCCGTTTGGCAGCCAGAGAAGCACACATAGCACCTGGCATGTGTTTGTGTGGATGTACAACCTTCCCCCCTAGTTGTGCATGAAGAGGAAGTACATTCACATGAGTATGCTAATTGAAGGGCCGAAACAACCAGGGAACGACATCAATCTGTGTCTGGGGCTGCTGAAAGAGGAGCTACACACGCTGTGGAAAACGCCAGCCAATACGTGGGACGCCGCAGAGAAATAATATTTCCCTATGAGAGCCGCACTTCTCACGATGGTGCACAACTATCTCGGTTACGGATATGTCATGGGGCAGGTGGTCTACGGATTTTCTAGATGCGTCAGGTGCGTGGATGACACAACATATCGCCAGCTAGATAGAGATCACGGGTCTTCAAAAACTGCATTCATGGGATATCGAAGGTGGCTTCGCGACGATGACTCATGGAGAAAACGCAAGGATCTGTTCGATGGTGAAACCGAACCCCGAAGATGCCCGCGTACGAGGAGCGGCGAGGAAATGGACGAGCTGTTGAATAATTGGAAAGATTTCCCACTGCCGGGAAAAGAAGCAAAAGGCGCCAGAGCCGGGAAAGAAGCGAAAGGCTCCAGAGCCGCTGCTGAAGGTATGGAAAACGAGGTCTGTTTTCTGGGACTTGCCGTACTGGAAAATCCTCCGTGTGCCTCACAGCCTTGATGTCACGCATATCACGAAGAACGTGTGCGAGAGTCTGCTTGGTACCCTGCTCAACATGCCAGAGAGGACCAAAGATGGGCCGAAAGCAAGGGCAGACTTGAAATCAATGGGCATCAGGGAGGAGCTTCACGCTAATGATGATGATGATGAGGCGAAGCAGGACACGGAAAGTCGTCGCAAAGGCAAAAAGACCAAGAAGACCGGAAATGAGTACCCTCCCGCGTGCTTCACTCTAAGTCAGGAGGAGATCGAGCAGTTTTCACCTGTCTCGTAGGAGTAAAACTTCCTTACGGTTACGCGGGGAAGATAAGCAGATAACTAGACTTAGCGAAGCAGAAGTTCAGCGGGATGAAGTCTCACGACTGTCATGTGCTGATGATGCAGATACTTCCAGTTGCAATGCATGGGATCATGGACGCGCACGTTCGTGAAACACTATTTGGCCTATGCAACTTTTTCGACGTCATCTCTCGGAAGTCGGTTGGCGTGAGGCAACTCAGAAGGCTACAGGAAGAGATCATGGTGATACTATGCGAGCTTGAGATGTACTTCCCGCCCGCATTCTTCGATGTTATGGTGCATCCGTTGGTCCATATCGTGGAGGATATCATCCAACTCGGACCGACGTTCCTGCACAGCATGATGCCATTCGAAAGGATGAATGGTGTCATCAAAGGATACGTTCGCAACATGTCATGTCCAGAGGGAAGCATAGCCAGGGGCTTTCTGACCAAAGAGTGCATCTCCTAGGCATCGAGAACCCCATTGGTCTGCCCGTCAGGAGGCACCTCGGTAGGCTCGCTGGATGGGGTCACCGCGATGGTCGCCGCGAAATGCATGTTGACTTCGAGGGTCGACTCGCTGACTTTGAAAGAGCAAACCTAGTCGCGCTACAACACATAGACGTGGTCGATCCTTGGGTGGAACATCACAAAACCTTTATTGAGAAGACGTACAATGACCGAGGCCAACAGAGGATGGACGGAGATACAATCAAAGAGCACAACTCATGTTTCACGCGTTGGTTCAAGGAGAAGCTTCTGTCGTACCCTTCACATGAGGATTCTTTCGCGGAAGAAAAACTTATATTCGCCTTATCACAGGGCGCCGAGCACAACCTGATGACCTATGAGGCGTACGATATCAACGGCTACACATTCTACACCGAGGGAAAGGACATGAAGAGCAATGGTTATCAGAACTCCGGGATAACGATGGAATCCTACACCGGTAACGACAAGGACAGATACTACGGAAGGATCGAGGAGATCTGGGAGCTGAGCTACGCTGGAGACAAGGTCCCGATGTTCCGTGTCAGAGGGGCCAAGAGCGTCCTAAAAGAAGACTGGTATTTCACCACCATGGTTATACCCGAAGCCAAATCCAAGACCGCGGGTGCAAACGTCACCGCGAAAATGAGCCATGGGTACTGGCTTCCCAAGTGGACCAATGCTTCTTCATTACCGACCTGTCAAAGCCTAGTCGTGCTGTCGTGAGGAGAGGTAAAAGTAAGATCGTCGGAATGGATGGAGTCGCCAATGAGCAAGACTTCGACAAGTACGGCGACCCAAAGATGGAATATGACGACGACGATGAAGTGCCATACACCATAAGAAGAAGCAGGACCACCCTACCTAAAGGACGTCCCTTCAACAGAAGAACTCCATTTGCGAAAAAGAAGGGCAATGAAGATTGTGAAAACATAGCTAGCTAAGATCGATTGTATTTAAATCATAGTTTTCATTTCTTGATTGTATTTTGACATATTGAAATGATATTTCTAACTCACAAAAAGTATTGAATTTGTTAATATTTTTTGAACTCATGAATATTTTTAAATTTCATGGGCACTTTTTGAATTCATGAATATTTTTTCAAATTTGATGATATTTTTTCATATTCATAAATGTTTTACCAATTCACAAATGAATGCAACTAAACATCCCAAAAAAATATTGATGATATTTTTAAATAACAAATTTGATGATATTTTTCCATATTCTTAAATATTTTGAAATAAAAAATTTGATGATATTTTTTCATATTCATAAATATTTTGAAATAACAAATTTGTTGATATTTTTTCACATTCATAATTGTTTTCAAATTTGATTGACATTTTCTAAAAAATTATTAGATGCAACTAAAAATAATAATAAATTTTTTTACTAATGGCGCACCAGGAGAAGGTGCGCCATTGCCATCAGTGTACTTATGGCGCACCCCTAGGAGGTGCGCCATTGGTATACCAATTTTTATGATATTTTTTTCAAATATTTTCAAATAACAAATTTGATGATATTTTCAAAGAACAAATTTGATGCTATTTTTTCATATTCATAAATATTTTCAAATAACAAATTTGATGATATTTTTTCACATTCATAATTGTTTTGAAATTTGATTGTCATTTTCGAAAAAATTATTAGATGAAACTAAAAAAATAATTAGTAATGGCGTACCAGGAGAAGGTGCGTCATTGCTATCAGTGTACTTATGGCGCACCCCTAGGAGGTGCGCCATTGGTATACCAATTTTTATGATATTTTTTCAAATAATTTCAAATAACAAATTTGATGATATTTTCAAATAAAAAATTTGATGATATTTTTTCATATTCATAAATATTTTCAAATAACAAATTTGATGATATTTTTCCACATTCATAAATGTTTTCAAATTTGATTGTCATTTTCTAAAAAATTATTAGATGAAACTTAAAAAAAGATACTTATGGCGCACCCCTCAGTGGTGCGCCATTGCTATGGATGTACTTATGGCGCACCCCTCGGTGGTGCGCCATTGCTATTAGATGCACCCCCTCTGTCCCTTTCCCCCTCGCCCCCCGTGCGAGATCCCCTCCACATCTCTCAATCGCTATCTCCCCCCTCGCCAGACCCCCCTCGCCGCCGACGACCCACCGCACCCTCCCCCACTCCACCCGCCGCCGACGAACCCCCGCACCCTCCCCCGCTCCAACCTAGGTTAGGCTAGGTCGCGTCGCGCCCCAACCCCATTCGCCGCAGCCGCCCCACCCCACCCCACCCCACCGGCAGCTGCACCTTGTTCCGCCGCCGTGACAAGGAAGCCGGAGCCCGGAGGTGGAGACTTTGGCGGGGCTACTCGCAGTCCATCGACGGCTGACAACGAATGCCCACTCTGTCTCTCATCTCCCTCGACGGCCGACGCGACGCCACGAGGCCGGCCCACGACCACGACCGACGTCCTCCTCGTTCTACGGTCTGCATCTCTGACGTGACGCCAACCACCGCCTCGTCAATGAATGTAAATGCTCCCTCCCTCCCTCCTCTACTCCTCTCCTCTCTTTCGAATGTTACTGCTGCCTAAAAAGACTGTATTTTGAATTTCTGATTGATTCGCATGGATTATCAACTGTCCTCTCCTCCACTAGTTACCTTACTCCCTAGGTAGTACTGATTCAGTTACCCATATGCTAAGTGTATAGTTATCACCATGAAATCGATCTAGTTACCTACCCTGCTCTCCAGATTACTGAATTTTTTGAATTTTCTGGAGTGTGTGCATTGGGGTGCTCTGACGAGAGAGGATTCATGGCCACCCTATCTAGTTGCTGGGTGGAAAACTTGTTAGGTTCACAGTATTCATATACTTGAAGAGTAGTTGAAGTAGATGCGCTGAATTCCATGGCCATCCTATCTAGTTGCTGGGTGGAAATTTACTGAATTTTATTTGCAGTAGATGCACTGAATTTGACAGAAGAGTAGTTGCACTTCTGAACTGCTATGAGTACAAGTACTCTTCTCATTGGAGTATGAAAGTTGTCAGCAGTTGCTTATGCTAGAGAAGTACTCCTGAACATTTAGCTGTACTCCAATGAGTACTCCATGGAGTTACTTACTCCAGTAGCTTAATTAAGTGCAGTTGATTCACTTACTCCAGTAGCTTAATTAAGTTGCACTAGTGCTTGTAAGTTTGCAAGTTTTGTGTACTGTACTGCTTGCATCAGTACTTTTGTGTAATCTGACTGTAGTGCTTGTATAGTTTCAGTAGTTTTTCTTCAATTAATTTGTTTGGTTGTATCAGTTTAGTGTAGGAGAAGAGGAGTAGAGGATAAGAGGAGTAGGACTTGCTCTCTTCTCTTTATCTTCTCTTCTCTTCCTGCATCTGTTTTTAATCGAATGTAGTATGAAATGACCTATAAATTTTCCAAGCTCTGTTATGATGAGCAGAGTTTTTACTAGCTACTTTCAGTTTCTCTCATTCCTTGTGAAAATTTTTCCAAGTTCTGTTATGATGGCACTATTGGACACACACAGTAGAGCAGAGTTTTTAGTTGTTATACTTTCAGTTACCATCACCGCTTGGGAAAGGCCGAATTGCATGCATTCAGGTCTACAATTGATAATTTTATATATCATATTGTGATCAATCAACTTGCTTTGCCTCCCATACTTCTCTTCCACTTTGCAAGAACTATAGGTTTTGTGGTAGTATCATGTTTGCTCTGTGATACTCGGTCCGCATTTTATAACACGACTTGGTCAAATAACTATCGAAATTAAGTTCCTTCTTTTTGCCTGCTTTGTTGTATGCTCCTATGAAGATCCAAATGTATCATATAATGTAGGTGCTGTGTTGTGTGATTCTTCATGCTGAGAACTTCAGCTTTTCCAGTTATTGCACTTCTGCAGGTTTGGTGGGAGTGGTTATGTGTCATGCATGTCTTTGCTAGGATCAGACAGTTATAGTGAAAGGCTTCTATATAATCAAAAAGAAAATGTGATCATGGTGAATGAATTATGTACACCAGTTAGAGCATTAATGTGGTTTGCTGGTGAGAAGGGAATCAAGGGATGCACATTGTGGGGGTGATGCTTACTAACACTTTGACAAACAAATTCAGAATGTGCTGGACTATATGTTCATTGGTACTACTTGTGATGCTGCTGCTGTACTACTTGGGAATTTTGTCAACTTGTGATGCTGCTGCTGTACCCCGAGAGGCCCTTGAGTTTGCCGGAATGTCTTCCGTTCCGACAAATTTGGGTACTCCATATGTCCTATTTTCAGCAAAGGTCATGCTGAAATTTTCCGTGAATTTTAGCATGACTTTGCTAAAAATATGACATATGGCGTACTTGCGACTAATGCATGGGCCGGGGTATCTTAGTACTTAATTAAGTAGGATCAACTACCCCTTTATTCTTGCTGCATTAAACCATAGGTGGAAAAAGAGCCAAGTGATTAGGCCCAACTTAGAATTCTCCTTCCCTTTTCTTGATAGGGTATATTATTAGAAGATACTGATATATATCAGTCAACCTAGGGTGCCTCGACATCGATAAACCCTAAATGATGAAAACTTAACTTAACATTTAGGGTGCCTCAGCGTCGACAAACCCTAAATGATAAAACCTTGTCTTTTAGGGTGCCTCGGTGTCGATAAAAACCTAAATGATGAAAGCTTAGGCTTTTACCCGCCTCGGCGTCGACAAACCCTAAATGATAATAGCTTAGCTTTTAGGATGCCTCGGTGTCAACAAACCCTAAATGATGAGACCATGATCTTGTTCCTTGATAATAACCAACTTTTTGACGAAACTTTTTTCCTATTTAGAGCGAAATATGGCCCACAACGATGAGGTCGGCGGTTCGGGCAAGGCATTCTGGGAGCTGTCCCAGGAGATGGAGGAAGAACCTCACCGCTATGAGGACACTGTGGAAGACACCGATCCTGACTAAACAACCCCTAGTGGCGTCAGGGATGACACCACTGATGGTGCCGCTGAGGATGCCACCACTGATGATGGCAACGCACACACAAATGACAGCCAACCGAAGAGGCAACGGAAGGACCGACGCCCGAACGTGCTTGGCACCGTGAAGGAGGAATTTACTGAAGTGTCCTCCGAGGGGTATCCAATGGCGCCCCCAGAATTAGTCAAGGGGTACGCGGAACAGCTCGGGTGCATTCTCCGGAGCACCGTATCGATCAACACCGAGAACCTAAGGCATCGTGACAAGTTCCCCGGTGACTTCGCAAACACAAGCCTCGCAGGGAATAAAGTGAATAGTTCCGCCCTCACGAAGATGAGCACGGCCCTGGCTACTTGGAGAGCCGCGGTGAAGAGAATGATTGAAAAAGGTGATAGTTATGAGAAGATCAAGGAGAAACATCCTTCGATCAGCGAAGATGACTACCCGGAGTTCAAGATCAAGTGCGAGAGCAACACAACCGTGGAATCAAGTCAGCGGGGGAAAGAGATGCGGGACTTGAACTTAGGGGTCCACAAACTCGGTCCCGGAGGTTATAGAGTGGCGGAACCTATATGGGACAAGGAGGACGCAAAGCGTTCCGAGCAAGGCCTACCGCCCCTCTTCGAGAAATACCATGACAAGCAGACCAGGAACTATGTCAGGGCCCGGTACAAGGTGGACCCGGTAACCAAGGAGCTTACCACGGATTCGAAGACCAAGGCGCTTGAGCTTGTTCTGGTAAGGAATACACCCCTGCGTAATTAGCTCCATATGGTTGCATTCTAATTAATGAAGCCAATTTTCTAAATGGTTCACGTTCCTTCCGCAGGAAACTGAAAGCAGTAGCGTCGGGTCGTCTCAGAGCTCCCCTTTCGACACCCCTTTAAATAGGGCGTTGAACGTAATGAAACACAAGGATAAGCTCAATAAGCCGACGTCAGCTGGTCGTGTGGCCGGCAAAGGCTTGTCCATAAAATGGTTGGAATACTATACCGCTGGGCGAAAGGAGAGAAAGACCAGCTCAGAAAGCCAGGAGCGCGAGGTTCAACAACTCAAGGCACAAGTGGCGCGGATTCCGGAGATCGTCGAAGAGCAAGTGCGAGACCAACTGGGAGCGACGATCACCGCCATTATGCCTACCTTGCTTGAGGGGCTGCAGGCGTGGATTGCGGGCGGCCAACAGGGGTCGCCCCTGATTCCCAGCTTCATGGGCAGCAACTTGCACAACGCGCCGACGGCGCCATTGGTGTCTACGGCGGAGGTGACATTGGTGTATCCAGCGGAGGAGGCATTGGTGTCTCCGACGTCGGTGCCGGCATTGGAGCTTAATGCACCCGGGTGTGGGAAGAATATGCCGGCCGACACCTCGGCATCAAGCGGCCCCTCCGTCACTTGCACGCCCGCCGTTGGCGGTGCCTCGACATTAGCCGAGCTCGACTACATCACGGTAACTAAGCCTCTCGGCCGATGACTTCATCTCCTTGCCTTTGACGCCCTACATGTTTTCGCAGAGCGCCGCCGACGTTCCATGCACTCTCCTGCACTTCGTGAATGGCGAATTGATCGATGTCGCCAAGGCCAGAATGGTTCAACCAGACAACCGCCTGTTCCACGGTAATCCGATGCCACCCAACGTGTATAGGGTTCAACTGGTTCGGGTGCTGCGGGGCTGCGATGAATTGTTACATCCGTATCGACCCCCTGGGGCCGAGAAGATGATGTGATGACCCTCAGCGCCTGCATAGGCTGGTCCATTCTTTGGCCGAAGAGACAGATTCGTTTGGGGGCGGGGGACACCACCCCATAGACAACACCGCCAGTCGTGCCGGTGCCAAGCCATGGCAGGACCGTCGCAACGCTACCGGACGACGACGACAAACATATGACCTATCCGGACATGCATATGGCATAGGATCCGGACGACGATGATGGTACATTTACCAGCGTCGATAAGTACTTCAACGAACATGGGTACGATGACGAATTCTTGGGGCCTCCTTCTCAAGAACCCAACCCTGCAAAAGACGATCGTGACCTAGCTGGTACCGCGGAGAAACCCAATTGCAACAGGCGTCGTCTGGCGTTCAGTTCTCAGGAGACGCCTCCAGTTGCCACCTTCACCGAGCATCAGATCGCCGAGGTGCGAAATATTATCAGCCCCAACACACTCAAGAAGGCTGTCTGTGAGCAGAACTTGATCCCATTACAGCAGAAGAAGAAGGGACGGAAAAGATAGAATAACAAGGGTGCGACCCAGCCGGCACCGAGTACGAGCCGTGCTCAGGACGGGCCACCTACATCTAAGGATATCTTGAGGAGGGTGCATGTGGCGGGTAGGCCGATGCTACCGACTAATCTTCTCAATGCTACAACCGGTGCTATGCGGAGTCTGCATGACAGTGTTCTTTCTTTGGAGAAGCGGTGTCTCTCCGAGAATGATGTGGCATACCCGGTTTTCGTGGCCAAGGTGCCAGAGGGAAAGAGCTTGTCGATAGCTCCTTCGGGGGTATGATCGTCCTATGGTTTGATGACATCTTTGCTATGTTTAACCTTCATCCGCTGCACTACACCTTCGTTTGGCTATTTTCGCCGAGTATGGAGATGCAGATCATTAGAGACAAGACCCCAGACATCGTGGTAGTCGACCCATTCTACATGTGTGCCAAGATCTTGGGCAGCGTTGGGGACCGGCAAGTCGCGAGTTCATACCTCAAAGGCGTCATTCTGGCAAACCCAGAAAAGGATAACTTCCTCATGCCTTACTTTCCCGAGTAAGTCATCCCTCACCGCCTCGTAACATATGATTTCTTAGATTTCGATCGTTCTTTTTTTTCTAACATTCCGTGTTTTGTGCAGTGACACACGTTGCACACTCATCCTCTTAAGCCCGAACTATTCCATGGCCACGTATTTCGACGCGGACCATCAGTCGAATAAAGACTACACAAATATCAAGAAAGTTCTTGATGATGTTCTCCCTGGCTACGCCAAATCTGGAGGCACCTTCAGGAGGCCAATTCTTAGGTACGGAAAGCACGTGTTCACCCACGTAACGAAGTTCCCCTGCGTCAAGCAGCTGCCCGACGATGAGAAGGATGCCTACTACGCCCTCCATCACATGCGGGCGATCGTACGGGACCATAATCAACTTTTGCTACCAAATAGTCTCAAATACTGGGCCGCACACTTGTCGGCAATCCAGGACACGAACCTCAGAAAAGAATTCTTTCGCACCCAGTCAGAGTTTGCGGAAATCATCCATCAAGATGTCCTTCGTCCCTCGGGGCAGTTCTACCTCAGATATAAACCGTCCAAAGTGAGATAGAAATAGCGCTACAAATGCAGGCTGACAACGATCACGATTTCATGACCATCACAAAAGATGGCGGCTTCATCCACGCTCGGGTCCCTGAGTCGAGTAGAAAGTAGTGATGCTATGTAGTTATGAAATATTGATTAGCTCATGTTGTAATTAAACTTTAATGAACTTGTATGTCTCTTTGGTTTGGACAGTCGTTCAACATATATGTAATCGATGCTATTTATTAGTAGGACAATGAATCGTGCTATTAATGTGTTGCTTTTCTCTTCCGATCCTTTTGTTGCATACTTATATATTGCTTATGTATTGTCTATGAATTGCTACTAACGTTTTTTTGTCTAGTGCATAGAGATGCCGTCGTATGCCATGTACAAGGGTAAGGTTCCCGGAGTCTACGACGAGTGGGAGGAGTGTCGGAGACATGTTCACCGTTTCAGCGGTAACAGTTACAAAGGGTACACCACTAGGGCGGAGGCGGAAGCTAGATACGCGCGCTATCTAGCGGGAGAGAGGAGGGAGCGGAGGAGGAACCGGATGAAGACTAGTTTCATCGCGATGATGCTAATCGTGATGACCGCAACTCTCTTCTATGTGATGGTAGTTTAGATGATCGATATTGACTTGTAATTTGAAGACAAACTCGCTACTCGCGGTCTCGAGACTTGTAATGTTCTAACTTTGTTCGGTCTTTTGAATTCAGAGACTAATATGATGAACTGTATTCAGAGACTAATCTTCTATTTGTATTCGATAAATCTGCTGTTTATATGTTGTGCTGTCTATATTCTGTGCAGTAATATATTTTGTAACCTATGCAAATATCAAAAAAGAATTTTTTTCCCTAATATTCATACTAGTGGTGCACCATACTGCACTTTAGTGACGCACTGCAATAAACATACAAGTGGCACATTGTCTAGTAGTGCACCATTAGTAACCCAGAGCACAAGGTAAACATGGCCCCCTGGGAGGCATAGTAATGGCGCACCAGGGGACATACTAATGGCGCACTGCCTGGTGCGCCACTATTATCTGGGATACTAATGGCGCACTAGGGGTGCGCCATTAGTAATTGTTACTAGTGGCGTGTTAATAGTGGCGCACCTGTAGTGCGCCATTAATGGCCAAAACAGGTGAGCCACTAATTAGCCTTTTCCTAGTAGTGCTTTATCATCGGTATGTTACTTGCCCGATATTCGATCGTCGGTATCTCAATACCTAGTTCAATCTCGTTACCGGCAAGTCTCTTTACTCGTTCCGTAAGGCTACATCCCATAACTAACTCATTAGCTACATTTGGTTGCAAGGATTGTTGTGATGTGCATTACCGAGAGGGCCCAGAGATACCTCTCCGGCAATCGGAGTGACAAATCCTAATCTTGATCCATGCCAACTAAGAAAACACCATCGGAGACACCTGTAGAGCACCTTTATAATCACCCAGTTACGTTGTGATGTTTGGTAGCACACAAACTGTTCCTCCGGTATTCGGGAGTTGCATGATCTCATAGTCATAGGAACATGTATAGTTATGGAGAAAGCAACAACAACAAACTAAACGATCATCGTGCTAAGCTAACGGATGTGTCAAGTCAATCACATCATTCTCTAATGATGTGATCCCGTTAATCAAATGACAACTCATGTCTATGGTTAGGAAACATAACCATCATTGATTCAATGAGCTAGTCAAGTAGAGGCAAACTAGTGACACTCTATTTGTCTATGTATTCACACATGTACTAAGTTTCCGGTTAATACAATTCTAGCATGAATAATAAACATTTATCATGATATAATGAAATATAAATAACAACTTTATTATTGCATCTAGGGCATATTTCATTCAGTCCCCCACTTGCACTAGAGTCAATAATCTAGATTACATTGTAATGATTCTAACACCCATGGAGTCTTGGTGCTGATCATGTTTTGCTCGTGAGAGAGGCTTAGTCAATGGGTCTGCAACATTCAGATCCGTATGTATCTTGCAAATCTTGATGTCTCCTTCCTTGACTTGATCGCGGATGGAATTGAAACGTCTCTTGATGTGCTTGGTTCTTTTTGTGAAATCTGGATTCCTTTGCCAAGGCAATAGCTCCATTATTGTCACAAAAGATTTTTAATGGACCCGATGCACTAGGTATGACACCTAGATCGGATATGGACTCCTTCATCCAGACTCCTTCATTTGTTTCTTCCGAAGCAGCTATGTATTCCGCTTCACACGTTGATCCCGCCACGACGCTCTGCCTGGAATTGCACCAGCTGACAGCTCCACCATTTAATAAAAACACGTATCCGGTTTGTGACTTATAGTCATCCAGATCAGTGTCAAAGCTTGCATCAACGTAACCGTTTACGATGAGCTCTTTGTCACCTCCATATACAAGAAACATATCCTTAGTCCTTTTTAGGTATTTCAGGATGTTCTTGACCGCAGTCTAGTGATCCACTCCTGGATTACTTCCTGCTAAACTTATAGCAAAGTACACATCAGGTCTAGTACACAACATTGCATACATGATAGAGCCTATGGCTAAAGCATAGGGAACACCTTTCATTTTCTCTCTATCTTCTGCAGTGGTCGGGCATTGAGTCTGACTCAACTTCACACCTTGTAATACAGGCAAGAACCCTTTCTTGGCCTGATCCATTTTGAACTTCTTCAAAACTTTATCAAGGTATGTGCTTTGTGAAAGTCTAGTTAAGCGTCTTGATCTACCTCTATAAATCTTGATGCCCAATATATAAGCAGCTTCACCGTGGTCTTTCATTGAAAAATTCTTATTCAAGTATCCTTTTATGCTATTCAGAAATTCAGTATCATTTCCGATTAACAATATGTCATCCACATATAATATCAGAAATGCTATAGAGCTCCCACTCACTTTCTTGTAAATACAGACTTCTCCAAAAGTATGTATAAAACCATATGCTTTGATCACACTATCAATGTGTATATTCCAACTCTGAGAGGCTTGCACCAGTCCATAAATGGATCGCTGGAGCTTGCACACTTTGTTAGTACCTTTTGGATCGACAAAACCTTCTGGTTGCATCATATACAACTCTTATTTAAGGTATCCATTATGGAATGCAGTTTTTACACCCCTTTTCCAAATTTCATAATCATAAAATGCGGCAATTGCGAACATGATTTGGATGGACATAAGCATCTTTACGGGTGAGAAGGTCTCATCGCAGCCAACTCCTTGAACTTGTCGAAAACCTTTCGCAACAAGTCGAGAATTGTAGACAGTAATATTATCGTCAGCGTCAGTCTTCTTCTTCAAAATCCATTTATTCTCTATGGACTGCCTATCATCAGGCAAGTCAACCAAAGTCCATACTTTGTTCTCACAC
Organism: Triticum urartu; assembly: GCF_056163025.1. Taxonomy (NCBI): domain Eukaryota; kingdom Viridiplantae; phylum Streptophyta; class Magnoliopsida; order Poales; family Poaceae; genus Triticum; species Triticum urartu. The sequence goes on along the minus strand of NC_141879.1, from coordinate 643,550,649 downwards.
ATGGATCCCATCTTAGATTTCATGGCCTCAAGCCATTTTGCGGAATCTGGGCTCATCATCGCTTCCTCATAGTTCGTAGGTTCGTCATGGTCAAGTAACATGACATCCAAAACAGGATTACCATACCACTCTGGTGCGGATCTTACTCTGGTTAACCTACGAGGTTCGGTAGTAACTTGATCAGAAGTTTCATGATCATCATCATTAGCTTCCTCACTGCTGTAGGAATCACTAGAACTGATTTCAGTGATGTACTACTTTCCAATAAGGGAGAAGGTAGAATGACCTCGTGAAGTTCTACTTCCTCCCACTCACTTCTTTCGAGAGAAACTCCTTCTCTAGAAACGATCCATTCTTAGCAATGAATATCTTGCCTTGGGATATGTGATAGAAGGTGTACCCAACAGTCTCCTTTGGGTATACTATGAAGACACATTTCTCCGATTTGAGTTCGAGCTTATCAGGTTGAAGCTTTTCCACATAAGCATTGCAGCCCCAAACTTTAAGAAACGACAACTTGGGTTTCTTGCCAAACCATAGTTCATAAGGTGTCGTCTCGACGGATTTAGATGGTGCCCTATTTAATGTGAATGTAGCTGTCTCTAAAGCATAACCCCAAAACGATAGCGGTAAATCCGTGAGAGACATCATAGATTGCACCATATCTAGTAAAGTGCGATTACGACATTCGGACACACCATTACGCTGTGGTGTTCCAGGTGGCGTGAGTTGCGAAACTATTCGGCATTGTTTCAAATGAAGTCCAAACTCATAACTCAAATATTTGCCTCCACGATCAGATCGTAGAAACTTGATTTTCTTGTTACGATGATTTTCCACTTCACTCTGAAATTCTTTGAACTTCTCAAATGTTTCAGACTTATGTTTCATTAAGTAGATATACCCATATCTGCTCAAATCATCTGTGAAGGTGAGAAAATAATGATATCCCTCGCGAGCTTCAATGTTCATTGGACCACATTCATCAGTATGTATGATTTCCAATAACTCTGTTGCTTGCTCCATTGATCCGGAGAACGGAGTTTTAGTCATCTTGTACATGAGGCATGGTTCGCAAGTACCAACTGATTCATAATCAAGTGATTCCAGAAGTCCATCAGAATGGAGTTTCTTCATGTGTTTTACACCAATATGACCTAAACGGCAGTGCCACAAATAAGTTGCACTATCATTATCAACTCTGCATCTTTTGGCTTCAATACTATGAACATGTGTATTACTACTATCAAGATTTAGTAAAAATGGATCACTCATCAGGGGTGCATGAGCATAAAAGATATTACTCATATAAATAGAACAACCATTATTCTATGATTTAAATGAATAACCGTCTCGCATGAAACAAGATCCAGATATAATATTCATGCTCAACGCTGGCACCAAATAACAATTATTTAGGTCTAAAACTAATCCCGAAGGTAGATGTAGAGGTAGCGTGCCGACGACGATCACATCAACTTTGGAACCATTCCCCACGCGCATCGTCACCTCGTTCTTAGCCAATCTCCGCTGAATCTAGCCCCTATTTCGAGTTGCAAATGTTAGCAACTGAACCAGTATCAAATACCCAGGCACTACTGCGAGCATTAGTAAGGTACACATCAATAACATGTATATCAAATATACCTTTCACTTTGCCATCCTTCTTCTCCGCCAAATACTCGGGGCAGTTCCGCTTCCAGTGACCAGTTCCTTTGCAGTAGAAGCACTCAGTCTCAGGCTTAGGTCCAGACTTGGGTTTCTTCACTTGAGCAGCAACTGGCTTGCTGTTCTTCTTGAAGTTGCCCTTCTTCCCTTTACCGTTTTTCTTGAAACTGGTGGTCTTGTTGACCATCAACACTTGATGCTCCTTCTTGATTTCTACCTCCGCAGCCTTTAGCATTGCGAAGAGCTTGGGAATCGTCTTATCTATCCCTTGCATATTATAGTTCATCACGAAGCTCTTGTAGCTTGGTGGCAGTGATTGAAGAACTCTGTCAATGACACTATTATCAGGAAGATTAACTCCCAGATGAGTCAAGTGGTTGTGGTACCCAGACATTCTGAGTATATGTTCACTGTATTCTCCTCCATCTTGCAGCTGTAGAACTTATTGGAGACTTCATATCTCTCAATCCGGGCATTTGCTTGAAATATTAACTTCAACTCCTGGAACATCTCATACGCTCCATGACGTTCAAAAAGTCGTTGAAGTCCCGGTTCTAAGCTGTAAAGCATGGCAGACTGAACTATCGAGTAGTCATCAGCTTTGCTCTTCCAGGTGTTCATAACATCTGGCATTGCTCCTGCAGCGGGTTTGTCACCTAGCGGTGCTTCCAGGACGTAATTCTTCTGTGCAGCAATGAGGATAATCCTCAAGTTACGGACCCAGTCCGTGTAGTTGCTACCATCATCTTTCAAGTTAGCTTTCTCTAGGAATGCAATAAAATTTAACGGAACAACAGCACGGGCCATCTATCTACAACAACATAGACATGCAAAATACTGTCAGGTACTAAGTTCATGATAAATTAAAGTTCAACTAATCAAATTACTTAAGAACTCCCACTTACATAGACATCTCTCTAATCATCTAAGTGATCACGTGATCCATATCAACTAAACCATGTCCGATCATCACGTGAGATGGAGTACTTTTCAATGGTGAACATCACTATGTTGATCATATCTACTATATGATTCACGCTCGACCTTTCGGTCTCCAGTGTTCCGAGGCCATATCTGCATATGCTAGGCTCATCAAGTTTAACCCGAGTATTCTGCATGTGCAAAACTGGCTTGCACCCGTTGTATGTGAACATACAGCTTATCACACCCGATCATCACTTGGTGTCTCGGCACGACGAACTGTAGCAACGGTGCATACTCAGGGAGAACACTTATACCTTCAAATTTAGTGAGAGATCATCTTATAATGCTACTGCCGAACTAAGCAAAATAAGATGCATAAAGGATAAACATCGCATGCAATCAATACAAGTGATATGATATGGCCATCATCATCTTGTGCCTTTGATTTCCATCTCCAAAGCACCGTCATGATCACCATTGTCGCTGTCTTGACACCTTGATCTCCATCGAAGCATCGTTCTCGTCTCGCCAACTATTGCCTCTACAACTATCACTACCGCTTAGTGATAAAATAAAGCAATTACATGGCAATTGCATTTCATACAATAAAGCGACAACCATAAGGCTCCTGCTAGTTGCCGATAACTATGTTACAAAACATGATCATCTCATACAATAAAATTTAGCATCATGTCTTGACCATATCACATCACCACATGCCCTGCAAAAACAAGTTAGACGTCCTCTACTTTGTTGTTGCAAGTTTTACGTGGCTGCTACGGGCTAAGTAAGAACCGTTCTTACCTACGCATCAAAAACCACAACGCAGCATAGTGATTGCTTTTTGATCTTCAGAAAGAACCCTATTCATTGAATCTGATTCAACTAAAGCTGGAGAAACAGACACCCACTAGGCACCTGTGTGTGAAGCACGTCGGTAGAACCAGTCTCGCGTAAGCGTACGCGTAATGTCGGTCTGGGCCGCTTCATCCAACAATGCTGCTGAATCAAGAATCAACTAGCGACGGCAAGCAATATGTATATACCCACGCCCACAACTCCTTTGTGTTCTACTCGTGCATATGACATCTACGCATAAAACTAGCTCTGATACCACTTTTGGGGAACGCAGTAATTTTAAAAAAAATTCCTACGCACACGCAAGATCATGGTGATGCATAGCAACAAGAGGGTATAGTAGCGGCTACGTACCGTCATACCAAGACCGTAAGTGGAAGCGTTATGACAACGCGGTTGACGTCCCGAAGGTACGATAACTTCGTGATCTGCACACGTTCAGCTCGGTGACGTATCGCGAACTCACGATCCAGTATTGCTTCGAGGGAGAGTTTCACCAGAACAACGGCGTGATGACGGTGATGATGATGCTACCGGAACAGGGCTTCGCCTAAGCACCGCTACGATATAACCGAGGTGGATTATGGGGTGCCCCCCTCCCCCGTATATAAAGGAGTGGAGGAGGGGGAAGGGCCGGCCCTCCTAGGCGCGCCCCAAGGGGAGTCCTACTCCCACCGGGAGTAGGACTCCAACCCTTCCAAGAGTAGGAGTAGGAGAGAGGGAAGGAGGAGAGAGAGGGAAGGAAAGGGGGCGCCGCCCCCGTCCTTGTCCAATTCGGACGGGAGGGGGAGGGGCACGCGGCCTACCCTGGCCGCCCCTCCTCTTCTCCGCTAAGGCCGAATAGGCCCATTACACTCCTCGGGGGATTCCGGTAACTCCCCGCTACTCCAGTATTTGTCCGAACTTGCCAGGAATCTTTCCAAAGTCCAAACATAGTCATCCAATATATCGATCTTTATGTCTCGACCATTTTGAGAATCCTCGTCATGTCTGTGATCATATCTGGGACTCCGAACTACCTTCGGTACATGAAAACAAATAAACTCATATTACCGATCGTCACCGAACGTTAAGCGTGCGGACCCTACGGGTTCAAGAACTATGTAGAGACGACCGAGACTCGTCTCTGGTCAATAACCAATAGCAGAACCTGGATGCTCATATTGGCTCCTACATATTCTACGAAGATCTTTATCAGCCAAACCGCATAATGGTATACATTGTTCCCTTTGTCATCGGTATGTTACTTGCCCGAGATTCGATCGTCGGTATCTCAATACCTTGTTCAATCTCGTTATCGGCCAGTCTCTTTACTCATCCGGTAATGCTACATCCCGTAACTATCTCATTAGCTACATTGCTTGCAAGGCTTATTGTGATGTACATTACCGAGAGGGCTCAGAGATACCTCTCCGACAATGGAGTGACAAATCCTAATCTCGATCCATGCCAACTCAACAAACACCATCGGAGATACCTGTAGAGCACCTTAATCATCACCCAGTTACGTTGTGACGTTTGGTAGCACACAAAGTGTTCCTCCGGTATTCGGGAGTTGCATGATCTCATTGTCGGTGTCAAAACCGGCGGATCTCGGGTAGGGGGTCCTGAACTGTGCGTCTAAGGCGGATGGTAACAGGAGGCAGGGGACACGATGTTTACCCAGGTTCGGGCCCTCTCGATGGAGGTAATACCCTACTTCCTTCTTGATTGATCTTGATGATATGAGTATTACAAGAGTTGATCTACCACGAGATCGTAGAGGCTAAACCCTAGAAGCTAGCCTATGGTATGATTGTATGTCGTCCTATGGACTAAACCCTCCGGTTTATGTAGACACCGGAGGGGGCTAGGGTTACACAGAGTCAGTTACAAGGGAGGAGATCCACATATCCGTATTGCCAAGCTTGCCTTCCACTCCAAGGAGAGTCCCATCCGGACATGGACGAAGTCTTCAATCTTGTATCTTCATAGTCTAACAGTCCGGCCAGAGGATATAGTCCGGCTGTCCGGAGACCCCCTAATCCAGGACTCCCTCAGTAGCCCCCCGAACCAGGCTTCAATAACGATGAGTCCAGCGCGCAGATTGTCTTCGGCATTGCAAGGCGGGTTCTTCTCCAAATTCTGAATATCTGCCGAATAGTGTTCGGCTCCCCATAAATGTTGCACTTCTTGGCTTCCGCGCCCAATATGGGCTATCTTCCACGTGTCGAGCGAATGCGAGGAGTCAGGGCATTTTTACATTCTCCACCCTAGCCATGTATGTAAACTGTCTATTAAAGAGACGAGGATTCTTAGATCCAGACCACACCATCCTCCCACGACGAGTATCCATCGGAGCGCGCTCGGAAAAATCCATTCCAACATGGCCGGCCATCACAGCTCCTCCTCCCGCTCCCGTAGCCCTAAGACCGGTGATTGGGAGAAGTGTTCAGTCCTGCACAGCCAATTAGTAGAGTTACAGACCCAAGGATTTGTCCCTCCAGCGTACATGGTCCCCGTTCGAGCCGGGCTCACCACCTATAATGGCGGTGAGCAAGTGGAGAGCTTCCCCAATCCCTCCAAGGGGGGAGCGGGTATGCCTTGTCCCTTATTTACTAAGGGGACTTGGATTTCCAATCCATCCGTTCCTCTGTGGGCTCCTGGAGTTTTATGGCCTCCACTTGCATAATTTCACCCCCGCTTCCATATTACACATCGCTGGTTATGTTGGCCTTTGTGAGCTGTTTCTGGGCTGCGAAGCTCATTTCGAGCTGTGGAAGAGGCTATTCTGCCTTGTGCCCCGTACACAGAAGGAGTCAATATATCAAGTGGGCAGAGCCGAAATATGGCGCATCGCTGGGACCGGATACCTGTCTGGTACCCCGAAGAAGACGTCCGAAGACTGGCCTCCGGAGTGGTTTTACACGGAGGACGTCCCCCTTCCAGATCCTATTCGGATGGGTCTTCCCGAGTTCGACAATGCCCCTTTGAAGAAACGCCGAAGCTGGCGCCCACGGAGCCTTTAGGAGGAAGATAACGGAGAAGTCCTTTACCTGATGGGCCGGATAAATGTGCTGGCTTAATCAGGACTGACAATAATCGAGGTTATGTCAATATGTATAATGCGTGGGGTGCAGCCACTTCAATATCGAGGGCACCCCATGTGGCGCTTTAACGGGGAAGATGATGCCACCCGCTGCGGGCGTAAAGGACCAGACTCAGTTGCCGCTCTAGCAAAAATTCTGTCCGATTTGTTCAAGGGGGAGGAAGAGGTGTTCATCCGTATTAAGCCACGGGATGGATTCTCCATGTACAACCCCCCAAGCTGGGTGAGCTGTCACTTTTTACTCCCAACCTCCCCGCATTCTTCGTCATAAATACTCACTAAGGGAGTCCTAGATTAGGGGGTGTTCGGGTAACCGGACTATACCTTCAGCCGAACTCCTGGACTATGAAGATACAAGATTGAAGACTTCGTCCCGTGTTCGGATGGGACTTTCCTTGGCGTGGAAGGCAAGCTTGGCGATGCGGATATTCAAGATCTCCTACCATTGTAACCGACTCTATGTAACCCTAACCCTATCCGGTGTCTATATAAACCGGAGGGTTGTAGTCCATAGGGAATCAACTCCATATACAACAATCATACCATAGGCTAACTTCTAGGGTTTAGCCTCCTTGATCTCGTGGTAGATCTACTCTTGTACTACCCATATCATCAATATTAATCAAGCAGGACGTAGGGTTTTACCTCCATCAAGAGGGCCCGAACCTGGGTAAAACATCGTGTTCCCTGCCTCCTGTTACCATCCGGCCTAGACACACAGTTCGGGACCCCCTACCCGAGATCCGCCGGTTTTGACACCGACATTGGTGCTTTCATTGGGAGTTCCTCTGTGTCGTCGCCTTTAGGCCCGATGGCTCCTTTGATCATCAACAACGATACGGTCCAGGGTGAGACTTTTCTCCCCGGACAGATCTTCGTCTTCGGTGGCTTCGCTCTACGGGCCAATTCGCTCGGCCACCTGGAGCAGATCGAAAGCTACGCCCCTGGCCATCAAGTCAGGTTTGGAAGCTTAAACTACATGGCTGACATCCGCGGAGACTTGATCTTCGACGGGTCTGAGCCACGGCCAAGCGCGCCGCACTATCTCGAGGGGCATGATCTAGCTCTGCCTCCGGACAGTGTCCTGGAGGCCGCACACGCATCGGTTCCGACCCCTAACTCGGAGCCTATTGCGCCAATCGAGGATGAGCGGTTGGACGTCACCTCGGGGACTTTGATCTCAAAGGCGATCGACCCGAATGCTAGCCCCGCACTCTGCATGATCCGCGACTCCAAGGATCCGGACTCCTTTCCGAACTCCGAACCCCCCGCGCCCCTGCCGATCGAATCCGATTGGGCGCCGATAATGGAGTTCACCGCCGCAGACTTCTTTCAGCACTCGCCTTTTGTCGATATCTTGAACTCTCTGAAGTCTCTCTCCTTATCAGGAGAGCCCTGGCTGAACTACGGTCAGCGAGGATGGGATACGGACGATGAAGAAATTCAAAGCCCACCCACCACCCACTTGGTAGCCACTGTCGACAATTTAAACGACGTGCTCAACTTCGACTCTAGAGACATCGACAGCATGGATGACGATGCAGGAGATACCGACGAACCAACGCCCGTAGGGCATTGGACAGCCACCTCATCTCACGATGTGTACATGGTGGATACCCCTAAAGAAAGCGACAACGAGGAAAAAGGGGATGGGACGGGAGATCGACCCCCCGAAAAGCAATCAAAGCGTCGGCGTAAACGCCGACCCAAGCCCCGCCTCGACAAAAACCCAGCCATAGAGCAGGATGAGCCGGTAGACGACGAGCAGGCCTTAGAGCAACCGTCTGAATAGGGCAACACGGATAGAGAAACCGAACATCCCTCCTCCGGCGAAAACGGCATTCCGGACGACCTCACGCCGGATAAACCTATGGAGCAGAAGAATCTCCACGAGAGGCTCGTTGCAACTGCACGCAGCCTAAAAAAGCAAAAGCGGAAGCTAAAAACAGCGGAAGATGCACTCCGGATTAGATGGAGCAAAGTAATCAATACCGCTGATAAATACGGCGATAGTCGCCGCACTAAAAGCTATCCGAAAAGAAAGCTACTGCCTGAATTCGACGAAGAGGCCCTAGAGCCCTCGCATTCGAAAAATGAGAAAGCCACACGGTCGGATAGACGACCCCATAAAGCGGCAAGCGGCACCGCACCTAAATCGGCATGCGACCCACTTAAGGATTCGCATCATGGCCCAGTCAGGTCCATTTATGGGCCAAGAAAGCAAGCTCAGTAATCAACGCTATGAAGCCATCATCAGAATCCGGCACACCCAAATACAGGGGCGCCGCACACCCCCTATGTTTCACCGATGAGGTCCTGGACTATGAATTTCCAGAGGGATTCAAACCCGTAAACATAGAGGCATATGATGGAACAACAGACCCTGGAGTTTGGATCAAGGATTATATCCTCCACATACACATGGCTAGAGGAGATGATCTCCACGCCATAAAATATTTACCCCTTAAGCTTAAAGGGCCAGCCCGGCATTGGCTTAAAAGCCTTCCCGAAAACACAATTGGAAGCTGGGAAGAGCTCAAGGATGCTTTCCGAGCAAACTTTCAAGGGACCTATGTCTGCCCTCCGGATGCAGACGATCTTAGTCACATAACTCAACAACCCGAAGAATTAGCTCGGCAGTTCTGGAATAGATTCCTCACTAAAAAGAATCAGATAGTCGACTGTCCGTACGCCGAAGCCTTAGCAGCTTTCAGGCATAACGTCCGAGACGAATGGCTCGCCAGACACCTCGGCCAAGAAAAGCCAAGAACAATGGCCACACTAACAAGCCCCATGACCCGCTTTTGTGCAGGAGAGGACAGCTGGTTGGCAAGGTGCAGCCCCAGCGACCCAAGTACATCCGAAACTAGGGATGGAAACGGAAAACCGCGACGTAACAAGGACTGTCGCCGGACTAAGGAAAAAAGTCCGAAGAGCACGGCAGTCAATGCCAGATTCAAAGGTTCACTACAAAATCAGACAAAACCACCCCTCCAGGATAACAGGGATGATCCATCCAAGCTAAATAAAATCCTGGACAGGATATGTCAGATACACAGTACTCCCGAGAAGCCTGCTAACCATACCCACAGAGACTGTTGGGTTTTCAAACAATCCGGCAGACTCAATGCCGAACACAAGGGGCTCGACACACCGAGCGAAGACGAGGACGAACCCCAAAAGCAGAGCACCAGGAAACAAAAGAACTTCCCACAAGAAGTAGAAACAGTGAACTCACTTCACATAAAAAAACGTGCGGCGCCCATAAAGGTACGCACCACACGGCCTATCCCCAAAAGGTCCCGCCACTGGTTGTCAAAACCAATCATCTTCGATCAGCTAGATTATTCTAGAAATATCAAGAATGCAGGCTGGACTGCCTTGATACTCGATCCAATAATTGGCGGACTCCAGTTTTCAAATGTCCTTATGGACGGCGGCAGTGGACTAAACCTGATATATCAGGATACAATCCATCACATGGGGATAAACCCAACAAGAATCCACCACAGCAAAACCTCCTTTCAAGGGGTAACACCTGGTCCGGACACCCATTGTATGGGTTTCCTCTGGCTCGAAGTCATATTCGGCTCTGCCGATAACTTCCGCCGCGAAAAGCTGACCTTCCATATCGTCCCGTTCTCAAGTCGCTATCAAGCACTACTGGGACGCGAAGCTTTCGCTCGCTTTAATGCAATACCGCATTATGCATCTCTTACGCTTAAGATGCCCGGTCCATGAGGCATCATCTCTTTGAAGGGGAAGCACTAAAGTGCGCCTCCCCAAGCGGAGGACTGTGCGGCCGCTTTGACAGCCCCACATCAAAATGGCCTCACCGGCCAGAAAACTTCGAAATAGGTCATTCAAGACCACGAACGCGGATAGACGAGTTCGGTGCAAAATCATCATTGATGCAGGCCTAGTGGCCATATACCCCCGCACTAGGGGCTCCACGCATATACAATAAGAGACAATAAAGCTCAATCTTATATATTTTACTTTATACTTTGTTTATTTTAAACTTTTGTTCGGCACGACCCGTTTTCAACTCAATTCCTCTCTTTTGCGGCGCCCGTCCAGGATACGGCACAACGGAGACACAGGCGCAAACGTGCAATAGGGACCCGTCCTAAAGGATTCTTTTTAGATTAAGACCCTGCGTAAACCTTTTTTACTGTCTCTTGTTGCTATACATCCCCTGGTTTTTTCTGATATAACCAAGGAGGAGGCTGGCGTCTTGGCATGTGGCCACGTCAGAATTTTTGCACGTACCTGGACACTAGGGGCTTTTTTCTAATAAAGAGTGTTGTTTCGCCCGCACTCATAAAGACCGAACACCTTAGGGAGTGTTCGGCGTCGCGAGTTTTGGCATTATATGCATCGGCTCCGAATCATGTCTTTGGTCAAATGTTGGGTTGCCCGGCTCCTGAGTTCGGCTACTTTACGTTCCGCTCTATCGGCTAAGGTAGCACCAGGAGAACTACTCGATTGTGCCCCGGTTCGGCCGGGCGAGCACCTCAGTAGAGAAAGCCGAAAACTGACTGTCATGATGTAGTGTGAGACTGGTCAGCCACTCGATGACCTATCGGAATCTATCGGATTCCTCCGCTTTAACGAAGGGCCGCTTCCCAGTCAGGCACATACGCGCCCCGAACTTGGGCGAGCGCAGTCGCCACCAAGGGGCTACCTAAATAGTCTCACTGTCAAGCTCCTATGGCTAAGTGAAAGTGTTAAAGCATTATAGTCCGGTTGCCTGGCCCGCTGCGCTATCACCTCCTTTGTAGGACCAAGACGTTGGGTTAAGTGTGAAAATGCATCTTCTGCGAGCACCCCCGCACTATGTGCGTGGGGGCTGAAGCCAATGACTGCCATCTTTCAGATTTTGTATATATATATATCTTAAAACGGTCGCACAGGAGGTGTTCCCAATACTTGAAGGCACAAGTATAAAAAGTCCACTACAGTTTATCAAAATATTACTTTATAATTACATATGCTATCATAACATAGCATCTTTCGAGCACTGCGTCTCTATTACACGAGTGCCTTCAAGGACTTCCTGAAAATAGTGCTCGGAGGGTACTCGACTTTTGTCCGAATCTCGGGACGCAACAATGGTGGTCTCCATCTCTGCCCAGTATGTCTTGACACGGGCAAGAGCCATCCTTGCGCCCTCTATGCATGCTGACCTCTTCATTGCATTAATACGTGGCACCACGTCAAGGAATTGCTGCACCAAGTTGAAATAACTCTTCGGCTCCGATCTCCCCGGCCATAGATGACCCATGACGTACTTCATGGCGAGTCTGGACAACCTATTCAGTTCGGCCCATTGAGCCAAACGATCGTCCACTGCCAGCGGACGCTCTGGATTGTGAAACTGCGACCAGAAAAGCTTTTCCACTTCGCGATCTTTCTGATCTCGAAAGTGTTCGGTCGCATCAGCAGCACTCGCTGCCAAATCCAGATAGGTATCCTCCACACTCCACATCCGGTCCAACGGAGCAAACTTCGGATCGCAAAATTTCCTTCGCAGCATAAAGGGCTTTCTAGCTGCAATCTGTTCGGCCTGACGCAGCTCCTCCTTCGCAGCTCTCATCGCAGAGTGCGCGTCCTTGGCATTGGCAACGGCCTTCTCTAAGTCTGTCTGTTTCGCCTGGTCTTCTTTCTCAAGAAGTCTGCAACGGTCTGCAGCACTCTTTAACTTTTCGGCCATCTCGGCCATCTCTTCCTTGCTTCGGCAATGAGCAGCCTATTCGGCTCTCAGCTCTTCAAGGGCTTTCTTGGCAGCCGCATCACTTTCTCTGGCTTGTTCTTTAGCTCGGGCAAGTTCTGCCCTAAGACTCTCCACGGCGGCCGCACCATCTGCGTCAAGCACACACATCGTAAGACACTGGCATAAAACTCTTCTTACCTGATGCCGCCCGAGGAATTACATACCTTGAGCCTCATCAAGCTGCTTGTTGACAAGCGTGATGTCGGCATCTGCCACGTCCAGTTGCCGCTTTAGTTCGGCAAAATCATCAGTTCGGCTCGATTCCGTACACCCTGCCGCCTACATTCAAAGGCGACATCTTAGACTTGGGATTATGATCCTCCGCGTGCCATCATTTCTTGACAACGCGTAGAGTCTCAGGGGCTACTATCTACACATGGCGCATCTTATTCATGCGCAACTGACAAAAGTGTACATTATCTAATGTACCTCAAAACCCGTCAGTAAACTTTTGACGGCCTCATGCAATCCACTCTCTGGGATGAGATCCTTTCAATCACCGTGCCCATCAATGCACGGTGCTCCTCCGAGATAGAAGCTCGCCCCAGCAGAATCTTTAGCTCCTCTGGCCGAGCACCAGACGGTGCCGGACTTGTCCCACAACCTCTTTCGAAGGCCGGACGCGGAGAACCTCGGGGGGCCACATAGCTATCTTCCGCCCCTGCCGGATTCGGAGAAACCCTCCGCGACGACACCTCAGGGTCGCCCGCCTCGCTAGGCGGCACGGCAGGGGGAGGCGTCCTGCTCTCCATCATCTCCAGAAGGAGATCCCCCGAAGACGAGCTCTGCTGAGAAGGGCTGAGGTCCGAGCTACAAGGTAAAAATTCGGTTAATCTTCTCAGATCTAAATCAAGGATTTCCCTCATCCCTCAAAAGGAAAATCTTTCTCTACTTACGGCTCGCTGGAGGGCTGATCCCCTTGAGGGCGTAGTCCGACCGAGGAACTCCCCGGCGTCGGACCCTCTGACAAGGATTTTCCCCCCCGCTTTGAGGCCATGGTTTCCGGGTCGTCAGAGGCGGCTCTCTTCTTCCCCTTAGGAGAGGAGTCGGTTCCTCCCTTCGGATCAGCCTCCTTCGAGGAGGCCATAGTTTCCTTGTCCTCCCCCTTGCTTCCCTCCAAAGGCATTATCTCCAGCATCCTGATCAGCACGGGATCCGGCCTGGTTTCGGGAAGGGGAGCCGGACACCTGATCAGCTTTGCCTTCGCTATCCACTCCTATTTAAAAGGATGGCTCTTTTAGGGGCAAGTTTATGACAATTATACGGATAGAAGGTCCGGGCACAAGGTTGCTTACTTGAATATCCGGGCGATTGCACCTTAGGCCTGCGTCCTCGGTTAAATCCGGACACATCTCTCGTGATCCGAAGAACAGGTTATACATCTCCGCGGGTGTTGCGCCCATGAAATTCTAGAGAGCTCGCAGTCCCTCTGGATTAAACTCCCACAGGCGAAGGGAGCGATGTTTGCCGGGTAATATTCGGTGAATCAGCATGACCTGCGTCACCTTGACCAGGCTGAGGTCTCCTTCCAAGAGATCCTTAATGCGGCCCTGTAACAAGGGCACGTCTTTGGGCAAACCCCAATCTAACCCTCTGTTGACCCATGACGCTAGCCATGGTGGGGGACCCGAGCGAAAGGCAGGAGGCGCCACCCACTTGGTGCTCCGGGGAGCGGTGATATAAAACCACTCTCGTTGCCACAAGCCTAGCTCCTCTTGAAAAGAGCACTCGGGCCATGGAGCATCAGCATTTTTGCTTATAACAGCGCCTCCGCACTCTGCATGCCGTCCCTTGATCATCTTCGGCTCCACTTTGAAGGTCTTGAGCCATAATCCAAAGTGAGGGGTAACACGAAGGAACGCTTCGCATACAACGATAAACGAGGAGATATGGAGGATGGACTCAGAGCTAAGTCGTGAAATTCCAGCCCGTAATAAAACAGCAGTCCCCTCACAAAGGGATCCATCGGGAAGCCTAACCCCCGAAGGAAGTGAGACACGAACACTACGCTCTCACCGGGCTGGGGACTGGGGATAGCCTGCCTTTGAGCAGGCAACATGTGTGAAATTTCGGCGGTCAAGAACTTAGCCTCTCTCAACATTAGCACGTCCTCCTCCGTGACGGAGGAGGGCATCCATCGGCCTTGAAGGTCGGAACCGGACATTGTTGAAGGTCTGAGGCGCCCGGAATCTGGAGCCTAGGGTGTTGGAACTCGTGGCGATGGGCGAACTCGTTTTGGGATTGGAGAAAAGGAGTAAGGCCCTGGTCTCTTTATAATAGGTTGAATACCAGGAGCCCTCCCCGTAACCGTTTGGGACTCGCCTTTAATCGAGAAAACATGCTAACGGCACGATTGGGTTACCCACGTCCGTATTGATGAGAATCCCATGAAAGGGGGGCACACGATCTCTGCTTTGACAAGACGTGCCAAGGAAACTGCCTTGCAAAACACGCTGAGGTGGAAAAGTGAAATCGATTCAAGTAAAGGACTTGGCTGAGGTGTGATGACGCACTGCGGAATACGTCAGCAGATTTGATTTGTGTTAATATTATTCACTCTATGGCAATACGTGGAAGCTTATTTTTTGCAGAGCCGGACACTACTCTTGGTGTTTACAATCTTCTATGAAGGATTTGGAGGAGGAACCCGCCTTGCAATGCCGAAGACAATTTGCGCGCCGGACTCGTCGTCATTGAAGCCTAGTTCAGGGGCTACTGAGGGAGTCCTGGATTAGGGGGTGTTCGGGTAGCCGGACTATACCTTCAGCCGGACTCCTGGACTATGAAGATACAAGATTGAAGACTTCGTTCCGTGTCCGGATGGGACTTTCCTTGGCATGGAAGGCAAGCTTGGCGATGCGGATATTCAAGATCTCCTACCATTGTAACCGACTCTATGTAACCCTAACCCTATCCGGTATCTATATAAACCGGAGGGTTGTAGTCCGTAGGCAATCAACTCCATATACAACAATCATACCATAGGCTAACTTCTAGGGTTTAGCCTCCTTGATCTCGTGGTAGATCTACTCTTGTACTACCCATATCATCAATATTAATCAAGCAGGACATAGGGTTTTACCTCCATCAAGAGGGCCCGAACCTGGGTAAAACATCGTGTTCCCTGCCTCCTGTTACCATCCGGCCTAGACGCACAGTTCGGACCCCCTACCCGAGATCCGCCGGTTTTGACACCGACACTCACCTTGCCGTTTCATGGCAGGAACTGCGAAAAGCTATAAGGGAGGTCAACAGCCCACCTCCACAACCGGAGGACCCTGACCGGGCCCTCGATCCCGGACTCGAATAGGATCCGGACATATTTGTGGAGCTGATCGACAGGACATTCTATCAATTGAGCTGCGATGATGCCATGGTGGCCATCATAGCTAACTATCCCGGGCTACTCCCTGCATCGCATGTAAGAAAAACCGGAGTCCCAACTTCCGAGCAGGATTGCCTTTTATGCACTTCACCTACCGTACACATATGGTGTTTTACAGGGAAGGCCCTCGGGATGCCATGCCGAACCTGCAGTGACTCGCCAACAAGGGACACCGAAGCCGGGTAGGCTAAAAAGGAAGGCGGTCAGGACTGAGACGCCGGCGCAAAGGTATGATACGGAACCTCGTTCCGTGGTCGTCGTCTTTCTTAAAATATAATAACGTTCATGTTTCCTAGTAGGAAAAACGCTGGCCGGACTATATCCGGAGAGGTTGCCGATCACGCCTCCATCAGTCGAGCTCCAGGGCTGGCCATGGAGGCGGAAGCTAAGACGGGGTGAACGTCGGATGCTCCTCCTATAGAGGATGCGAATAGACTATCCGCTACAAATTCCGAAGTGGAGAGCACCGTGAATCACAGGCGTCGCCGGGCCGTACTCCGTGACGCTTGTTTCTCCCAAGAGGCATTCGACGCGTTCAACTCAGGAGACGCGTACATCTGTGCTGCTCAAAATGGACTTGCCAGAGCCACGGACCAGTATGTAAAGGATATACGGGTAAGAAAATCTGACGATTATATATGTCAGTAGCCCCTGAGACTTGAAACAGTTGACCCAACTGATTTAAGGATCATTATTTGTGCAGTTTCATACAGAGAGGAATGCCCAATTGTCTCAAGAGCTGGAAGAGTGCAAAGCCCAGCTACGGGCCGCGGTTGCCGCGTTGAAGGAGTCCGAGAAGGCCCCCTCTGGTAACACTTGTTTCCGTTGCAAAGAATGACAGATACCATATAGTATGCGGCATGCATGCAAATCTAATAATAGATGTTGCAGATGACTCCGGAGTGAATCCGGAGGCCGTGCCGGAGAATGCGCGACGTGCTAATCGACAGCTAAATGCTGGCGAGCACGTGCTTACGCGGGTCAGGCAGGAGAAAAATAATCTCCAGGACGCCAATATCCAGCTGGGCGTGGAACTAAAAGATGTCGGAGCCTAGCTTGCGGACTCCGTGAAGGAGAATAAGCAGCTTCGACGCGGCTTTTTCAGTAAGTTCTTGAATGAACTTTTCAAAGAGTTCGGCGAAGAAGCCGGCTAATAGAGATATGTCTGCAGGTATGCTGACGGGTCATCCCGCGGAGGAGATGCCCGGGTCTATGGGTGATCTTCTACCAGAGCTATGACAACTGCACGGACAAGTTCGGCAGGTGAAGCAGGGTATTGCCCAAGCCGTGTGGCCATCCGCCTCCCCGCCAGGAGGCATGGGGGAGCTTATAGAGAAGCTCAAGGGAGCGCGGTGGCGCTTCCGATTATGGAAGATATCAGCCTGCCGACAAGGTGCAAGGGAAGCTAGGGCCATGGTGAAGACGCGATATACCAAAGCTGACCCAAACCACATGGCCGAGGTCGGACCTGTGGGGCCCGATGGGAAAGAGATCCCCGTCATTTTGGTGTATGACCAAGTAGAATTAGCCGCAAAGTATTCCCAACAGGATTGTAGGCTAGACAGCCTGTTGGATGGTATAGAAGAAGAATTTGGTCAGTCTTAGTGACTGCGTACTTTAAGTGACATATATAATGTCCCTAGCCGGATTGTAAATCATTTGTCATGGCGGACCTTTTCGCTTCGACCTCTGGACCCGATAGTCCGGAGTGTATCCGAATACCCGCTCGGTTATGTAAAAACCGGGGTATGCATGGAAACCAGGCGTAGGGGTCATAAGTGCTTGAACAGACAAGTACCCAACTAGCTATGTTATATTACATGGATAGTAAGAAACATCTTCCAGGGAGAATAGTTCCATTAAGGGTTCCTTTCCCTGGGTACGCATGCCCTAATGTGCATGTCCGAACTGCGAAAAGAGACGCAGGCTATAAACATCTGGGGGCCTGTATCAAAATAAATAAAAGTCATCTTTTGTTCACCGACCGAATATTCCCTTAAGAATGCTAGCTTTCGGCTTCACCCAGTCTGAGGTACACATCCGGCTGACCCGGCAGTAACAATCGCAGAGGTGCTCCCCTTATGCCCTAGCCGAATTAACGGGAACGTAGGGCATAAATACAAGAGCCAGGCAACCCAGCTTGGCCAAAACTTAAGTCATATCGACGCATATAATGGCGAAAAAAGTACATGTGGAAGAATACCACATGTGTGGGGCATAAAGCCCAGAAAAATAGTTATATTAAGCTTCTGTATAAGAAGCCCCCAGGTATAATGAGCGCGGTTAGCGCGTCAAGATTGTGTAGTCAAGACACAAGTTAGACTTTTAAGGCCATGGAGAAGAAAAAAGAAGAGAGAAAGAGAGAAAAGACAGATAACGGATATGCAAAAAATTGACGGGGGTAAGGAGACGAACATAGAGTCCGGCACTAGGCGTAGAATCTTTGGAGTCTGGCTGCGTTCCATGGGTTTGGCTTGAGTCGATTGTGCTATGCATCCCATAGATGGTATGCTCCACCGGTCAGAACCTGGTCAATAATGAAGGGACCTTCCCATTTGGGCCCGAGCTTGTTCTTTTCTTCTCCAGCAGGCGTAGAACTAGTTCACCAACGTTATAGGTTTTGGCCCATGCTTCTCAGCTTTGATACTTTCGAGCCTGTTGCTGATAGAATGCGGAACGGGCTTTTGCCACGTCGCGCTCCTCCTCCAGGGCATCCAAACTGTCCTGCCGATCGAGCTCGGCCTCTTTTTCTTCGTACATGCGCACTCGAGGTGAGTCATGAATTATGTCGCAAGGCAGAACCGCCTCTGCGCCATACACCATAAAAAACAGTGTGTATCCGGTAGTGCGATTCGGCGTGGTCCGCAACGCCCATAGTACGGAGTCGAGCTCCTCTAACCAGTGCGTGTTTGATTCCTTTAAGTACCGCACTAATCTGGTTTTGATGCCGCTCATGATAAGACCATTTTCTCGCTCGACTTGACTGTTAGTTTGCGGGTGATAGACAGTAGCATAATCAAGCTTGATACCCATGTTGCTGCACCAAAGTTTTACCTCATCGACTGTAAAGTTTGTGCCGTTGTCAGTGATGATGCTGTGGGGGATGCCATAATGGTGTACAACCCCAGATATGAAGTCTATCACCGGTCCGGATTCAGCCGTTTTAACGGGTTTGGCTTCTATCCAATTGGTGAATTTGTCCACCATGACCAGTAAGTATTTTTTCTTATGGCTTCCCCCTTTGAGGGGTCCGACCATATCAAGCCCCCAGACCACAAAGGGCCAAGTAATGGGGATTGTTTGGATAGAGGTAGGCGGCATATGGCTTTGGTTTGCAAAAAGCTGGCAACCGACGCAACGTTGGACCAGATCCTGTGCGTCTGCTTAGGCCATCGGCCAATAGAAACCTGTATGGAGGGACTTTCTTACAAAGGCCCCGGCTGCGGCGTGGTGGCGCCGAGTCCAGCATGGATTTCTTCCAAAAGCTTCTGCCATTCATCTTTGGAGATGCACCTTTGAAAGACTCCGGTAGTGCTTTTCTTATAAAGCTCTCCCTCGTGGACCTTGTAGGCTTTAGATCGCCACACTATGCAGCGTGCCTCATTTTGGTCCTCGGGTAGTTCCTGCCTGGTTAGGTAGGCCAGGAATGGTTCTGTCCACGGGGCGATGACGGCCATTATCACGTGGGCTGAAGGTGTTATTTCAATGGCAGAGCCTCCGATTGTGTCAGAGTGTTCTGTATCTGGTGTTGTGGCCGGGTCCGGACTATTGTTACCGGTGTCCCCTTCCCATACCACGGATGGCTTAAACAGCCTTTCCAAGAAGATGTTAGGTGGGACAGGATCACGCTTAGCGCCGATACGGGCGAGGATATCCGCCGCCTGATTGTTTTCCCAAGCCACATGGTGGAATTCAAGTCCCTCGAACCGAGCTGACATTTTGAGGATGGCGTTGTGATATGCCGCCATTTTTGGATCATTAGCATCGAAGTCTCCATTTATTTGAGATATTGTGAGGTTCGAGTCCCCACACACCTCCAGGCGTTGAATGCCCATGGAAACTGCCATCCGGAGACCATGTAATAGGGCCTCGTATTCGGCTGCGATGTTGGAGTCTGTGTATAGTATTTGGAGTACGTATTGGACTGTATCTCCGGTGGGGGACGTCAGGACGATGCCAACCCCTAGACCAGCCAGCATTTTAGAGTCGTCAAAGTGCATGATCCAATTGGAGTACGCGCCGTACTCTTTAGGGAGTTCGGCTTCTGTCCACTCGGGGACGAAATCGACCAGTACTTGTGACTTAATGGCTCGCCGTGGTCTATATGTTATGTCGAATGGGAGGAGCTCGATAGCCCATTTGGCAATCCGGCCCGTGGCATCGCGGTTGTTTATTATGTCGTTGAGTGGTACTTCTGAGGCCACCGTAATTGAACACTCTTGAAAGTAGTGTCATAATTTCCGGGATGCCATGAATACCGCGTATGCTATCTTTTGATAATGTGGGTACCATGATTTGCATGGAGTGAGGACAGTAGATACATAATATACCGGATTTTGAAGTGGGAATTTATGTCCGTCCGTCTCTCGTTCGAAGACGAGCACCGTGCTTACAACTTGGTGAGTTGCCGCTATATATAACAGCATTGGTTCGCCGACATTTGGCGCAGCCATGATTGGGTTGGTGGCCAGGATGGCTTTTATTTCATCCAATCCGGTTGTGGCTGCATCCGTCCACTCGAAGTGCTCGGTGCACCGAAGAAGGCGATAAAGGGGGGGTGCCTTTTCTCCCAATCGGGAGATAAAGCGGCTTAAGGCCGCCACACATACAGTTAACTTCTGGATTTGCTTGAGGTCAGTTGGGATAGCCAACTGCGACAGAGCTCGGATTTTAGCTGGATTTGCTTCAATTCCTCTACTAGATACGATGAAGCCTAGGAGCTTTCCGGCGGGTACGCCAAAAACACATTTTTCCAGATTGAGCTTAATGTCGTATGTTCGGAGATTGTCGAACGTGAGCCTCAAGTGGTCTATTAAGGAGTCGATGTGTCTGGTTTTAACGACCACATCGTCTACATATGCCTCCACTGTCTTGCCGATCTGCTTTTCCAAACATGTCTGAATCATGCGTTGATACGTTAAGCCAACGTTTTTGAGCCCGAAGGGCATTGTGTTAAATCAGAAGGGGGCGTATGGAGTGATAAATGCCGTTGCGGCTTGGTCGGACTCCGCCATCTTAATTTGGTGGTAACCAGAGTATGCGTCGAGGAAGCACAATGAGTCGTGTCCTGCAGTGGCGTCGATAATTTGATCAATCCAGGGAGGGGGAAGGGATCGTTTTGGCAAGCCTTATAAAGGTCGTTGAAGTCGACGCATAGGCGCCAGGATTTGTCCTTCTTTGGTACCATTACCAGGTTTGCTAGCCAGTCCAGATGTTTTATTTCTCTAATGAATCCGACCTCTAGTAACTTGGCTAGCTCCTCTCCCATGGCTTGTCGCTTAGGTTTGGAGAAACGCCGAAGAGTTTGCTTGACCAGCTTGAATCCCTTTAGAATGTTAAGGCTATGCTCGGCCAGCCTGCGTGGGATTCCTGGTATGTGTGAAGGATGCCAGGCAAATATGTCCCAATTCTCGCGCAGGAACTCCCATAGTGCGGCGTCTACAGTGGGGTTTAACTGTGCCCCGATGGATGCTGTTTTTGTGGGGTCCGTTGGATGGACTTGGAATTTGACTATTTCATCTGCTGGTTTAAAAGAGGTGGACTTGGATCTTTTTGTCGAGTATCACGCTGTCCCTGTCCATTGTGGAGCGCAGCGCAGTTAATTCCTCCGCCGCAAGGGCTTCGGATAATGCCTCGAGGGCCAGTGCGGCTGTTTTGTTCTCGGCGCAGAGTGCTATGTCCGGATCACTAGCTAGAGTGATGATTACATTGGGCCCGGGCATTCTGAGCTTCATGTACCCGTAATGGGGTATGGCTTGGAAGATCGTGAATGCCTCCCGCCCTAGAAGGGCGTGGTAGCCGCTACTGAACGGGGCCACTTGGAATGTAATTTCTTCGGACCTGTAATTCTCTGGAGTGCCGAATACCACATCTAGTGCGATTTTCCCAGCGCAATGTGCCTCCCGACTGGGGATGATTCCTCGGAAGGTCATGCTGCTTTGCTCAATACGGTTTCTGTCTATTTCCATTTTTTGAAGAGTCTCCTCATAGATGAGGTTTAATCCGCGGCCGCCGTCCATGAGCACTTTAGTAAGCCGAAAGCCGTCCACAATTGGACTGAAGACCAAGGCGGCTGGTTCTCGGGCTGTTTAGAATTTAGGTTCGTCACTGGCATTGATGGTGATAGCCGTGTTGCTCCATGGATTTATTGCTGGCACGTGGCAGACTTCGGCAAGGCTGCGGAGTGCTCGCTTACGCCTATTATTTGAGGCAAAGGTCTTGAAGACTGTCAATACTGTATTGTTATCCATGGGATGGTGCTCTGCGGTGTTTTGAATGAGGAGATCCTCACCGCTCTTGGCCACCTACCGGAGTACCCAACATGCTCTAAGGCTGTGTGTTGGTATCACTGTTCAAGATATCTTCCGATATTCCGATAAATCGGCCGATTTATCGCTTATCGTTGTCTGGCCGATAAGATAAATCAGCCGATAAATCAGCCGATATGGCGATAAATCAGCCGATATGCCGATAAACTTGCCGATTTACCCCTTATCATGGGTCGACCGATAAGTTCCCGATAAGCGATATCCCCAACATTGGTTGGTATGGTATCCGCTGTACTATGAATTTTGCAGGGCCCGTTATGCCAACCCTCCAATACGGTTCCACGCCCTGTAGTGGGCTTTTGCTTCTTTGTAATTGAGTCGGGCGACTTATGAGAGTGCACCCTTTTAGTTCGGACTGGGGGTTTTATCAGAGCCGGATTATCCCAAAATTTTGTTTGGATTTTCCAGACGCTTTCCATCGCACAGTACTTCCACACTATGGCCGCCAAGTCAGTGAAGTGTGCTATGTCACGGCGACTTATGGTGTTGAGGATTCCCTTGTCTGTGCAATTGTTGCAAAAGAACAAAATTGCGTCTTCCTCGCGATAGTCCTTGACCTTGTTCATTACAAGGAGGAATCTGGCCCAATAGTGATGTACTGTCTCTTGGGGCTCTTTCCTAATGTGGGAAAGATCGTTTATATCTGGGTGGGTGGGTGGATTTAAGTCCAGAACTTGACCCAATCTGAGACCCAGGGGCGGGGGAGTTTCCGATCTTGGAAGTTCGGGCTCCGGGATGTTGCCCCGCAGGTTCGGCATGCTGCCTAATTCTAGGTTCAGGGTTAGGGCGATGTCCTCCCGTGGACGGGTATCCGGCTCAGAGAGCTCAGGAATCCGGACATAGTTCGTCCTCAGGATAGAGGAAGAATCGCCGCATTGCTCCTCCACCACTGCTATCTGATGGGTGACCAGCGGAGAGTTAATCTGCCTTTGGTCGGGGTTTAAGCCCAATCCAATCGTAGTCCGTAGCGACTCCCAGAGCGGTGATGCGATCCAAGAGCTCGTTCAAAGAGGACAGCTCCATTGGATCCATCCGCTCAGTGAATTTTGAGCCGATGTGGAGGCTATTTTCGATGACCCGAGAAGTCATCGTCAGCACAGCGGCCGAGCGGGCGGTCATGACGAAGCCGCCTATTCGGAGAGTTTGGCCTACAGCCAGGGCTCCCCCAGAGGTGATGTTGTTCTTCACGACGAGACGAGCCATCCCTCCTTATGATGACGACAAAGTGGATCTCTCAATGAAAGCACCAATGTCGGTGTCAAAATCGGCGGATCTCGGGTAGGGGGTCCCGAACTATGCGTCTAAGGCGGATAGTAACAAGAGGTAGGGGACACGATGTTTACCCAGGTTCGGGGCCTCTCGATGGAGACAATACCCTACTTCCTGCTTGATTGATCTTGATGATATGAGTATTACAAGAGTTGATCTACCATGAGATCGTAGAGGCTAAACCCTAGAAGCTAGCCTATGGTATGATTGTATGTCGTCCTACGGACTAAACCCTCCGGTTTATATAGACGCTGGAGGGAGATAGGGTTACACATAGTCGGTTACAAGGGAGGAGATCTACATATCTGTATTGCCATGCTTGCCCTCCACTCTAAGGAGAGTCCCACCCGGACACAGACGAAGTCTTCAATCTTGTATCTTCATAGTCCAACAGTCCGGCCAAAGGATATAGTCCGGCTGTCCGGAGACCCCCTAATCCAGGACTCCCTCACTCATAGTCATAGGAACATGTATAGTTATGGAGAAAGCAATAGCAGTAAACTAAACGATCAAAGTGCTAAGCTAACGGATGGGTCAAGTCAATCACATCATTCTCTAATGATGTGATCCTGTTAATCAAATGACAACTCATGTCTATGGTTAGGAAACATAACCATCATTGATTCAACGAGCTAGTCAAGTAGAGGCAAACTAGTGACACTCTGTTTGTCTATGTATTCACACATGTACTAAGTTTCCGGTTAATACAATTCTAGCATGAATAATAAACATTTATCATGATATAATGAAATATAAATAACAACTTTATTATTGCATCTAGGGCATATTTCATTCAGTCCCCCACTTGCACTAGAGTCAATAATCAAGATTACATTGTAATGATTCTAACACCCATGGATTCTTGATGTTGATCATGTTTTGCTTGTGAGAGAGGCTTAGTCAACAGGTCTGCAACATTCAGATCCGTATGTATCTTGCAAATCTCTATGTCTCCCTCCTTGACTTGATCGCGGATGGAATTGAATCGTCTCTTGATGTGCTTGGTTCTTTTTGTGAAATCTGGATTCCTTTGCCAAGGAAATAGCTCCAGTATTGTCACAAAAGATTTTTCATTGGACCCGATGCACTAGGTATGACACCTGGATCGGATATGAACTCCTTCATCTAGACTTGCTGAGCTGGATGGCTGCATGTGAGTGCTGATATGGATAGTTTGCATGTTAAGAGAACTCAAGTAGTGGGGTGATCCTATTTAGATATAGTAGATTCATGGTTCATTTAATTTGGCCCGTCCAACACGTTTGTTATCGACAGGAACAGTGAGCATGAGGACCAGTGAAATCAACAATGGGCCTAGTTAATTTGCCACCAGAAATGTTGTTGGACTTCATGAGCACCAAATGACATCGTACCACTATCACTCAAGATTCATCAACAGTAAAACGATATACTGTCATCGTGAGATTATGCTTAATTACTCCAGGCTGCACTAAACACTGAATCCCAATGAAATATTATTTTCATAGTTGTATAAGGATAGCGTGGATGACCCAGCAACTTTTAGTTTAGTCTTTGACGTAGCCCCGTGGACCATGGTTGAGAAAAATTAAGGTTTATGTAAGTAGTTTCCTGTGGATCCCCAGGTGAGTCGCTGCCCTGCTAGCTGGTCAGTGGAAGGCGGTGGTCGGCGCTGGCACAGGTGGCCGACCACGGCGGCGGTGGCTGCGCTCGCGGTCGTCACGTAACGTCACATCTCACGTGCACACGGATACTGATATGCATGCACATGCGTGCGCCCTGTCTCGGCCGGAATCTCTATTGATCAGACGCCAGTTTGTTGGGCTGGCTACACCAACCATATTCTAGGATTTCAGATCCAACCTACTCCATCTCCGTCCATTGTTTTCTCCACTGTTCTTCACTGGAGACGAACACAATCTGCCGGCAAATGATTCTCAAAAGGAAAATCTTCCGGCAAATGGGGAAGAAGTTACATAATTTGTTAGTGCTAAAATTGTTGCACCAGACTCTACTGAGTCCTATGGAATTTGAGGTATTGATTAAGGTCGATAGAAATCTGATAAAGAAGTACTAGGGATGCGTTTGGTAGGTTGCATATAGTCCAACCAGACCCGAATGGGATGAAAATGGCATGTTTGGTTGCCTGCAAGCCGGCTTGGCTTGCATCGGCATGGAACTTCAAGCACACCAAAGCCTGGCTCGCATCGGCACGAAAGTTAAAGCAACCCAGAGCCTGGATCACTGGGAACGCTAGAATCGGCCGTTTCCAGCGAGCCAGGCTGACTCGGGCAGAAAACAAAGACGCGACATATAGGGCGCGGTGCGGGGGGGGGGGGGGGGGATGCGGTCAGATATGGTGGGAGGGGAAAATCGGCCGAGGCGGGATGGCGTGAAATGTACCCCCCCCACCTCATTTACTCGCTGACCCCTAGCTGTAGGACAAGCCCTCCTCTATTATTGGCACCGGCGGAACCAGTGACTCAGATCAGCGGCTACGACAGCGGCGGTGACTCAAATCTGCTGCTGCGACACTCCCCTTAAGCAGCAAGTGGCGGCATCAGCACTCCCCTGCAGCGGCAGGTGCTTCTTCTTCCTTTCTTGTTCGCCTCCGTCCAGCCGTCCTCGTCTTCGCCATGTCTTCCCCGACCTCGAAGCTTGTGAGCTACCCCCTCCCCCTCTCCTTTTATGTCTTAGATCATTCGATAAGACCGTTTAGGGTCGATAGCGACATCGCTGACAGCATCATGGATGTCGCTTAGGTTTTGGATGAATGGATGAAACTTCTAGTTTAGACAGCATCGCTGATAGCTGTGGTCCAGGCCTGGATCATGTTGGTCCATAAGAGAGTTGTTCGTCAGAATGAGAAACCTCTCATCTGGTATAGTCCAATGTTAATCTGGGATCAGGAGAACATAGCAAATCCGAACTACATCTACAACTACAACGACGTAGAGGCTCTGTGGATGCTTCAAATGAGAAGAGCATGTTTCGCCAGGCTTGTGCAGACATTCAGAGCAGAGGGTTGCTAGAAGATAGCACCCACACCACTTTGGAAGAGCAAGTGGCAATATTTCTCCATGTTGTTTGTCATAACCAGAGGTTCAGGGTTGTACACAACACCTTCAGGAGATCAATAAAGACCATCTCCAGGTACTTCAAGCAAGTTCTGTATGTTGTTGGGGAGCTCAAAGGAGAGATGGTCAAGTCACCAAACGACCGGACACCTACCAAGATTCACACTAGTCCAAGATGGCATCCATACTTCAAGGTGGGCACTGGCAGTATGTAGTTCATGCCTTGATATGTTGTTACTGTTCTTATGTGGCCATACTTCAAGGTGAGCACTAACAACATATTGCAATACCATTCTAGGATTGCATTGGAGCAATAGATGGTACTCATGTCACTACAAAAGTGCCGAGGTCACAAGCTGCAACATATAGAGGGGGGAAGCACTACACAATTTAGAATGTGCTAACTGCTGCTGACTTCGATCTGAAGTTCACATATGTGATGGCTAGTTGGGAAGGATTAGAACATGATGCTAACATTCTTAGTGATAGCATGAGTCGTCATGATGGCATCAACATCCCTGATGGCAAGTTTTACCTAGGAGATGTTGGCTATGCATGTCAGCTAGGTGTTCTTCCACCCTTTAGGAAAAGTAGGTAAAATCTGAAAGAGTTCTCTGATAGGAACTATCCTAGGACCCCACAGGAGCTGCTCAATCTCAGACACTCTAGCCTTACAATAACAATTAAGAGGGCATTTGGAGTTTCGAAGAACAGGTTCAAGATCCTGGATTAGAAGCCATACCAATCTTACCCTACACATGTTAAGCTTGTTCTTACATGTTGCATTCTGCATAACTGGATCCTGCAATGGGGTGTTGATGAACTTGTGTCGGAGGAAGAAGATGTGACTCCTGATGAGGTGATCAGCTCCGGCCATGATGTGGATGCATTCGACAACAAAGTGTGGAAGAATAGAAGGTTGGAGTGGGCTCGGGCAATATGGGATAACAGAGGTGAGACAAGGATCCGAAGCAGAAGAACAAGAGGAAGAAGAAGAAATAGGCAGCGGAAGAAGTGAAGAAGAGGATGCAACACGTCAGTAGCAGAGGAAGAGGAAGATGATGAACTTCCACCTAGTTAGCATCACTGAACTTTCCCTATTCAGCCATGTTGGATTTAATAATTTGTACTTTCATTTGCTAGTAGCCATGATAAACTGTCATTTTTTTTCTAGCTAGGACAAGACAATGTTCAGTGTGTGTGTGGTAAGGTCACCACTAGTGAGAAGTGGTGATCACATCTTTAGCCGATTGCAACCAAACAACATGTTGTTTGTCTAACAAGATTGTGGCACCCCGGCTCAGAGCGACCGATTTACCATGCATTGCCAGCCCAAAGACCATGTCTTCTAGCAACACTACACAACATCTTGGTACAGAAAATTGCCGCTTTATTAATGCTAGCAGAACAGAGTTTATATTACAATAGGGGTCGAGGCCAAGCGGCACACACGATGCGGCTGAACAATATGTACATTATTTAGTGAACATAAAGGGGCCTCGATCATAACAACTATGCGGCAGCGGAACAACGTCGTAGCGGAAAGTCCATAGCATAGGGACACCGATGTGGACACGATCTAGACTCGAGCAGGACTCCTTTCCAACGAGACTTTCGTGAAATCTAGCATGACACGCAAGGTCAGTACATTGAATGTACTTGCAAGCTCACAATAGGCATAATGATAATCACAAACAATATCATGATAATTAACCAATTAATAATGCAATAATGTTCCAACATGCTGTGATCATGCTCTTGTGATAAACATCCCTCGGGACCGACTTACCAACCATGATCGTTCTCGGATCACAAACAAACCACCATCGTGGCCTTGACAAGAGTAACTTATGATCCTTACGGCGATCACAACCACGACTAATATTTGGTCTCGAACATCTCAATGGCCTTTCCGCCATCATCAACAGTGCAAAGTTCATAACTTAGTGTGCAAATTTATTAAACGTTGACTCATGGTGGCACCTACTATGAGGCATCCATGACCGTGGACTCGGCTATCGATAGATTATACATTCTACAGAGGTAGCACATTGTACCCACACCACAGAACCCATGGCCTCCAACTCCCATTCGGGTGGACCAACGGCATTCCGATGAAACCCCTCCATTGCCATGACGCTCTCCTGGCCACTTCGACCCAATCCCCAACGGGCTAGTCTTGGGTGGCCCCATGTCTACCAAAGACACAACGACCACCGTCGTGGCCAAAACTATCCCACTCGGGGACCCAGTACCATAATCTCAACAATGGGCACACAAGGTTATGCCTGCTTACCGGGCCAGGGTAAGCATGCCCATAACCTTCCCTAGTTGGAGGCACTGACCAGAGGCATGTCAATGGACCGAATCAAGGCCTTCCCACAAAGGCAAATGTGGTTGCACTAGGAAAAACTCGATTTAGCGGCACCATAACCCAGTCAACGATATATTCAAGTTGAGTTATAGTCAGGTTCAACTTAAAATGAAAATGACTAGTGTCATAGCATGCCATGAAATGCAATACTACACATGCATCACATATTAACGAAAATGACTGATGTCAAGCATATTCACACTAAGCATAAACATTAACAACTTATATTACTTTCCTGGTCAGGGTAACTCTCACTTTAACAAGATATTTTGTAGCAAGTTTTATTATTTTTCTCATGCAAGAAAGTAACTTCGATTAATTTCCCATATGCATAACAAAAATTATACTATCATCACCACAAGCAAATCCTAACTTGTTTACCAACCAAGTTACGTTCAAACATTCTGTAAATCAAGCAAAGTGGCTAAACAAGCACTTATCAGCAAAATTTTCTAGCAAATTTTACTATTTTATTTGTGCAAGAAAATAACTATAAGTAATTACTCATATGCATAACAAATCATCTTATCATTACCACAAGTAGATCTTAGCTTTTGTTACCAACTAAACTAGTTTCAAACATTTTCTAAATCAAGCATAACAACTAACAAACACTTAACAGAATATAAATAACATAATAGTTATTTAAATGCATGGATTAATCATTTCATTCAAGTAAGAAAATCATAAATATTTAAATGACACCATGAAAATGTTGTTGTGGCTTGCCTTAGTGCAGATGAGGTTCACAAGCCTTCTGGTGATCCTCAAGACAAGCCTCACCCTCTGAAAATAATTTTAAGCACAAGAAGAAAATATCAAGAACACTTCTGAAAATCACTAGAAATGCTAGACAGCTCAGAAAAATCTCATTTTCGGTGAGTTGCTAGATTTCTTTGCAAATAACATAATGCAAAAAGAATCAATTCATTTGGGCTTATGGTTGGAGAGTTATAGCTGTTTGAAGCTCTCTGGAAATTAGTTGAATTTGAATTTAAATAAAACAGACTAGGGGGTGACGTCGAAGGTGTAAAGCCTCAGGGCGCCACCACTCGTACCGCTTCACGCGCGTACAGAGTGGCTGACTAGCGGGCCCCGCTAGTCAGGTGAGGTGGAGGGGGAGAAGGAAACAGAGGGGGTCGCGGCTTCGCCGGAGCTCTCGCCAGCGATGAGGGCTCCTTGGCTAAAACGAGCGAGAGGGATCGAGAGAGGGGATGGAGGCGCACCTGCCCGTACCCGTAGCGTAGCTAGGGGTGGTCGGACAGCGTCGGAATCGACCTCGCAAGCGGAGGCAGAGAGCGGTGGTCGCGGAAGATGAGGAAGACGGCGAGCAGAGGCAACTTCAGGGGCTCCAGGGGGACGGAACGGCTTCACCGGAGAGAGGCGAAGGCCCTAGAAGGATCGCCCGGGCCTGGGAGGGGCTGGAGCTACCGTGACGACCCGAGGGGATCGCCGGCGAGCTCGAGCTCGGGGACGGCGGCCCGCGGCCTGCCAGGCCAGGCTACGACTATCTACACGTTTGTGGAGTGTGTGGGAGTGGAGGATGGGGGTGGCTCCTTTTATAGCCGAGCATCGGGGGTGGATCGGGGCTGCGCCGGTGACACCTGGACGCTGCGCCCGGCGACGAGCGGCGTCAGTGAGAGGGGGTGAAGGCGACGGAGCTCACGCAGGGACTGTGGGCGAACGGGGACGAGCAGAGGATCAAGAGGAAGGCGACAGGCACAGTGCAGAGCACACTATGGCGTTGGCTGGACTACGCCCGTGCTCGATGCGGTGAGCTCCAGCGTTGGCGAGAGCCAGGGGGAAGTTAATTGCATTGAGACGAGGATGGTGGCGAAGTTTGGCACGCTTGGGCAGACGGGGGAAGCGAGCATGCGCGAACAGAGCGCTCTGCGGCACTCAGAGCGCGTCAACAAGCATGCTGGCATCATGGACACGCGTGGTCACCGCGTGAACTCTTCCCTCATGCTGACCAACATCCAAAGATCATGGCTGGCTTGTTGTTCGTGGTAGTGTTGAAGATTACCACGCTTTGGTTTGGCTCCAGATGAAGTAGAGAAAATTTTACAAACCAGGTAAGTTTCTAAT
The DNA here is from genome assembly GCF_056163025.1 of Triticum urartu. Lineage (NCBI taxonomy): Eukaryota > Viridiplantae > Streptophyta > Magnoliopsida > Poales > Poaceae > Triticum > Triticum urartu. The sequence continues at coordinate 643,519,615 of NC_141879.1, read as the reverse complement.
CAGCAACTTTGAGATGTTACTGAGGTCAAATGGCTGGGAGTTGGGGGCTGTGCTTTGGAGGCTAGCCATCATCTACTAAGGTGATGATGCACAAGAAAATTCAGGCACAATGGAGCAAGTAAAATGGTAGTTGCTGTAGAAACCACCATTTCTGTCCAGAACAGAAAATATTTAATGTAGCAAAAATATTCTAGAAAGTGATGAAATATTTTTCTCACGAAGGTGCCCTAGGGTTTAAAGAATATTTGTGAATTTTCTCAGATTTTTGTGGGCAAGAAAAATTAGGGTTGCTTTGTAGCTCATTGAACTAGCTGGGGTTTTAGAGAGGAAAATGAATGTTTTTTATTTAAGAAAAATATTCCCAAGATTATTTTGAGGTGGATCAGAAGGGGAATGATAATTAGAGAGGGGAATGATGCACTTGGGTGAAAGCCAAGGGTACCCAAGTGTTTAAGTCCATATGAAAAGATTCAAAAACTCCAAATTTTAAACTAAAGCCAAATGAAAAACAGGCAAATAAGAGAGGGCAAAAATCAGGCTGTCACAAACCTTCCCCACTTAGAATGAATCTCGTCCTTGAGATTCGGTTGCTTGGGAAAACCACTATGGATAATGAGCGCTTAGGAATTCTTCGTGCTCCATAGTTGATTCTGATTCTGTGTGATGCTCCTACCGAACCTTGTAGAATTTTCTTACTTTACTGCGAGTGACCCTTTCCATCTGATGCAAAATCCTAAACGGTCTCTCTTCATAGGTTAAATCATTTGCCAATTCTATCTCAGCCATAGCAGTCCTTTTCTCGGGCGGGGATATGCATCGCCTTAACTCAGAAACATGAAACATGTTGTGCATGTCTGACAGTTCAGGGGGTAGTTCCAACTGATATGCAACAGAGCCTACTCGGGACATGACTGGAAATGGACCAATAAATCTAGGTGCCAACTTTCCACGAGTCTGAAATCTCTTGACTCCTTTCATAGGAGTGACTCGGAGGTATACGTGTTCTCCGGGTTCAAAACTGATATGCCGGTGCTTTGCATCTAATAACTCTTCTGTCGAGATTTGGCCAATTGCAATCTGTCCCTTATTTCCTTAACTTGTTTCTCAGCTTCCATCATGAGATCTATCCCGAAGATACGGCTATCTCTAGTCTGAGACCAATTTAAAGGAGTGCAGCACTTATGGCCATACAGAGCTTCATACGGTGACATTTTTAGATTGGTCTGGAAGCTGTTGTTATAAGAAAACTTGGCATATGGCAAGAAATCTTCCCATTTAGGTCATTGGGCTAAAGCACAGGCTCGCAACATATCTTCGAGTATTTGGTTTACGCCCTTTGTCTGTCCATCCGTCTGAGGATGATAAGCAGTACTATATTTCAACGCTGTCCCCAAGGCTTGATGGAAACGTGACCAAAAAGAGAAGGTAAACAGGGGACCTCGGTCGGAAGTGATGGTTCGGGGTACTCCATGCTGACTGACTATTTTGGATACATACAACTATGAAAGTTGATCCGCTCGGTATCTGGTGCTGATCGGAATGAAGTGAGCAACCTTGGTTAAGGTGTCCATTATGACCTAGATTGCATCATTGCCTTGCTAAGTCTTAGGCAATCACGTAATGAAATCCATACAAACGTCATCCCATTTCCATTGCGAAACCGACAGTGGTTGGAGGAGTCCGGCTGGCTTCTGATGCTCTGCCTTCACCTTGCTACATATGTCGCAACAGGCCACAAAATAGGCAATGTCTTTCTTCATTCCATCCCACCAGAATATTTGTCTAAGGTCTTCATAAATTTTTGTACCTCCCGGGTGAATGGAATATGATGATTCGTGTGCTTCCGATAGAATTTTCTTCTTTAAGTCTGGCTGATTGGGTACACAAATCCGTCCACGGAATCAGAGGGTACCGAATTTGTCAAATCTGGGGTCTGCTCTACCATCGAGCTCTTGGCACGTTTTTGCAGCTTGATGTCAGCTGGCTGGGCCTTGCGGATCTCTTCCTCAAGTGTGGGGGTAACCTCCAAAATATTAGCGAGGCCACCATCCACTATGACCAGGTTGAGCTGAGCGATCTCCTCTTGGAGTTTGGGAGGCAAGGATTTCAAAATGACATTTAAGCTGACAGGCTTTCGACTGAAGGCATCAGCAACCATGTTGGCCTTACCCGGGTGGTAATTAATTTCAAAATCATAATCCTTGACCAACTCTAGCCATCTTCATTGTCGGAGATTTAAATCCGGCTGAGTAAATATGTATTTAAGACTTTTGTGATCGGTAAAAATTTGGCACCTTTTTCCAATGAGGTAGTGTCTCCAAATTTTTAGCGCATGAACCACCGCAGCCAATTCCAAATCATGAATAGGATAATTTCCCTCGTGGGGTCATAGCTGTCGCGATGCATATGCTACTACCTTGCTGTCTTGCATAAGTATGCAACCAAGGCCTTGCCTGGAGACGTCACAATACACATCAAAACTGCGGTTGTCAGCCATATCTTTAGCTCATTGAAACTTTTCTCACAGTCCTCCGTCCATTCAAACTTCTTATCCTTTTTTAGCAGCTCCGTCATGGGTTTAGCAATCTTGGAAAACCCTTCAATGAAACGATGATAATATCCAGCAAATCCGAGAAAACTCCGGATCTGCATCATGGTCGTGGGCGGCAACCAATCGAGCACATCCTTTACTTTGCTCGGGTCCACGGCTATACCTTCGGCGGATAGTACATGTCCGAGAAACCCAACTTGCTTGAGCCAAAATTCGCATTTACTGAATTTTGCGTATAGCTGATGGTTGCGGAGTCGTTGTAGCACTGCTCGAAGGTGATCCTTGTGCTCTTCTTCACCCTTGGAGTAAATGAGGATGTCATCGATGAAGACTACAACGAATTTGTCGAGGAAGTCCATGAATACTTTGTTCATCATATGCATGAAGAAAGCAGGGGCATTGGTGAGACCAAAGGACATCAATGTATATTCATAAAGACCGTACCGAGTAGTGAATGCGGTCTTAGGAACATCTTCCTTTTTAATCTTGAGCTGATGATATCCGGTCCGTAAATCGATCTTAGAGAATACCTTAGCCCCACTGAGTTGATCAAACAAATCATCAATCCTTGGCAGCGGATATTTATTTTTGATGGTGACCTCATTCAGCTGGCGGTAATCTACGCACATGCGGAGGCTTCCATCCTTTTTGTCCACGATAATAGCAGGTGATCCCCATGGTGAAGAGCTGGGACGAATATATCCTTTCTGGAGCAATTCATCAAGCTGTTTCTTTAGCTCCACTAATTCTGATGAGGGCATCCGGTAATACTTCTTGTATAACGGTGCAGTTCCGGGCACAAGATCTATTGCAAATTCCAGCTGTCGAGCTGGTGGCATGCCTGGCAGTTCTTCTAGAACTACATCACGGTACTCGCTGACCACAGGAATTAATTCCAACTCAGCAACATCAGTGAAAACCAATTCTTGCTTGGGTATATTCTTGCGAGCATAGAATTTGGTAGTTTGCCCATTCAGACTTGTCAAAGTGACTTCTCGTGTTGCGCAGTTTATGCAAACTTGATATTGGGTCAACCAATTCATACCCAATATAATATCCAACTTTTCAGACTCAATAATTATCACAGAGGTTGGAAAGTAGACTCCGTTGATATTGATTTCCAGATCACGGCAGACCAGATTGCTCTTGATTAAATATCCCGGGGTTTGTACCAGCATATTTTTGCCCAAAAGCATACAAGGAAATTTGTTTTGGGCAGCAAAACTCCAAGAAATAAAAGAATGGGAAGCCCCAGAGTTAAATAAAATTACGGCAGGTATGTCATTAACAAAAAACATACCAATGACGACTTCGGGGTTCTCTTGGGCTTCATCGGCTAAGAGATGATGCACATGCCTAGTAAACTTTTGCTGGGTCGGGCATGACTCTATAAAGTTGACTTGTGGCCTGAATGGGGCATTCGCCTTGTTGTTCTTGGGGCACTGTCTGGCATAATGTCCATTCTGCCCACAACTAAAACAAGAATTATTGCGCTGACACTCCTCGTGGACTGGGTTGGTCACGACATTCTTGACTTGAGTGGTCACCACAAGAAATATGTCAACTTATGACCTTCTGTCAGTGACCCTGGCAGAATTGGTCATAAATCTATGACCATTTTAGACCAATTGGTCAAAAGCTGTTCGCGGGGCTCCAAACCCTAAACCATTGCGACCATTTTTGTCAGAAAGGTCATAATTTCCTTACACGAAACGGTCATAAAGCAGACAACACTAGTCCGCTGCCTTATTTCTAGCTAATCATGACCAATATAGATGGTCATAACCTTATCAATTGTGGTGGATTGGTATGACTTGGCGCCACCTCATCAGTTTTGCCTATGTGTCATGTCCATGTGTTAATTTTTGCCCTAGGTTGTGAAGCAACCTATATTTCTGTCATTCCGAAAATTCCCAAAAAAATCTCATAAATTCTTTGGGTCATATATTCGTTAAATATCTAAAAATACTTCCTTGCCTAGTTCAAAAATAACTCAACAATATTCATTTTCCTATTGTGTTCACAACATCACTTTATGAAGGAAGTGCTATTTCTATATTCTTGATTGCCCTCGGAATTCTTGGGCACTCTTTCCTATCCAAATCATTGTCGCATGACAAAATTCAGCTCCATTTGATTAGCAAATCTTCCCCGGCAAATTTCCAAAGTTTTTGTCCACCTAGAAGCATTGTGAAGGAAGTACCTTTTTTATATATCAAAATGACATGAAATTTATACAGTTCCTTCATATGCCCAAATTATCACCCTCCTCCAAATTGCAGCTCAGTCAAATTATCTATGTGAGCCCAGGTTCAATTTATATTTTATGGCCAGATTGGCATGTTGCAAAGTAAGTGTTTTCTAGACCCCTTCTATTACCCTCGAACTCTTTGGGCACTCTTCCATACCCAAATCATTGCCACATGATAATATTCAGCTCCATTTTCCTAGTAATTTTCTCAGGAAATTTCCAAAGTTTCTACCACGAGAGAAGCTTTGTGAAGTAAGTACTATCTAGGCTTACCCAAATGATCTGAAAAATCTAGCAAGGCATAACCATACCTATGTAACTTACCTACACCAAATTTGAACTCATTTCATTCATCCAATTTCTCTCACTAGTTTTCCCTAGTTTCTGTCCATAGAAGAGCATTGTGAAGGAAGTACCACTTTGGCATGTCCAAATGGTATCAATTTTATACGGTGCTTTCCAATGCTCAAATAACCATCCTCCACCAAATTTCAGCTCAATCCATTCATTATTTTGATCCCAACTTCAACATTCATTTTTCTGTCCAGTGTGGTACTTTGCAAAGCAAGTACCACCTAAGATCCTCCTTTTGATCTAAAAATTTGCGAAGACATTCTTCTTAGTAGATGATCATCCTCAGCCAAAACTCACGCCCATTGGCCATGTGCATTTCTCGTACTGCCAATCAAACACTTGGCTGCTAATTCATCTTTAAGCATAGGTCGGTCTCCTCGTGACATTCTTCTATTGTAATTTTCTTCCTAGCACCTACCCGGGAAGTTCCCAACCCGCTAGACATGCCTAGGCCTCCCAGAACACATGTCAACGCCAAGGTCACGCGGTGACCACGCACTAGGCATGCGAGGTCACGCGCTTTGGAGTTGGGGCCGTGGGCCACCATCCAAACCTCGACGTATCACCACAAAACCATGTATTTATGCTTAAATAGATACTTATGTAACTAGAAATGATTTTTGGAAAAAATAAAGAGCAAACAATAAGGCAGCCGCAGTTCAAATTTGACCCGCTTCCTCCTGAATCGACGGGAGTTTGTCTTTTTCACCAGAGGTGGATCTAAACTTTTGACACCCAACCATTTTGTCAAATGTGCATTACATATGTCCTAGTATTTTAGAAAATTGGTTTGTTCCAATTTTGCAACAAATATATGGTAGGTCCTTCACAAAAAAACTCATTTCGGGCACTCGAAAAATGGAAAATGAATTTTCCGTGCAGAGAAAATGAAAACTCCCTTAGGCAAAATTGTTTGGAATTCCAAGATGCACCCTTGTGCACAATATGAGATCATTTGAACAAACTATGCCATGAATGTGGCCATAAGATTGATCATTTGGCTTGAACACCCCGAATCTTCACGCGTGATAGCTCATTTCTGAGAACACTTTTTTAAAATGATTGTCGTATTACAAGTTTATTATTTTTCCTGGAAACTTGGTTACATATAATGACACAATGCAAAGGTTTCCCAATTTTTTGAATTTTTTTGAATTTTTTATGCCCGTTTCAAAATGCGGTCAAAATGGCGGGCATGACCGTTCCTAGCTAGTGGTTGAATCTTGGAATTTTTTTGGTGTTTCTCTGATTAAATAGATACTTATGTACCTAGAAATGATTTTTGGAAAAAAATAATGAGCATACTATGAGGCAGTTGCAGTTCAAATTTGACTCGCTTCCTGCTGAATCGGCATAATTTTGTCTTTTTCACAAGTGGTGGATCAAAACTTTTAACACCCAACCATTTTGCCAATTATGAATTAAATATGGCCTATATTTTAGAGAAATTATTTGGTCCAATTTTGCAACAAATATATGGTAGCTCCTTCACACAAAAAATTCATTTTGGGCATTCAAAAAATGGAAAATGAATTTTTCGTCCAAAGAAAATGAAAACTTCCTTAGCCAACATTGTTTGTCATTCCAAGATGCACCTTTGTACACAATATGAGATCATTTGAACAAACTATGCCATGAATGTGGCCACAAGATTGACCATTTGGCTTGAAAGCCATGAATCTTCACACGTGATAGCTCATTTCTGAGAACACTTTTTTACAATAATCATCGTATTACAAGTTTATTATTTTTTCTGGTAACTTGGTCACATGTAATGACACAATGCGAAGGTTTTCCATTTTTTTTGAATTTTTTATGCCTGTTTCAAAATGCGGTCAAAACGGCGGGCTTGACCGTTCCTAGCTATTGGTTGAATCTTGGAAAACTTTTGATGTTTCTCTGATGAAGTAGATACTTATGTAACTATAAATGATTTTTGGAAAAAAATAAAGAGCAAACTACAAGGCAGCTGCAGTTCAAATTTGACCCACTTCGAGCTAAGTCGGCATAAATTTGTCTTTTTCATGAGATGTGGATCAAAACTTTTTACACCCAACCATTTGGTCAATTGTGCATTAAATATGGCCTAGTATTTTAGAAAAATGATTTGGTCCAATTTTGTAACAAATATATGGTAGGTCCTTCACAAAAAAAACTCATTCCGGGCACTAAGAAAATGGAAAATGAAATTTCTGTGCAAAGAAAATGAAAACTCCCTTAGGCAACATTGTTTGGAATTCCAAGATGCACCCTTGTGCACAATATGAGATCATTTGAACAAACTATTCCATGAATGTGGCCATAAGATTGATCATTTGGCTTGAAAGCCATGAATCTTCAGAGATGATAGCTCAATTCTGAGAATACTTTTTTAAAATAATTGCCATAATACATGTTTATTTTTTTATGGCAACTTGGTCACATATAATGACACAATGCAAACGTTTTCCCTTTTTTGATCATTTTTGAATTTTTTATGCCCGTTTCAAAATGCGGTTAAAACGGCGGGCTTGACCGTTCCTAGCTAGTGGTTGAATCTTGGAAACTTTTGATGTTTCTCTGATTAAATAGATACTTATGTACCTGTAAATGATTTTTAGAAAAAAATAAAGAGCAAATTACAAGGCAGCTGCAGTTCAAATTTGACCTGCTTCCAACTGAATCGGCAGAAATTTGTCTTTTTCACGAGATGTGGATCAAAACTTATAACGCCCAACCATTTGGTCAATTATGCATTAAATATGGCCTAGTATTTTAGAAAAATGATTTGGTCCAATTTTGTAACAAATATATGGTAGGTCATTCACAAAAAAAACTCATTTCACACACTCCAAAAATGGAAAATGAAATTTCCGTGCAAATAAAATGAAAACTCCCATAGGCAACATTGTTTGTAATTCCAAGATGCACCCTTGTGCACAATATGAGATTATTTGAACAAACTATGCCATGAATGTGGCCATAAGATTGATCATTTGGCTTGAAAGCCATGAATCTTCAGAGATGATAGCTCATTTCTGAGAACACTTTTTAAAAATAATTGTCATATTACAAGTTTATTATTTTTCCTGGTAATTACTTAGCCACATATAATGACACAATGTGAAGGTTTGCCAATTTTTTAATTTTTTTTTGAATTTTTCATGCACGTTTCAAAACGACAGGCATGACCGTTCATAGCTAATTGTTGAAACTTGAAAAAATTTTGTTGTTTTTGTGATTAAATAGATACTTATGTATCTATAAATGAATTTTCGAAAAAATAAAGAGCAAACTATGAGGGAGTTGCAGTTCAAATTTCACCCGCTTCCTGTTGAATCGGCGGAAATTTGTCTGTTTCACCAGTGGTGGATCAAAACTTTTGACACCCAACCATTTGGTCAATTGTGCATTAAATATGGCCTAGTATTTTAGAAAATTGATTTGCTCCAATTTTGCAAGAAATATATGGTAGGTCCTTCACAAAAAAACTCATTTTGGCACTCGAAAAATGAAAATTGTTTTTTCCTGCAAAGAAAATAAAAAACCCTTCGTCGATATTGTTTACCAATCCAAGATGTAAACTTGTGCAAAGTATGAGATCATTTTTTTGAATTTTTCATGTGAAAAATAGAAGAAAAACAAAAAACACAATTATATGTGCTCTATTCTCATTGGTGGAATTCGTAGTCACACGAATCAATGACATGGCGCCCATCCATCCATCCATCTCTCCATCCCACATCCATACATCCATCCATCTACAGAAATGAAAAAAATGAAAACGAAAAACCCACCCGCAACCACCTACCCAAACCCTAACTCAGATCCTCGACCCCCCTCCTCCCATCGCACTCCTCCTCCTCCCCCCATCTCCTCGCCGTCGCCACCGACGGCGCCCGACTCCAAGCCACCGATCCACCACCGTCGTCCCTCAGATCTGTCGCTGTCCGCCTTCGCACGGCCTCCACCTCCAGCCTCCGCGCGCACCTCCACCTCCAGCCCCACCCTCTCCTTCCACTCCCCCGCGTCGTAGCTCGCCCTCCGCGGTCGACTTCGACTCTGCCCCAACCTCAACTCCGGCGGCCCCTTCGCTCTCTTCCTATGCCGACTTGAGCTGCTCATGTCGTGGCCAGATCCGACCAGTCATGGCGGCAGCGGCTGGAGAGGCCCCGCGGGCGCTGTCCCAGAAGGAGCAGGACATACAGATGACACTTGCCGCCGACGTCCACCTCGGCACCAAGAACCGCGACTTCCAGATGGAGCGCTACGCCTACAAGCGCCGCTCCGACGGTACGTCCACGCTCAACCCCTCTTTTCCTACCAAGCGCTTGTCCTCCTCATGGATCTAGCTTTACCTGTGTGCCCCCAATCTGCCGTTGGACAGTAGAACTGCCTCGACATCACGCGCCTGTGCTGGTCAGAGTTGATCTGCTGCGGATCGTGATGCTTGCTGGTGTAGTTCTCGCAGGTGTTCATGCTTCTATACTTCTTTGAGATGGACTGTGCAATGTGATGCATTCTTTCTGGTTTGTGATTCCTAGGCATCTACATCATCAATCTTGGCAAGACGTGGTAGAAGCTCCAGCTCGCGGCGAGGCATCGTGGCCATCGAGAACCCCCAGGACATCATCGTCCAGTCCACTCGCCCCTATGGCCAGCGCGCTGTCCTCAAGTTTGCGCAGCACACCGGTGCCAACGCCATCGCCAGGAGGCACACCCCTGGTACCTTCCCCAACCAGATGCAGACCTCCTTCAGCGAGCCCCGCTTTCTCATCCTCACTAACCCAAGCACCGACCACAAGGTGAATCTCTTTGCCATGCCAAACTACTGCAGTAGTAGGATATACTAGTAGTGTGCGTTAGATACAGCTATGTTGATGACGGAGTCATTAATCTGGTGTGTTATGTGCATCCCATCAAGGAGTCTGCTCTAGGGAACATCCGTACCATTGCCTTCTGTGACACTGACTCTCCCATGCGATACGTCGATATCGGCATCCCAGCAAACAACAAGGGGAGGAACAACATTGGCTACCTCTACTGGCTCATGGCCAGGATGGTTCTGTAGATGCCCGGAGATCGACCATCCTTGCATGATGTATGGTTCTGTTAGTTGATATTTGAACTTCTTCTTGCTGTGTTTTGCTGCAGATGAATGGAGCTACTGCTTGGGACATTGCGTCTCAGCATTTGTTCAGTGGGTTTGACGCATAGTTTCAGTCAGTCCAAAGTGATTAGCTGATTCTCTAATGCAAAGCTTGTAGGGTTACCTTGTACTGCTATCCTATTCCTCCCAGCATAGAAGTGAAGTGTGTAGGATTGTTATTATGCCCCTGTATTATTTTTTCAGTCCTAACCAAGCTCATATTTATTTGACCCTTGCATCTGGTTACTATTGATTGCTCAGAACTAGCTGTTGTAGTTGACCAAGTTACTTAAAGTCAGCTGATTGAGCATGCCAAATGATATTTCTACAATAAATTTCTTGGGACAAATCATGACAGACTGTGAGTGTACTCTTTGATGATGCTTTCTTCAGAAAAAGAAATCATGGATAGATAGAGTAGGCAAACAGTGGGCTTCCTTTCAAGTTAAATTAACTAATCATCATTTGGCTCATCAATTTTTTATTTCTTTTGTGACATTTCTACCCTGTTAATAAGCATCTGTTCCCTTCTATTATGAATTGATTGCACATGATTGGGCTGTGCTTCCTTTGTTACATTCAGAATAGTTTGATGTTAACGGTGATTGCTCAGTTTAATAAAGTATAACTGGCAGAACTTCTACAATTGCACTCAAGGTTTACTACTACTAATAGTAGAATGTATGTGATTGCTCTGTGTTGTTAATATCAAAGACTCTCATTTTGACATAGTGTCTTTTTTTGTTTAAACATGCTTGCTAAGTTGTTTACTAATGTTGCTAAGTTGTTTAAACATGCTTGCTGCTAGCTTTGAAGTTGATCTGAAGAACCATTCATGCATTCACACATTCATGCCCTGGCCCGACCCCTCGCTCGTCTCCCAACTCGTTTCGTTCCCTTGGTGGCTGCTATTGTTTCGTGTCGGATTTTGATTCTGTTTGGTTTGATGGTTTTGTTTCTGTTGTGGCGGCACAGGCTCACGGTGAAGAAGGGCAAGGCCAAGCGCCTTCATCGTCTTCATGTGAGTTCCCCGATTCCATTCGTGGTTTGTCTTCATGTGTTGATAGTTTGTGTGCTCTGACTAGTAAATGTTAGATCTTGCGTGTTGAATGGATCGCCGTCGTAGTAGAATGATATTGTTCTTTTAGCACAATGTGTTGAAGTTAAGTTGCAGGACATGCAATTGTGCCATGCATATCCATATTATGTCTGTTGTCTTGTATGAATACCTCATTTTAACATGTACTAGTTGAAATGTGTTTATCATTCTATAAAGAATTGTCCTTTATCGCTTTACTCCTTTTTTGAATGGAATGTTCATAATATATTGGCTCCAGTTTTTCTAATTATTCTAAGCTGATTCATGTAACAGGGTGATCATGGAAGGCATGCAGTTGTTCTGTTAACCCAGTCCTGGCTATGGCCGTCCGATGAGTCCAACATTTGATCTCTATTGAAGGAGCACGCTCCGTGCTGAAGAAGAAAACACTTGTAAAGCTTGTAACATTACTTGGAGAGCTTGTAAAGTACTATAGAGCTTTGCATTTATAGAGCTTGTGAAGCACTGTATATGTTAGAGCTTGTATTAGGTGTCATTTGTAGAGCTTGTACTGAATCTGGCTATTGTTATTTGATTTATTATGTGTGTTTTCTGCTTGCCTATTTAAATATTGGTTATTTTCTTACTATCAAATTCAAATATGATGTAAAATTGAAATATGAAGAATCTGAGCCTAATACCTGGGACCCACTTATCAGAACCTGACAAGTGGGACCTGTTTGACTAATGGACCCATTTTATAAAAAAGAAAACTAAAACCGTTGGTGCAAAAAGGCCATGTCCCAGAAAATAAAAAGGCTGAATTGCTGGGCTCGGCCCATGTAGCTAGCGAAAATTGACAAGAAATATATATATATATATATTATAGACACCTAATCGGACCGGGCTGATTCTTATCCACGTCAGACTGCCACGTTGGATCCTACGTGGCTTGGGGAGGCTGCTAGTGACCAAAATTTTGGTCGAAGAACCAACGACCTTTTACAGAAGGTCGTTAATTTCAGTTTACGACCGCCAGGTTTTGACCTTCTGTTTTTGGTCAAAAAAAAGGTCGCAAATGAAAAACTATGACCTTTCAGCGGCCAATAGTGAGGGTCACAAGTTGACATATTTCTTGTAGTGGGTGGTCTTGTTAACATTCTGTTGCCAATTGGGCTTGTACTCTACCCGAGTCTGCTGCCAGGTACGAGCCTTCTGCACTGGTTGCCCATCCTTCTTTGGCTCAAACTTACGCTTGTTGTCGTTGTTAGCAGGCGTATTATCTGGTATAAGCTTGTGCTCTCGTTCAGCAATGAAAGCCTTGTTCACGAGAGATTGGAAATCTGTGAAATCAAACATACTCAGAGTACACCGGAGTTGCGGATTTTAGCCTTCAAGAAATCTGTCAATCTTCCTTTCTTCGGTGGCCATGTCATAAAGGGAGTAACGGGCCAGATGATTAAAATTTTGAAAATATTCACCCACCGACTAACTTCCTTGGATGAGTGCAAGAAATTCACGCTGCTTAATCTTCATGACTCTAGTAGGGATATGATATTTCCGGAACTGATCCTTAAATTTTCCCAGGTGATTTCTTCATCAACATGCCACATGGCTTTTGCATTTTCCCACCATATCGCAGCAGCGCCATCAAGGTAATGAGTTGAAAATGGAACTTTATCATTTTCTTTAGTACGAGCAATCTCAAGATTTTTCTCAATGGTACGCAACCAATTGTCTGCATCCAATGGGTCAACAATCTGTCTGGAACTGGGTGGTTTGGTCCTTTGAAAATCTAACAGCTTTGAGTAATGACCGTTCTGATTTCCATTCTGTCGAACCATAGCTTGCACACTTCTTAATATTTCAATCAGATCATTGTTCCTTCTTTCCTCAAACATACGCAGAATTTGTTCGGTGGAGGGCGCATTTGGCAGTGGAGGCGGTGGCGGAACATACGGCTCGGGAGAATGTCCTGCCTGTCGTGCAGAACGACGAGCAAGAGTTTCCTCATGAACGTTGCTACCGCTGCCTCCCCGCGTCATCCTATTGTGGATTTTTTCCAAGACAACGCAGTCGAGATGAGATCCAAGAATAAATTTGGGGAAAAGCCAGCAACAAATCCCGGAAGAAAACAAAAGAGCGAAGAAACTACGGCGAATAAAGTCCCAACATAATTATACATAGACTCATACATGAAAGATAAACAACATGCCAGGTTCAACTACTCTCATACAGGCAACGAAACATCATGACGCGTGCGAATACATCTATACATCATCTGGACGACTGCGAATACTCAGAGGTACTACTGCTCTGCTGGTGCTGCGGTGTCCTCCCCTGAAGCGGACTCGGATCCTGAACTGACGAGGTTAGCGGAAACCTCCGGGTTAAAGGTAACACGACGAAGCTGCCTCGAGGGATCTCCCTCAAGGGTAGGGGTAGGATGAAGCATCGGGGCTACAGGAGTAGTGAGAAGTGAAACCCACTCGGCAGGAGTACTGAGAGGGTTCACCGTCGACGTGCCCGAGCTACTCGGGAGAGTAACCGGTGAAACAGGGGAACTAGAACTAGCTGGAATATAAGGAGTAAATCCCAGAGTGGATGGAGAAGTGGCAGATCTAGTAGTGACCAAAGCAGCGGCTAAAGCAGTACGGGCACGAGTCAGCTCTCGAGCCAGCTCTCGAGCAGTGACATAGCGAGCAAGGTGGCTAGCAACACTATCAGACTCCGGATCAATGATAGGGAAACAGACATGAACATTGTCGTGCAGAAAAGGGTAGTAATAGAAACCTGGGTGGTTCTGCATTCCGACCTGGTTGTAGCGAAGCACGACAAGGACGTCGAATGCAGCAAACTGGACAGCCTGAGAAGTGATAGAGGCATAACCGCTCCAAGAAGTACGAGTGTAAGAGCTGGAATCGGAACTAGTGCACAGAGTAACCACTTCGTGATACTCATACACTGAATCAGCTAGACGCTCCCGGTACACACGATAGACTGGATCGTCTCCGAGGGGGTATAGCCGACGCCACATGTTGCGAATGAGGTGTGTTGACATGTACGACATCAGCTGCAACTGGCACGGATACGGCACCGGAGCCATCTACACTCACAACCATTAGCAGGTTAGCATAAAAAATATAAATCAGGTGCATGCAATGCAACAACCAGCTCCAAATGTTACCGGCACTCAACTTAAACTCGTGCCTAGCGTCCAGTTAACACGTCATAGTCTAGCGTGGCCTACAGTCAGCGCGGCTCTGACACCAAGCGTCGTGGCACCCCGGCTCAGAGCGCCCGGTTTACCATGCATTGCCAGCACAAACACCATGTCTTCTGGCAACACACAACATCTTGGTATAGAAAATAACCGCTTTTATTGATGCTAGCGGATCAGAGTTTATATTACAACAGGGGTCGAGGCCAAACGGCACACACGGTCCGGCTGAACAATACGTACATTATTTAGTGAACATAAAGGGGCCTCGATCATAACAACTATGCGGTAGCGGAACAACGTCGTAGCGGAAACTCCATAGCACAGGGACACCAATGTGGACACGATCTAGACTCGAGCAACACTCCTTTCCAATGAGACTTTCCTTAAATCTGGCATGACATGCCAGGTCAGTACATTGAATGTACTTGCAAGCTCACAACAGGAATAATCATAATGATAAACAATATAATGATAATTAACCAATTAATAATGCAATAATGTTCCAACATGCTGTGATCATGCTCTTGTGATAAACGTCCCTCGGGACCGACTTACCAACCGTGATCGTTCTCGGATCACAAACAAACCACCATCGTGGCCTTGACAAGAGTAACTCGCGATCCTTACGGCGATCACACCCACGACCAATATTTGGTCTCGAACATCTCGATGGCCTTTCCGCCATCATCAACAGTGCAAAGTTCATAACTTAGTATGCAAATTTATTAAACGTTGACTCATGGTGGGACCTACTATGAGGCGTCCGTGACCGTGGACTCGGCTATCGATAGATTATACATTCTACAGAGGTAGCACACTATACCCACACCACGGAACCCATGGCCTCGCACTCCCATTCGGGTGGACCAACGGCATTCCGACGAAACCCCTCCATTACCATGACACTCTCCTGGCCACTCCGACCCAATCCCCAACGGGCTAGTCCTGGGTGGCCCTGTGTCTACCAAAGACACAACGACCACCATCGTGACCAAAACAATCCCACTTGGGGACCCGGTACCATAATCTCAACAACGGTCACACAAGGTTATCCCTGCTTACCGGGCCAGGGTAAGCATGCCCATAACCTTCCCTAGTTGGAGGCACCGACTAGAGGCATGTCAATGGACCGAAGCAAGGCCTTCCCACAAAGGCAAATGTGGTTGCACTGGGAAAAACTCGATTCAGCGGCACCATGACCCAGTCAACGATATATTCAAGTTGAGTTATAGTCAGTTTCAACGTCAAATGAAAATGACTGGTGTCATAGCATGCCATGAAATGCAATACTACACATGCATCACATATTAACGAAAATGACTGATGTTAACCGTATTCACACTAAGCATAAACATCAACAACTTCTATTACTTTCCTGGTCAGGGTAACTCTCACTTTAACAAGATATTTTGTAGCAAGTTTTATTATTTTTCTCATGCAAGAAAATAACTTCGATTAATTTCCCATATGCATAGCAAAAATTATACTATCATCACCACAAGAAAATCCTAATTTCTTTACCAACCAAGTTAGGTTCAAACATTCTGTAAATCAAGCAAAGTGGCTAAACAAGCACTTAACAGCAAAATTTACTATTTTATTTGTTCAAGAAAATAACTATAAGTAATTACTCATATGCCTAACAAATCATTTTATCATTACCACAAGTAGATCTTAGCTTTTGTTACCAACTAAACTAGTTTCAAACATTTTGTAGATCAAGCATAATAACTAACAAACACTTAACAGAATATAAATAACATAATAGTTATTTAAATGCATGGATTAATCATTTCATTCAAGTAAGAAAATCATAAATATTGAAATGACACCATGAAAATGTTGTCGTGGCTTGCCTTAGTGCAGATGAGGTTCACAAGCCTTCTGGTGATCCTCAAGACAAGCCTCACCCTCTGAAAATAATTTTAAGCACAAGAAGAAAAATATCAAGAACACTTCTGAAAATCACCAGAAATTCTAGACGGCTCAGAAAAATCTCATTTTTGGTGAGCTGCTAGATTTCTTTGCAAAGAACATAATGCAAAAAGAATCAATTCATTTGGACTTATGGTTGAAGAGTTATAGCTGTTTGAAGCTCTCTGGAAATTAGTTGAATTTGAATTTAAATAAAACAGACTAGGGTGGTGACGTCGAAGGCGTAAAGCCTAAGGGCACCACCACTCGTACCGCTTCGCGTGCGTACAGAATGGCTGACTAGCGGGCCCCGCTAGTCAGGTGAGGTTGAGGGGGAGAAGGAAACAGAGGGGGTTGTGGCTTCGATGGAGCTCTCGCCAGCGACAAGGGCTCCTTGGCCAAAACGAGAGGCAGGGATCAAGAGAGGGGATGGAGGCGCACCTTCCCGTACCCGTAACGTAGCTAGGGGTGGTCGGACGGCGTCGGAATCGACCTCGCAAGCGGAGGTAGAGAGCGGTGGTCGCCGGAGATGAGGAAGACGGCGAGCAGAGGCAACTTCAGGGGCTCCAGGGGGACGGAACGGCTTCAACGGTGAGAGGCGGAGGCCCTGGAAGGATCGCCCGGGCCTGGGAGGGGCTGGAGCTACCGCGACGACCTAAGGGGGTCGCCGGTGAGCTCGAGCTCGGGGACGGCGGCCCGCGGCCTGCCCGGCCGGGCTACGGCTATCTACACGTTTGTGGAGTGTGTGGGAGTGGAGGATGGTGCTCGAGGAGCCTGGGGTGGCTCCTTTTATAGGCGAGCGTCGGGGGTGGATCGGGGCTGCGCCGGCGACACCTGGATGCTGCGCTCGGCGATGAGCGGCGTCAGTGAGAGGTGGAGAAGGCAACGCAGCTCACGCGGGGACTGTGTGCGAACGGGGACGAGCACAGGATTAAGAGGAAGGCGACGCGCACAGTGCAGAGCACACTGCGGCGTTGGCCGGACTGTGCCCGTGCGCGCTGCGGTGAGCTTCGGCGTCGGTGAGCGCCAGGGGGAAGTTAATGGCGTTGAGACGAGGATGGTGGCAAAGTTTGGCACGCTCGGGCAAACGGGGGAAGCGAGCATGCGCGAACAGAGCGCTCGGCGGCACTCAGAGCGCGTCGACAAGCATGCTGGCATCATGGACACGCGTGGCCACCGTGTGAACTCTTCCCTCAGGCCGACCAACGTGCAAAGATCATGTCTGGCTTGTTGTTCGTGGTAGTTTTGAAGATTACCACGCTTTGGTTTGGCTCCAGATGCAGTAGAGAAGATTTTACAAACCATGTAAGTTTCTGATCAGCAATTTGAGATGTTACCAAGGTCAAATGGCTGGGAGTTGGGGGCTTTGCTTTGGAGGCTAGCCATCATCTACTAAGGTGATGATGCACAAGAAAATTCAGGCACAATGGAGCAAGTATAATGGTAGTTGCTGTAGAAACCACCATTTCTGTCCAGAACAGAAAATATTTTCTGTAGCAAAAATATTCCAAAAAGTGATGAAATATTTTTGCTTAGGAAGGTGCCCTAGGGTTTAAACAATATTTGTGAATTTTCTCAGATTTTAGTGGGCAAGAAAAATTAGGGTTGCTTTGGAGCTCATTGAACTAGCTAGGGTTTTAGAGAGGAAAAATGAATATTTTTCATTTAAGAAAAATATTCCCAAGATTATTCTGAGGTGGATCAGAAGGGGAATGATGATTAGAGAGGGGAATGATGCACTTGGGAGAAAGCCAAGGGTACCCAAGTGTTTAAGTCCATATGAAAAGATTCAAAAACTCCAAATTTCAAACTAAAGCCAAATGAAAATCAGGCAAATAAGAGAGGGCAAAAATCAGGATGTTACAAAGAGCGACGCAAGCAACCAAATAACGTGCTGACTAGTTCTCCCCTCATGCATGGAGCCTAATGCAGGCAACCAAACTACTTGCAGATGTTGGTTTTCACCCTGTATTTGCCCAACTAGGCCCAACTGAGACAAGTATTCAAAATGCCCTAAAACAGAGATGTGAACCAAACGCGTCCTAAATGAATTTAGAAAAACTGAGCATCATTGGAGGGTGAAAAGAGATGTAGTTTGAGATGACCGAGTTCTACCAAACTACCATGCTATTTATGGATAGCCAAACGAGAATGAATGAAGCGCCATGCCTAGATTCGCGGTTCTGTAAATGCAGTTCACTGTTATTGTCATCTTAAAATTCGTTCGACAACAATTGTAAGAGAATAATCAACTAAAATGCATTCTTCATTTTGTAGGGACAAAAGTGTACATAAGACCATCTACAACCGGCCGCCCCAAACCCTTCTCAAATGCCCGGGCGGCTCGCCCGGTCACGATATTTTGACCCAAATGGATGCCTCAAACGGGCCTCAACAGCCCAGGCTGACCGGCATCCCTCATATTCAACCCAAATATGGGGTGGCCAGGCGTGCCTGGGCACGCCCGCCACGTCGGACCCGGTCCATACTGACCCACCCAACCCCACATATATTCGTCTCCGTCCGCTCGGCGGAGCAAACCCTAACCACCTCTCTCCACTCCCCTCCGCCACCCGAGTTCACCTTCATCGGTTTTATGCCTTCTCCGGCATTCCAAGCAGTGGATCGGACTTCGACCAGTCCAGATCCGTCGACTGGGGTGTCATCCCGTGCGGGTTGCAGGAGGCAATGGCAATCCGCATTTCACTCCACCGCTCCCGAGAGGATAATGCCCGACCGACGGACGGATCTGTGTGCTGCGACTCCTTAATGTCAGCTCACCGAACGCCCGGGTCCTCTGGTCCTAGATCCTCGCCGTCCCGACAGCCGGAACACCTCTCCTTCCCTATCACCGGTCGGGCAGACTATGAGTCCGACTGGGATTGGGCGACCCGCCGTGGGAAGGAGAGGATAAGGGCTGCCGAGGCCTATATCACGGCGAAAATGGCGGTGGCGGAGGCAGCTGATGCGGCGGCGTTGGCGGACGCAGAGGAAGAAGCCATCCACGCCCGCATTGTGAAGAAATGGTAGCAGAGGAGCACGTGCGCCCTCGCCCGGTGGCAGAATCGGGCGGTCCGTGCCATGGCCGGACTGCTACCGACGGAGGAAAAGGCAAACAGTGACGGCGAGGACAGCTTCGGCGACGAGTAGATCCGGCTCGATCCGTACTGCGTCTTCGACCGGTACTTCCGTGAGAAGGACGGCAAGGGCGCCGGGAAGGGCAAGGGCAGCCGTGGATGAACTCCACCATAGCCAAACACGCCAAATTTTGGTAATCTGTTGGCATGTTTAGTTTGTAGTGATGTAGTAGTTGGCCAATGTGTGTGCATCGACGTAGTTGCATGAGTTTGTATGGATTTCAGATATGATAATTGAGGTGTCCGGATGTGGAAGACATTATTTGAGGGGTGTCTGGTCAACGCGTCCGCGGGCGTTTGAGGAGCCGAATTTGTCAAATCCGGTTGTAGATGCTCTAACATATTTGAATATGTGGTTGTCAGTTGTATTCCCTTACTACATGAGCAATGGAGTTTTAGCACTTCCCATAAAATATATGATTTTTTAAAGAAAAATATACCTATGAATTTGAGGTTGCTACAATGAAGTGTGGTTTTTAGGCTGACTACGGTGCAATTTGAGATGATCAGAGGTTTACCGGAATTTCAATCTATACTACTGTTCGCAGACGAACACGTCACCGTGTACCCTCGAAGCCGGGGGTGATGCACCGCAGCTCGCGTCAAAGGAGGTTCGACCGGCAGCGCGATACGCAGGACAACCGGCAGACGCTTTTGTAGACCCGAAGCCCGCTTACCCGGGAGGGACCCGTCAGGGCTCGCGACGGCTATGGGCTGCTCCAGGTCGATTTGCTCGCCCCTAGAGCCTCGTGATTCCGCAGCCCTCCGTCATTAAGAACTAGCGAAGAACGAGAAGAAAGATACAAGGGAGAGATAAAAAGTAGATGAACACGAAAAAGTAGTAGATGTGTTTATTCGATTGGTGTTGTTCAATCGGCCATCACCCGCAACATATATAAGAGGCGGCTGGACATCCCGTACAAGCAAATGATTCATCTAGGCTTTCCTTACAAAAAATTACATCAATTCACGTCCTAGAGTCCTAGTTCTACTCCAACTGAGATTCAGTCTGAATCTGGCCCAACTTCTGTCTTCCTCTTTGCGCGGGCCGCCGAGCTTGCATATGACCTCCGATCAAGATGGCCCAAGTATGAAACTTGTGCGCCTCGACGAGACGAACAATTCTTATGTTGAGCACTTTTCCAAATAAGACCATCTTGAATATTCCGCGAAGTCATCTTTAATATCCAGTCGGACTCGGTCATGTAACGGACTGGATTGTCCGAGTCTCGTAGTGAACTTACAGGCCGTATACTATCTCATATGATAATGACTCCAAAATCAAAGTTCACCATTTTGACGATGCGCACAACTTCCGTGTTGATCACTTTTCCATCCGAGGTCATCTGGATTACCTTTCGGGCACATCTTCAGTTTCACTCGGATCCGAACTCATCCACTCGGATATTAGAGTTTTCCGTCCGACTGGACCTTTTCACTCGGATGTTAGAGTCTTTCACTCGGAAGACAATTTTTCACTCGGATTACTATAATTTCACTCGGAAGACAATCTTTCATTCGGATGACTATATTTCGCTCAGAAGGTAATATCTTACTCGATCGTCAAGTTTTCATTCCGACGGTAATCTTTTCACTCGGAATAACTTCACTCAAATGATAATTTCACTCGGATTACTATATTTTCACTTGGAAGCCAATCTTTTACTCGATCGATAAGTTTTTCACTCGACCTTTTACTCGATCGGTAGGTTTTCACTCGGATGGTAAACTTTTCACTCGGATTTCCCGACTGAAAACACAGCCTCATCTTGATTTGCCTTTCCAGGTTGCATACGACCTCGGATTGAGACAAATTTTATATGAAAAATGATCGTCTCAACGAGACAAAACTTTTTCGTGTTGAAGGTTTTTCGATTCAAGGCCGTCTTGATGGCCGAATTACTCGCGCAACCTATCAGACAAGTGTCTGGCACCTCGCGCCATATTTCCGTTGAGGTTCGGTCTGCAGTGTATTGCCTCTAACTTTTGCATATGAACTCGGATTGAGATGATTTATATATCAAAATCGATTGCCTCGATGAGACGAAGACAATCCTTAAGAGTGCTCCTTCATCCGAGGTCATCTTGAAGACGTGATTGGCCAAAAACCACTCGGAACATTGAATTATGCCACTCGGAGTATAGTTTCGGTCCGTAAGATAAAGTCGAATGAATATAACCGAAACATCAAAGTGGTTCCACTCGGCGACGTGAATATTTTCATGCTGAAAACCTGTTCACTCGAGACCATCTTCATTGCAATCTGTATCTTGCCAAAATCAGGTGTCAACACATGCCCCCCTGTTTTCTGGCAGAGCTTGCGTGCCAGAAAATACCTTGCTTAGGGTAATGTTTAAGCACGATGTCAACACTCCATCGGCCGTGCATGTTGAGTATGATAATTTTAATCGTCCATATGCTCATGTTTGTTGCTCCTTTGGTAGACCATCTTGGATAATAGTTGTCTGAAAACAATAATTGGATGTCACAAAGGCTTCCACGTAAGTTTCTTATGTCAATCCGGACCTTGCATTTGTCTAGGCATTCCCTGGGAATATTAGAACCCTTCAACGAAGACGGTTGCCGAACGATTATGACCATGCACCTCAAAGTAATACCGTCAACTGTTCGGTGACTCAACTCGTTATCAAAGTACACCATCAAGCCTCTGCCGAACAACGTCTGTCTCCTAACTTGGATCCTGCAAATAGATAACATTTGGAGTCGGGGCTATTTTATGCACTAGACCCTTGATTGGTGGTCGACTCAATAATTAAGTCGGCCTTGCCGGTATTGGCAAACACTGAGCATCGGCTATGCGAGTAGGAAATCAACCATGGTGAACACAGTTAGCCAGATGCCGGGTTTGCCAACACAATGAATTCTGAGGGCGATATGCAAATATCGGCCATGCGTTCTTATCTCAAAAGTGCTCGGGAGTTCGTCCACCAAAGTGTGAATAGCCGAAATAAGTCAGATGTTTCGGCTGAGGATAAATTCCATAGCGTTGATTTTGATGGTACGATTGAAGAATATGGATGAGACGCCTCCTGGAGTCTCCTATATGAAAATTGTCGTCCTCGCCTATGGGCTTTACACTTGTACTTCCTTATTTCTGCTGGCTTCGCAACAGGAGATGTGATGCCGCTCTTGACTCGAGGATTTCCCTTAGGAACCCGGGCCATGTTCTTCTTCTCCAGCTCTTTGGCCCTAAGCTGTTTTAGCTTCTTCTGTTGCGAATATGGTAAGCCGAGTGGGCGTCCCGGCTGGGACTTTGGTTTATGCACTGGCAAATTCTTCCTGACTATTGGATCCTTGAAATTTACTTGCTTCACTTTCTTGTCCTTAGCAGCCAACATAGGCTCGGCTGGCTTTTTGTCATTTGGAGTCGGATCTGAAATTGCACTCTTGCGGCCATCCTTTTCGTTCTTTTCTTTTTAACACTTGTTGCAATAGAAGGTCGGACATCATTTCTATTTTGACTGCTCCTCTTGGGAACCCATGCCATATTCCTCTTCTCCAACTCTTTGGCCCTGTGCCGCTTCAGCTTTCTTTCTTTCCAATGTGATAAGCCGAGTGAGCATCCCGGCTGTGATTTTGTTTTGTGCACTAGAAACTCTTTCCTGACCTTTGGCACTTCCAGCTTGGCCTGTCCAGACTCGATGATTGGGTCCTTGAAAGTTACCCGCTTCACTTCCTTTCCATTAGTTGCCAACGTAGACCCGGCTGGCTTTTTGTCGTCCGAAGTCGGATCTGAAACAACACACTTGCAGCCATCCTTTTTTACTCGGTACACTTGCTTGACCACGTCCATCTTCTTTGCTGACCCCCAGACCGATTCTTTTTGGTTGAGTCGGTCTTTCACATGTGGTTGTTGAAAAAATGATGATCCTCTCGGAGATGCATAATTTTGGTGATGTGGTTTAGAATATGATGGACGGTGTGCCCTTGATTTATACTTGTTCCATGATTGATCTGAATAATAGACAACATGGGGAGGTATCCATGACATCGGCATTGGTGGCCCAAAAGGAGGATATGGAGTCTGTTTGCTCAACTTCTTCCTTCGCCAATCCCGGGCCTCAAATTTATGCCTTAGGGGTGACTTCGATGCTATTGTTTCACTCGGCCGATAAGCACTCTTTGCCTCACTTATCTTCTGATATTTTTCTAATAACTGCGTGAAAGTGACTTTCGGCCTTTTACCTTTGTGCTTACCATTGCCTTTGCTTTCTTTAACTGTGCGTGCATCGGTCTTTGAATTTTCTTGTTGCCCCCCAGTGCTAGATGTCGCCATTGTAGCTTTGATGGAATTCCCATCTTCAAGATTTCTGTTGATGCACTTTTTAACCATATCCTTGCTCAAAGACTTGACTCCATCATCATTGGTGTGTACCTATTGACCTTTAGGTGAATCGGCTTGAGATAGCCGAGTCAACATTTGATCGCCATCAAAACCAATCTGATCCGATTGTTCATATGATCGTGCCTCAACAAACTTCAATCATCTCGATTGTGCGGCTTGATGAATCACGTTTTTGTCTTGGATATTCTCTTCAAACAAACATTGAATTTGTTCTTGTCCTGATGGCTCGACAACATGATCAATTATAATAGGATTAGTCGACGATGCACCAACGATGTGATCAACTATGCCCGGACTGAAGGTACACTGCTCGTCCATTAACTGATATTGTGATACTAGCTCTGAAACAAAACAACCGAGCAGTGCTGGCTTAGCGTCATCCGACTCGGCTATGCATTGATTTTCATCCTCTTTTCTGATGCTTTTGAATCGGCTTCGAAGGACTTTGGACCTGGCTTTACGTTTCTGCAACCAAAATAATTACAGAATATACGTCTCGTCCGAGACCAAATGTTAGCCAGGCATGAAACAAACAAAGTTGTCCATATGAATACAAAGTTCAGTTGGCATGACAAGAACAACTTTGGTTTTGATAAGTTGTCGCTATTAGCCTCTATTATTGATACCATGTGTTGACTATCATGATTAGTGACAAGATCATTCCTACCAAATAGATTACTCATTTCAATTGGTCTTTCAAAATTAATTAGAATCTTACTAATAGGTGCATCAACAATATGATTTTGACCGAATCGAAAATTGAGTAAACTATCTGCTAGGTGTACCTTTGTGAAGACATTGGAAGGAGAAGATGCTTGCACCACTGGAACAATATATTGCTCCACTTCTGAATAATTCTCCAATGCCTCTTCCTCTTTTTCTGGATCTGGTGCCTCATCACTCGGATTGCCCGAGTATATTTCACTCGAATTGCCCGAGTATATTTCAGTCGGATTGCCCGAGTGGATTTCACTCGGACGCTCTTTGTCAGTTGAACTTTGCTCGGCCGCATTTTCTTGGTCTTGATGTTCATTGTTAACTGAACTGTGTTCAGCCATATTACTGTGTTCTTGATGCTCATCAATATCTTTAGCACGAAAATCATAGGGTAGCATGTAAGCTCCCTTACTTCCAGAAAAATGAGCACAACCAATTTGTTGCATTTGTCATTCCTTTGCTCAGCCAAGCTTGCATCTTCTATTTTGGTACACACGGCAATAGTTGGCTTGATGCACTCGGCTTTAGCCGGTGATGCACTCGTCTGGAACGATGCACTCGGCTGGCATGATGCAATGCACTGGGCCTTAAACATCCCGGTGCTCAATCCGGTTTCAACCAAATCCACAGTATTAGCCGAGTGAATCCTTTTTTGCTGGTTTGCTTGCAAAGCTTCTTTTTTATCTTGCCTCAAAAGTGTAGAAGGGCCAAAATGGTTGCTACATGGAGGAAGGCCCTTGACGTATTCTTGCAAATATCCATCTCCACGCTTCTTCTTGAGTGCTTCATAAGCATGCCGATATTCTGCTGGTAATTCCTCAAGAGTTGGAGTAGTAAATTCGTTGACGCTATTCCCTGTGAGCTTTGACTTGATCTTGTCCACTTGGGCCACATGTTTTTCTTTAAACTCAGCCCTGCTTGGATCAGCTTGCCCCCCAATATTTTATGATCTTTCGGCAATGAATTGATGTTGCTGATATTTTTCGATTGTATAGGGGGTGTATAACATGCTGCAATGATACTTGAACACATGTGCACTGTTGTTGAATATTTTCTCGTGCCAATTTGATCAATCGGTAACACTTCATCTTCTTTCAAAGCCCTAGCTTTTATTGCCTCATAATCAGGAACCAAACCTTTATCATGTTGCTCAAGGCAAAGAGCGGTAATCTTCTTATTTTGCGCTAAGCTTTTTAACGCAGCCAAAGTCACCTCATCTCCTGCAATATTAGACACATACACTCCTGTAGAATCTCCATTCACTCGGCCACACAAGTGAGCCTAGTCATGAATACTTTTAGTTGCATATGATGCTGAACAATTAATATCATGAGGTGTATTATATGATGACCGAGGATAACCGGCCAAATAGCTAATGGAAGCATGGCCGATTGCCTCATTCATCGGCATGTTTGGGGATAAACCCGCATATTGCGAGTTGGCTGCCGATGGATAAAACTGTGAGATGCCCTCCTGCACATGAGGTGTCATATATTGATCACTCGAACAAATCGTGTTGTTCACCGGCATATTGAAAGATGTTGCCGATGCACGAAAGTTCAGATTCATAAGTTGCATGCCGCGATTATGTAAATTCCAAGTTTCTCCAACGGAATAACTAGTCGGCCTTTGCTCGTTAGGGCTAGCCGACATGACATGTCCATTGAAAGATCTAGCAACATCAACATAATGGCTATTTGCATCTATGTAAGGAGATTGATGATACATGTTACCGTTGTAGATTGCAGCTGCTCGATGACGCTCTCCTCGTAGCAAGAATAGGCTGGAGACGTCACCAGCGGAGTCACAAAAAAGTGTGTTCACACACGAACACGTCACCGTGTACCCTCGATGCCGGGGGTGATGCACCGCAGCTTGCGTCGAAGGAGGTTCGACCGCCAGCGCGATACGCAGGACAGCCGGCAGACGCTTTTGTAGACCCGAAGCCCGCTTACCCGGGAGGGACCCGTCAGGGCTCGCGACGGCTATGGGCTGCTCCAGGTCGATTTGCTCGCCCCTAGAGCCTCGTGATTCCGCAGCCCTCCGTCATTAAGAACTAGCGAAGAACGAGAAGAAAGATACAAGGGAGAGATAAAAAGTAGATGAACACGAAAAAGTAGTAGATGTGTTTATTCGATTGGTGTTGTTCAATCGGCCGTCACCCTCAATATATATAAGAGGCGGCTGGACTTCCCGTACAAGCAAAGGATTCATCTAGGCTTTCCTTACAAAAAATTACATCAATCCACGTCCTAGAGTCCTAGTTCTATCCCAACTCGGATTCAGTCTGAATCTGGCCCAAGTTCTGTCTTCCTCTTTGCGCGGGCCGCCGAGCTTGCATATGACCTCTGATCAAGACGGCCCAAATATTAAACTTGTGCGCCTCGACGAGACGAACAATTCTTATATTGAACACTTTTCCAAATAAGACCATCTTGCATATTCTACGAAGCCATCTTTAATATCCAGTCGGACTCGGTCATGTAACGGACTGGATTGTCCGAGTCTCGTAGTGAACTTACAGGCCGTATACTATCTCATATGATAATGACTCCAAAACCAAAGTTCACCGTTTCGACGATGCGCACAACTTCCGTGTTGATCACTTTTCCATCCGAGGTCATCTGGATTACCTTTCGGGCACATCTTCAGTTTCACTCGGATCCGAACTCATCCACTCGGATATTAGAGTTTTTCGTCCGACTGGACCTTTTCACTCGGATGTTAGAGTCTTTCACTCGGAAGACAATCTTTCAATCGGATGACTATAATTTCACTCGGAAGACAATCTTTCATTTGGATGACTATATTTCGCTCGGAAGGTAATATCTTACTCGATCATCAAGTTTTCATTCCGACGGTAATCTTTTCACTCGGAATAACTTCACTCAGATGATAATTTCACTCGGATTACTATATTTTCACTTGGAAGCCAATCTTTTACTCGATCGATAAGTTTTTCACTCGACCTTTTACTCGATCGGTAGGTTTTCACTCGGATGGTAAACTTTTCACTCGGATTTCCCGACTGAAAACACAGCCTCATCTTGATTTGCCTTTCCAGGTTGCATACGACCTCGGATTGAGACAAATTTTCTATGAAAAATGATCATCTCAACGAGACAAAACTTTTTCGTGTTGAAGGTTTTTCGATTCAAGGCCGTCTTGATGGCCGAATTACTCGCGCAACCTATCAGACAAGTGTCTGGCACCTCGCGCCATATTTCCGTTGAGGTTCGGTCTGCAGTGTATTGCCTCTAACTTTTGCATATGAACTCGTATTGAGATGATTTATATATCAAAATCAATTGCCTCGACGAGACGAAGACAATTCCTTAAGAGTTCTCCTTCATCCGAGGTCATCTTGAAGACGTGATTGGCCAAAAACCACTCGGAATATTGAATTATGCCACTCGGAGTATAGTTTCGGTCCGTAAGATAAAGTCGAATGAATATAACCGAAACATCAAAGTGGTTCCACTCGGCGACGTGAATCTTTTCATGCTGAAAACCTGTTCACTCAAGACCATCTTCATTGCAATCTGTATCTTGCCAAAATCAGGTGTCAACAACTACCCCTTCCGGATGGGAATATAAGGCGAGCGCGGGTTCTTAGGTCTTTGTTTAATTAGTTAAAAATGTGGTGTATGTCATAAAAATGTTTTTAGATTCATCGTCTAATGAAGTTTCTAAACATATATTTTTTGTGACATACTATTTAGCGTTTTGCTAGTTAAATTGACCATCTAAATTCTCGTGGCAGACTTACTGTTGGGGAACGTTGCAGAAAACAAAATTTTCCTACGGTTTCACCAAGATCCATCTAGGAGTTCATCTAGCAATGAGTGATCGGATTGCATCTACATACCTTTGTAGATCACACGCGGAAGCGTTCGAAGAACGGGGATGAGGAAGGCGTACTCGACGTGATCCAAATCACCGGAGATCCTAGCGCTGAACGGCGGCACCTCCACGTTCAACACACGTACGGTCAGCGTAACGTCTCCTCCTTCTTGATCCAGCAAGGGGAAAGGAGAGGTTGAGGAATATGGCTCCAGCAGCAGCACGACGGCGTGGTGGTGGTGGCGCTGCAGTACTCAGGCAGGGCTTCGCCAAGCACTATGGAGGAGGAGGAGGTGTTGGAGAGGGAGAGGGAGGCACCAAAGGCAAGGGTGAGAGGTCCTCCCTTCCCCCCACTATATATAGGTGGCCCAGGGGGGGCGGCCCTAGGAGATCCAATCTCCTAGGGGGGGCGGCGGCCAAGGGAGGAATCCCTCCTCCCCAAGGCACCTAGGAGGTGCCTTCCCCTTCTAGGACTCTTCCTTTAGGGTTTCTCCCACCCTAGGCGCATGGGCCCTAGGGGGAAGTGGCGCCCCAGCCCACTTTGGGCTGGATCCCTTCCCACTTCAGCCCATGGGGCCCTCCGGGATAGGTGGCCCCACCCGGTGGACCCCCGGGACCCTTCCGGTGGTCCCGGTACAATACCGGTGACCCCGAAACTTGTCCCGATGGCCGAAATAGCACTTCCTATATATAATTCTTTACCTCCGAACCATTTTGGAACTCCTCGTGACGTCCGGGATCTCATCCGGGACTCCGAACAACATTCGGGTTACTGCATATACATATCCCTACAACCCTAGCGTCACCGAACCTTAAGTGTGTAGACCCTACGGGTTCGGGAGACATGTAGACATGACCGAGATCGCTCTCCGGTCAATAACCAACAGCGGGATCTAGATACCCATGTTGGTTCCCACATGCTCCTCGATGATCTCATCGGATGAACCACGAGGTCGAGGATTCAAGCAACCCCGTATACAATTCCCTTTGTCAATCAGTATGTTACTTGCCCGAGATCTGATCGTCGGTATCCCAATACCTCGTTCAATCTCGTTACCGGAAAGTCACTTTACTCGTACCGTAATGCATGATCCTGTGACCAGACACTTGGTCACTTTTGAGCTCATTATGATGATGCATTACCGAGTGGGCCCAGTGATACCTCTCCGTCATATGGAGTGACAAATCCCAGTCTTGATCTGTGTCAACCCAACAGACACTTTTGGAGATACCCGTAGTATACCTTTATAGTCACCCAGTTACGTTGTGACGTTTGGTATACCCAAAGCACTCCTACGGTATCCGGGAGTTACACGATCTCATGGTCTAAGGAAAGGATACTTGACATTGGAAAACTCTAGCAAACGAACTATACGATCTTGTGCTATGTTTAGGATTGGGTCTTGTCCACCACATCATTCTCCTAATGATGTGACCTCATTATCAACGACATCCAATGTCCATAGTCAGGAAACCATGACTATCTGATCAACGAGCTAGTCAACTAGAGGCTTGCTAGGGACATGTTGGTGTCTATTATTCACACATGTATTACGATTTCCGGATAACACAATTATAGCATGAATAAAGACAATTATCATGAACAAGGAAATATAATAATAATGCTTTTATTATTGCCTCTAGGGCATATTTCCAACAGTCTCCCACTTGCACTAGAGTCAATAATCTAGTTACATTGTGATGAATCGAACACCCATGGAATTCTGGTGTTGATCATGTTTTGCTCTAGGGAGAGGTTTAGTCAACGGATCTGCTACATTCAGGTCCGTATGTACTTTACAAATATCTATGTCTCCATCTTGAACATTTTCATGAATGGAGTTGAAGCGACGCTTGATGTGCCTGGTCTTCTTGTGAAACCTGGGCTCCTTGGCAAGAGCAATAGCTCCAGTGTTGTCACAGAAGAGCTTGATCGGCCCCGACGCATTGGGTATGACTCCTAGGTCGGTGATGAACTCCTTCACCCAAATTTCTTCATGCGCTGCCTCCAAGGCTGCCATGTACTCCGCTTCACATGTAGATCCCGCCATGACGCTCTGCTTGCAACTGCACCAGCTTACTGCCCCACCATTCAAAATATACACGTATCCGGTTTGTGACTTAGAGTCATCCAGATCTGTGTCGAAGCTAGCGTCGACGTAACCCTTTACGACAAGCTCTTCGTCACCTCCATAAACGAGAAACATTTCCTTAGTCCTTTTCAGGTACTTCAGGATATTCTTGACCGCTGTCCAGTGTTCCTTGCTGGGATTACTTTGGTACCTTCCTACCAAACTTACGGCAAGGTTTACATCAGGTCTGGTACACAACATGGCATACATAATAGAACCTATGGCAGAGGCATAGGGGATGACACTCATCTCTTCTATATCTTCTGCCGTGGTCGGACATTGAGCTGAGCTCAATTTCACACCTTGTAACACAGGCAAGAACCCCTTCTTAGACTGATCCATATTGAATTTCTTCAATATCTTATCAAGGTATGTGCTTTGTGAAAGACCTATGAGGCGTCTTGATCTATCTCTATAGATCTTGATGCCTAATATATATGCAGCTTCTCCAAGGTCCTTCATTGAAAAACTCTTATTCAAGTAGGCCCTAATGCTGTCCAAGAGTTCTATATCATTTCACATCAAAAGTATGTCATCTACATATAATATGAGAAATGCTACAGAGCTCCCACTCACTTTCTTGTAAACGCAGGCTTCTCCATAAGTCTGCATAAACCCAAACGCTTTGATCATCTCATCAAAGCGAATGTTCGAACTCCGAGATGCTTGCACCAGCCCATAAATCGAGCGTTGGAGCTTGCACACCTTGTCAGCATTCTTAGGATCGACAAAACCTTCCGGCTGCATCATATACAATTCTTCCTTAAGGAAATCATTAAGGAATGCCGTTTTGACGTCCATTTGACATATCTCATAATCATAGAATGAGGCAATTGCTAACATGATTCGGACGGACTTTAGCTTCGCTACCGGCGAGAAAGTCTCATCGTAGTCAACCCCTTGAACTTGTCCATAACCCTTATCGACAAGCCGAGCTTTATAGATGGTCACATTACCATCTGCGTCTGTCTTCTTCTTAAAGATCTATTTATTTTCTATGGCTCGCCGCTCAACGGGCAAGTCAGTCAAAGTCCATACTTCGTTTTCATACATGGATCCTATCTCGGATTTCATGGCTTCTAGCCATTTGTCGGAATCCGGGCCCGCCATCGCTTCTTCATAGTTTGAAGGTTTACCGTTGTCTAACAACATGATTTCCAAGACAGGGTTGCCGTACCACTCTGGTGCGGAACGTGTCCTTGTGGACCTTCGAATTTCAGTAGGAGCTTGATCAGAAGTATCTTGATCATCATCATTAACTTCCTCTCTAGTCGGTGCAGGCACCTCAGGAACATTTTCTTGAGTTGCGCCATTTTCCGGTTCAAGAGGTAATACTTCATCAAGTTCTACTTTCCTCCCACTTACTTCTTTCGAGAGAAACTCCTTCTCTAGAAAGGATCCATTCTTGACAATAAAGATCTTGCCTTCGGATCTGAGGTAGAAGGTATACCCAATAGTTTCTTTAGGGTACCCTATGAAGACGCATTTTTCTGACTTGGGTTCGAGTTTTTCAGGTTGAAGTTTCTTCCCATAAGCATCGCATCCCCAAACTTTTAGAAACGACAGTTTAGGTTTCTTCCCAAACCATAATTCATACGGTGTCGTCTCAACGGATTTCGACGGAGCCCTATTTAAAGTGAATGCGGCAGTCTCTAAAGCATACCCCCAAAAAGATAGCGGTAAATCAGCAAGAGACATCATAGATCGCACCATATCTAATAGAGTGCGATTACGACGTTCGGACACACCATTACGCTGAGGTATTCCAGGCGGCGTGAGTTGTGGAACTATTCCATATTTTCTTAAGTGTGTGCCAAACTCGTGACTCAAGTATTCTCCTCCATGATCTGATCGCAGGAACTTGATTTTCCTGTCACGTTGATTCTGAACCTCACTCTGAAATTCTTTGAACCTTTCAAAGGTCTCAGACTTGTGTTTCATTAAGTAGACATACCCATATCTACTCAAGTCATCAGTGAGGGTGAGAACATAACGATAGCCACCGCGAGCCTCAACACTCATTGGACCGCACACATCAGTATGTATGATTTCCAATAAGTTGGTTGCTCGCTCCATTGTTCCTGAGAACGGAGTCTTGGTCATTTTACCCATGAGGCATGGTTCGCACGTGTCAAATGATTCGGAATCAAGAGACTCTAAAAGTCCATCAGTATGGAGCTTCTTCATGCGTTTGACACCTATGTGACCAAGGCGGCAGTGCCACAAGTATGTGGGACTATCATTATCAATCTTACATCTTTTGGTATTCACACTATGAATATGTGTAGCATTACGCTCTAGATTCATTAAGAATAGACCATTCACCATCGGAGCATGACTATAAAACATATCTCTCATATAAATAGAACAACTATTATTCTCGGATTTAAATGAGTAGCCATCTCGTATTAAACGAGATCCTGATACAATGTTCATGCTCAAACTTGGCACCAAATAACAATTATTGAGGTTCAAAACTAACCCCTTAGGTAAATGTAGAGGTAGCGTGCCGACGGCGATCACATCGACCTTGGAACCATTACCGACGCGCATCGTCACCTCATCCTTCGCCAGTCTCCGCTTATTCCGCAGCTCCTGCTTTGAGTTACAAATGTGAGCAACTGCACCGGTATCAAATACCCAGGAACTACTACGAGTACTGGTAAGGTACACATCAATTACATGTATATCACATATACCTTTCGTTTTGCCGGCCTTCTTGTCCGCTAAGTATTTAGGTCAGTTCCGCTTCCAGTGACCACTCTCCTTGCAATAAAAGCACTCAGTCTCGGGCTTGGGTCCATTCTTTGGCTTCTTCCCGGCAGCTTGCTTGTCGGGCGCGGCAACTCCGTTGCCGTCCTTCTTGAAGGTTTTCTTACCCTTGCCTTTCTTGAACTTAGTGGTTTTATTCACCATCAACACTTGATGTTCCTTTTTGACTTCTACCTCTACTGATTTCAGCATTGCAAATACTTCAACACATTAGGCTCGTGCACATGTACGACCCCTATACTTTTGAAGCAAAGATGGAACGTACACCGGTACACGTACATTACCTTCTAACTGCAAGATGAAAATAAACATACCTTCTAATGGCTTGAGAACGTTGTATTGGATTAGTTAATTGATTGCTTCACTGGAGAAATTTAGCCCTCGAGAGCTCATTTCAAGGGACAAAACGTGCACGCGCATGTATGTACAACGTACCGTCCGCGTCCGGGCAGCGCAACTAATGTGCACCAGTGACTGCACATGTCCTCGGTTCTGTGTACTGTATGAATGTATGATGATTTGTACGTGGCCAGGGATCTTCACGTGAGACGGTGAGAATACAAGAGATCGTCCAGCCTTTTATTGATCAAACCATTACTGTTACTATTGGTGCTACAAGTACCTTGAGGAAAATCGGAAAAGAGGTGCTGGTACAAGTACATCATAGCAGTAGATCAGTAGTGCACCCTGCGCCCGAGTTTATTAGTCACTCTCGTATTTTAAGCCAGATTCTGATCATCGATATGGATAATATAGTAGTATAACATATACTATATCATAAAAAATACCTTCAGGTTTGTATTCCATGATGTTTCAGATGATATAATTTTTGTGACATATAGTTTGCACCGTATTAATTCAATTTACAGGTTAAATTTTAACCTAAAATAAGAGGGGACATAATAAATTCGGACGGGGAAAGTATTGGCAGAATATTCTGTTGTCCTAGCTAGCTACCATAGGGATCTCAAAATATGAATGCTAATTAAATTGCACTCTTTGCATTGCAGCTAGCAGCAGCAAGATCCTCTTGGGATCTGAGAGAGCATACATGCACATGCCTAGCTTTGCTAGGGGGTTGCCTAATTCTCGTTTCTCATCACGTAGTAGTACTACGAACTTATTATACTTAAATACCAAAGTTAGTGCTCAAAAGGGTACACTCGTGATGAAGTGATAATAGTATGATCATAGATATATTTTCACACGCCTCTCAAAAGGGAGCCGAGTTCCACTATATTTCATAAGGAACAACAATTTGAAATACAAACTAAGTTCAATATACACTACCATGAGTAAATTGCATCGTTAATATATTATTAAGTTGGCATGGAGACCGGAAAGGTCCAATTCTTACATTGAAGAAGAAGAAACAAGACAGCATATGTCCTGAGATTTCTTCGAGCAGAACAGTTTTTGTAATTGGGTAGATGAACCCTTTAGATTCATTTTGTTAAATCTCGAGAACCATCGATGTAGCTATACCTTAAATTAATAAAGATAGCCATGATGACCTTTTTCTAGAAGAAGGTTGAACAGTGGTATTAGTTTGGTACATCATCTTTCAAAAAAAATTGAACACAGTACAAGATAGCTGGCTGTAGGCTATAGTATGCTCTTATTACTACTCTCATATTTTAGGTAATATTTTGACCATAAGTTTTGGACCCCGATAAATTTTGAATGTTCGGATTTTAATCATGACAACCCGAATGTTTTTCATGACAACTTTATTTCACGCGAGGTGGCAAGTTTAGTTGGTAAATATGACAATTTACAGAAAAATTGCCATGTTTGCCAAATAAACTTGCCAACTCACGTATACTTGCCTTGTTTTCCAACTAACTTGCCACCTCCGGTCAACTAAAGTTGCCATGAACAACATTCAGTTTGTCATGCTTAAAATCCAAATATTTGAGATTTATCATTTCCATAGGTTTAATAACAAATAAAATATATAACTTATATGTAGCAAAAACAATACTAGTCAAATATGAACCCAACAATATTTTTTTTGATGATATGCACTAGTCAAATATGTGGTTCAATTTTCACCGAAAATACAATGGGGACCCAAATATGATGGGGACAAATAATCTCAGACGGAGATAGCAGTTGGCGTTTCGGCCAAAGAGAAAACAAATTGTTGGATGATATCCTCATGATGATGATTGATATCCACCCGAGCTCAGACACAATTGTACATGAACGTACTTGATACGTTTTCGAACAAGAGCGAAAGTACTTGATACGTTTTTATGCAAGTAGCCATTTAGTGGTGTACTGGTGTGCACCAGGGAGCGATCTACTGTCTGCTCTGCCGTGTACGTACCCGTTCCCAATTCTATGATATCTGATTCAGTGCAAGCTGTCCATGTACGTACACAAGATCTCGATGACCCCAGGATAGATTATATACGTTGTCGTGAAAGTAACCTCGATTAATCAATCACCAGTACTTGTGGTACTGCTAGTCCCTTCGACTAAATCTGACAAAAGGTATTCTACGGGAGTAGTACATCGTAGCAGTAGATTACTAGCTTGTGTATTTTCCTAGTATACGGATCTGAAAATCTAAATGCTAGAATACACTCTTTGCATAGCAGTTAGCAGCAGCAAAGGGTATCCTTGAGATTTGATGAACATGCCTCTTGAGTTTTTCTTTTTTTGAAAAGGAGGATAGTCCCTGACCTCTGCATCTGGACGATGCATGTGATCATTTTATTAATTATTCACAGATGCCATATAAAATAATACATCAGTCAGTCTGAAGCCACCATCTAGGTAACACTTGTTGCTACTATTGTTTCATTGATGAAGATGTGCCAAATTTCTGGGCCTAATACCAAATGAACATCGCACCAAATCCTAACATCTAAAGCCGGATGTCCCAGCCAAGCCACACACAGAGACTGGGTCCCATACCGGACTGACGCACTCTCAGAGGTTGCCGGCGCCATCTTCCACCGGTCCATCTCCAGAGCAGAAACTGGCCCGTCAACCTTGCCTGGCCTGTCGTCGACGCCACCACGACGCCAACCAACTCCACCATCCTGCACTTATCCGTCCACACGCGCCCGTCGCCGAACCTCCTCAGCACCATGATACTAGGATCCGCCGTCGGCCTTGCGGTGGATGGCACACCGCTCTTTGCCAGCGACTTGCCTAGCTAATTAAGTTTTCATCTCTCGACGCGTGCGGCAGCACGAAGAGAAACCGAATTCCGTGCTAAAAAGGAGAACATCGTGATAAGACTAGCCACAATGGGAGTAATTTCAGCAGTAACTTTAAGTCCAACTCAGCAAATTCTTCTATGTGGCAATGAGTTAATGAAGAGAGAGGTAGTTCTAGTAACTTAGCTAGTTACTGTAACATCACATGTCCCAATGCAATATGAGTCTATAATTTAATAAATAAAGCTTTGCATGACACCACACCTATGTTACTACCCACTATGGATGTAGTAATATAGTCTAGAAATATGTATATGTTACTAGTGTATGTTACTCTCCACTGTGGCTAGTCTAATACAGCTGGTACTACTGCATTTGGGCTGTAGTGAAATTTTCATATAATACGTTTGTCATAGAGTTATCTTGTGAAAGAATAAGTGGAAGGACGGCAGAATTGTTGCCTCTCTTTTTTATGACTATTAAAAATATTTTATGGCTTTCTAATTCTCACCCACCTCTTGAAGTATATATTGCTATAAGAGTATCTTCAATGTCAACCCGCAAACCTCCCGTAATGGTCCGGACCATGTTGTTCAGACCGCGGAAATCATCCAACGCAGGCCTGTATCGGATCGTGTGGCGGTCCGAACGTGATTTCTTCTGCAAACCGGAGACAAAACTATAGGAGGTTTGCGGGAGTCCAGACCAATCCCAAGCCTGTTTCTGATCGTTATGGCCCATCAAAAACTCCTCACCCCTCCCACGCGTTTTCAGTTAAGGTCACTTCAGAGTGTCAGCGTCCGCATTCATGCCCGTCTCGAGCGGACGCAATCGCTCACTGACGCCGACATTGAAGCAGCGCGCCGGCCGAGATAGCCGTGCGAGTTGTATAATTACTGTTACTGGCCGAGATAGCCGTAGCAGCACGGTGTACAGTGCCTAGCTAAGTGGTGCAGTAATAATATCACGAGCGAGCTCATCACGTACTACTACCTAGCTACAAGTGGTCACGTGCATGCATGAGCAGCTGGTTGACGGACACATCATTCATGCATGCATCCAAAGCTAGCTAGGGTTCGCGACGGAACGATCCCATGCATCGATATAGGTTTAAATTGCATGATGGGATTATGTATATGTATGCCTGGGTGTGCACACGTACTTTGCTTGTGCGTCTCGAGTTCAACTGGTGTTGTGTAGCCACGCCAGCGTCTCGACCGCTCACAACGGACCACATGATGCAAGTTGACAACTTGTCAATTTCTACGTGCGTCGGCATAGAGCTTGAAAGATAGTTCAGGAAAGGGTACCGATTGTAGTCTGCATCAACGATATTTGAAAGACGAAACATTTGTCGGTTTCGTGATTCGCGGATGGCAGGTATGGTTTTCTCTTTCGACGCCTTAGTCCTGATGCGATGCTATATCTGGAGTTCGATGGCGTGTCCAGAGTGTTGCCGCAGTCTGATTCGTTCAACGGTAAAGGTTTCACTTTTGGTGAGCCACCTTCGAGGTCTGCAAAGTTGCATGTCAATGATGGAGCCGCATCAAACTTGGGTGAGGAGATGATTCGTCATTATATTTTTTTAATGGTGTCGGAGGCAGGTGACGAGTGCTGGTGTCAAGCTCAGAGATATTCTACTGTCATTTCTGTTTTTCATATCGATCTTTAAGTGACTTATATTTTATGACATGAATAAGACATGTATTACCATATAACAGAAAAATATACAACCTGAAACAGACGTCTTGGGATGGAGCCAAGAACGTCGCGGGGACAGTTGCTTGGCAAAATGACAAAGCCATACCATATGTACAAATATCGATGGTATCTTTATCCGGGAGAAACTACCATCCAAAACTAAGTAGTCGATGGCCGCACGAAAAAGATAGTTTTTTCGCGAATACGCAAAAGCTTTGCATATCTTTGCATTGATAGATAGAGTAACAGTACAGTGCGGTGTTACAGATCAGAGACAGGGCGGCTAATCGACTCATACACAAGGCTGGCGAGCTTCATGGCCGTGGCACAGCGGAGCGGCCGGGTGTGCCTCCCAGCGACTCCATCATCTACGCTTGTGGTATGCGGAGGGCCAAACCCATGGCGCCGGCGCGTGCCCAAAGGCGCGCCTCTTCTTGAATCAAATGCACGGCTCGTCCTACCGCTGGCCGATCGCCCTCAAATAGGCAGTCGTTGCGGTGCTTCCATAGGTGCCAGGCGGTGAGTATGGCGAGGGAGGCAAGTCCGCGTCGATGGGCTGTTGTGGTGCTGGAGATGGCCGAGGATAGCCAGACGGCGAACTCGTCGTCCCACTGGTAGAAAAAGGGCTTATAGTCCCGGTTCGTAAGGGCCTTTAGTCCCGGTTCCGGAACCGGGACTAAAGTGTCGGTACTAATACCTCCCCCCTTTAGTCCTGGTTCAATCCAGAATCGGGACTAAAGGCCCTCCACGTGGGCAGTGCGTAGAGCCCAGTCAGGAGACCCTTTGGTCCCGGTTGGTGGCACCAACCAGGACCAATAGGCATCCACGCGTCAGCACTTCTGTGGCTGGGGTTTTTGTTTTTTTTGAAAGGGGGGGGTTGGGGGTTGGGGGTTTTGGGGGATTAATTTAGGTGTTTCATATATTGTGTTAGCTAGCTATAATTAATAGAGAGAAGTGTCCTCTGTTATATCCGTGCTTGGTCGACGCTACGTACTATACATACGTATAGAGAGGACTAGACACGCTAGCTAGCTAGTAGGCAAACGAAGGAAACAGAAGATCGTCATGAACATATATGCATACAGAGAGAAGTGATATCGACCACCTCTCCTTCTCCGAGAGATTGGTCGAACAACAAGTTCTCGTATATCTATCTGACACTACCGGCTACATATATACAATAATTATCTCCTACAAATATAATCATACGGACTCAGGGTCCACATAGAAT
The DNA here is from genome assembly GCF_056163025.1 of Triticum urartu. Classification (NCBI taxonomy): domain Eukaryota; kingdom Viridiplantae; phylum Streptophyta; class Magnoliopsida; order Poales; family Poaceae; genus Triticum; species Triticum urartu. The sequence goes on along the minus strand of NC_141879.1, from coordinate 643,480,083 downwards.
TCTCCGTCTTCAGGGATCACGTGGTCAAGAAAGAATGCCGCCAATTCCTCTTGAATTGCTCGCATGCGAGCTGGTGCTAGGAGTTCATCCCGCTTCCGAAACATCTAATTTGAAGAAGGGGTTCAATACATATATATATATATATACATATATATATATATATATATATATATATATATAAATGAAACTCAACACAAATGATGGTAATAAAATAAAATTGTGAATGTTGTTATTTACGTACTTCATATTGTTCGTTAGAGTACCCGCCCCGCTCACAGGTCGTGTGGCGGATGGACTCGCAGATGTAGTATCCACAGAAATCATTCCCTTATTCCTGCCACAACCACTTTACAAGAAATAGAGGTCAATCAAACTGATAAGCAAGAATGCTAAATGGTATTGATGAAACTAGCGCTTGAATCACTAGGAGATGCGCGGAACATGCTACTATAGTATTTACTTTCGGGTGTCTAAATTCCAGCTCCTTCGGCAGTCCCGGAACTGTTTTGGTGAATTTTCTCCAAACCCTGCCGGACAAAGAAAACAATTACTTGATATCAGGAAATGAACAAAGTTACTGATATGGTGGATAATGATCGATTTAACTTACTTCTTGAGGATTTCAGTCATGTCCGCATACTCCTGGGGATCTTTTCGTTTAGAGTCCAAGACGGTTACTACTCCCTGCTCAAGCTTAATCTCTAGGAAAATATAGTGGAAACTGCACACACATGCATAACTCATGAATTACATTACTATAACCTTGACTAATATATAAGGGAAACCGAATACGCACAAGACAGTAACACTCACCTGAAGTTGTAAGGAAAGAGTATTATATCTTTGTTTTGATTTATTACGAACGATCGTAGCAAGTTGGCCTCGGTAGCCGCGGCATGAAGTTTAACCTGAGTTGCATCTATGAGATATGTGTTAATGAACCCAATATCACCGACTTGTCTTTTCTTCAATTCGGCGATCTTCAATCTGCATAATATAGTGAGGATGATTATAAATACATGCAATGAAAGAGCTAAGCTATATAGAGAAACTTAATGACAGAAGTAGTACTACTTACAGACAGTAGCAGGCGACCGTTGTTTTATCGAGGGCCAATTGATTGAAAAATGATAGAACTCCTCAAATGGAACAGGCAACAGATCAATTCCAATGAGGTCATGCTCCTTTTTAACTTTCACATACAAAATACTCCTTCCCCCAGAGTCTCTGCAGATTTTCAAGTACCAATCATGCAATCTTCGCATCATCGTTGATAGAGATCTTTCATCTTTGATGAGAGGCTTCCCGTACTCGTATCTTTGTATCTGCACGTCCATGGGTTCATAATGTACTTCGTTGGGCAGGTAATCTGCAAGATTGCTATAACCGGGCACCATCCTCGGATCATTAGCGACGTTGTGGCTAGGCACCTTGAGCGGGGGGCACGATTGCTTCGCTTGTTCGCCGAGCTGGGCAATTTGTTTCCCAGCTCGTCATTCTTTCAGCCTTTGATCACTGACAGTACTTCCCGACCGCTCCGCTTCGGCAAATTCCTTTCCAATAATGCGGTCATAGTTTCCTTTCGGCGGATCAGACTTCGGTGGTTTTGTCAGGGCAGCCAGAGTGCGCTTCACTTTCACCCGATCTACCTTCTCCTCCGGAGGTGGATGTTTCTTTGCTTTCACCCCTTCAAAGAAGTTCCTCACTTCTTCTCGCGCGATCTCGGCGTTCTCCTCTAGGGTCCTCTCATATGGTAACTTCTCTAGAGTCTTCAGAGAAGGACCGAATCTGTATGTCCTCCCGCCTCTAGTTGTACTGCTAGACGCCGACCGAGCAGACGGAGCGGTTGTCTTCTTTACTTGCTTAAGAGGCAGAGAAGAAGGACTACGACGCGCCGGAGCAGCTGGAGCGGCGGCAGGTCTCTTCCGCCCTTGCTGACGAGGCGGAGAAGGAGGAGGCTGGCTGCTCGGGCACGTCGGCGCAGGCGGAGAAGGAGGCGGAGTGCCGCCACGCGCCGGAGAAGGAGCCGGCCGAGGGCCCCGATCGTCACTCGCCGGAGGAGGAGGCGGTGGAGGCGGAGTGCCCTGACTCGCCGGAGGAGGAGGAGGAGGCGGTGGAGTCCAGTTCGGAAGGTTGATGAGCTCCTTCCGCCATAGGCATGGAGTCTTCAGAGCAGACCCCAGCCGAGTCTCCCCTTCACCGGTAGGGTGGTCAAGCTGGAGGTCCTCAAATCCCTCCGTTATCTCATCCACCATCACCCTAGCATATCCTTCTGGAATCGGCCAGCAGTGAAAAGTTGCGCCGGGTTCAGTAGGATAAACAGAGCCAACAGCCGCCTTGACCTTCAAATTCATCCATTGCGTTATAAGGTGGCAATTTTGAGACTCCGTTATAGCATCCACGGGATAGCTGGCAGGAGCCGTCAAGGCATGCTCCAGCTGAAGCAGCTCGGTGGAAGCCACGCTGCTTCTGCGCTAAGATGGCGGGGTAGCTTCGGGGGAGGCTTCGGCAGTACGTTTGCTGCGATTTGCTTCTCGTTCCTCTATCGCGTCTACCCTTGCTTGCAGCGCCTGTATTTGGGTCTGCTGCACTTTTTTCCTCCTCTCATGGGATTTGTAACCGCCTGCGTCCGGAAACCCAACCTTCCACGGAATGGAGCCTGGCGTGCCTCGTGTCCGTCCAGGGTGCTCCGGATTCCCGAGGGCCATTGTGAGCCCGTCGTTCTCTCTGTCTGGAAAGAACGTCCCTTCCTGCGCTGCTTCGATATACTGCTTAAGCTTACTGACTGGTATGTCCATTTGATCGTTCGTCCAAATGCACTTCCCTGTTACAGGGTCCAGGGTTCCGCCAGCCCCGAAGAACCAAGTCCGGCAACGGTCTGGCCAATTAATTATCTCTGGTTCGATCCCTTTATGAACCAGATCATTCTCAGTCTTGGACCACTTAGGCCGGGCTGCGAGGTAGCCACCTGACCCCGTGCGACATCTTCTTACACTTTTCTGATGTCTTGTGGGCCACAAATGCAGGCCAGTGATCTCTGATCTTCTCATATCCGCCCTTGAATTCTGGTGTCTCATTATTTTCGACAAACTTATTCAGCTCTTTCTTCCACCTCCTGAATAGTTCTGCCATCCTCTTCAGAGCAAAAGACTTGATTAATTTCTCTTTAACTGGGTTCTCTGGATTAACCTCGGGCGGTAGGGTGAAATTTGACTTCAGCTTAGTCCAAAGATCATTTTTCTGCATATCATTGACATAAGACACCTCAGGGTCTTCTGTAGCCGGCTTAAACCATTGCTGGATGCTTATCGGGATCTTGTCCCTAACCAGAACCCCGCACTGAGCAACAAATGCGCTCTTTGTCCGGAGGGGTTCAATAGGTTGGCCGTCGGGCGCGATTGCTATGATCTCAAACTTTTCATCCGAGCTCAACTTTTTCTTCGGGCCTCGTCTCTTTACCGAAGTTGTGCTCGATTCGGAGGACTAGAAAAAAGAACAAAGACTTAATTAATATGTGTACATACCAAAACAATGAATGCATCAATCAGCTAGTCAGCATAGGCTTAACTAATATATATACCTGGCCGGACTTGGTTCGGTCACCGGAGCCGTCATCACGGTCTCCTTCTTGCACCGGCATTGGGTCACCGGAGCCGTCCTCATGTTCTTCTTCCTGCACCGGCATTAGGTCACCGTAGCCAGCTTGTTCACCCTCTCCTTCCAGACCATCGGTTTCATTGAGAAACAACGAGATGGCATCACTTCCTTCTGCGATTATGTCCCTCAACAACGCTTCTTTTGTTGCTTCGTCTAGGGCGGTGTCCATAGTTTCTACAAATATTTACAACATGGCAATTATTATTCAAACATGACAGATGGATATATTAGTGCCAAACGTAGAACTAGCTACCTAATCATAGTAAGCTATCGGGAGGGGGTATATATCGACAACGACGACACTACATCTATGTCCCTCGACGACCCTCGTTCCCGATAAAAAAAGAGGAAGAAGAAGAAAAAAAAGAGGAGAAGAAAGAATAGAGGAGAAGAATCTCCTCTATTCTTTCTTCTCCTCTTTTTTTCTTCTTCCTCTTCTTTTTTTTATCCTCTTCTTCCTCTCATGTTCGAGAGGATCGCCGAGGGGTCGGGAGGTTGCCTAGTGTCAAAGGATTCAACAAAACCATGTCTTCATCATTAGGCGAAAGTAACATGTGCATGATGGTACGAAGCTCTTCAAAGTTGTTCTGGAACAGAGTCCCAGATAGGATAATTCGCTTTTTGGTACAAAGTTCAGAAAGAGCCTTCCGAATATCGCTATTTGGAAGGCCTTTGCTGAATTCGTACCAAAAGGCGGATTATTCTATCCTGGACTCCACTACAGAACAACTTTGCAGAACTTCGTACCAACATGCCCTGGCTACTTCCGGCTAATGATGAAAGCATGGATTTCTTCAATACTTTGACACTAGGAAACCTCTCTCGATCCCTCGGTGATCCTCGACCCCTCGAACCCTCGACGACCCTGGAACCCTTGACCCCTAGACGACCCTCTTCTTCCTCTCATGTTCGAGAGGATCGCCGAGGGGTCGGGAGGTTGCCTAGTGTCAAAGGATTCAACAAAACCATGTCTTCATCATTAGGCGAAAGTAACATGTGCATGATGGTACGAAGCTCTTCAAAGTTGTTCTGGAACGAAGTCCCAGATAGGATAATTCGCTTTTTGGTACAAAGTTCAGAAAGAGCCTTCCGAATATCGCTATTTGGAAGGCCTTTGCTGAATTCGTACCAAAAGGCGGATTATTCTATCCGGGACTCCATTCCAGAACAACTTTGCAGAACTTCGTGCCAACATGCCCTGATTACTTCCGGCTAATGATGAAGGCATGGATTTCTTCAATACTTTGACACTAGGAAACCTCTCTCGACCCCTCGGCGATCCTCGACCCCTCGAACCCTCGACGACCCTGGAACCCTCAACCCCTAGACGACCCTGCTGGAACCCTCGACCCTCGACCCTATAGAACCCTCGAACCCTCGACCCTGAAACCCTCGACCCTTGACCCCTTAACGACCCTCGACCCTCTACCCTAGTTCCCGACCCTCGACCCCTCGGCGATCCTCGACACCCTCGTTCCCGATAAAAATTAAGAAGAAGAAGAAGAAGAAGAAGAAGAAAATAGAGGAGAAGAAGAAGAAAATAGAGGAGAAGAAGAAAGGAATAGCTAGAGGAGAAGATCGAAGAAAAAAAAGAAGAAAAAAAAGAGGAGAAGAAGAAAGGAATAGTGGAGAAGAAGAGAAAATAGAATATTCTATTTTCTCTTCTTCTCCACTATTCCTTTCTTCTTCTCCTCTTCTTTTTCTTCTTTTTTCTTCTTCTTATTTATTTCTCCTCTTCTTTTCCTCTCCTCTTCTTCTTTCTTTCCTCTTCTTATTTTCTTCTTTCCTATCCTTCTTTTTCTAAAATTGTAACTTTTGCATATATAAAACTCTTCTAAAATTGCAACTTTCTATATAAAACTTTCCTATCGGGAGGGGGAGAAGATCGAAGAAAAAAAAGAAGAAAAAAAAGAGGAGAAGAAGAAAGGAATAGAGGAGAAGAAGAAAAAATAGAAAAAAATTTCTATTTTTTCTTCTTCTCCTCTATTCCTTTCTTCTTCTCCTCTTCCTTTTCTTCCTCTCCTCGTCTTCTCCTTCTTCCTCTCCACTAACATAAAATGCACTAACCTAAAATGCAACAAACATAAAATGCACTAAATCAATAAACTAACCTAAAATCAGTGATAAAATGCACTAACCTAAAATCGATATCTACTAACAACTTAAAAAAATTAGTACATATATGAAAAATGCATATATGAAAAAAAAACATCATCATATCATCAACAGAAAAAAACATCATCATATCATCAACAGAAAAAAAACATCATCATATCATCAACATCATCATATCATCAACCTAAAATCAGTGATAAAAAGGGCGCCGGCGGCCGGACCAAAAGTGGCGGCGTGTGGTCGGGGCGACGGCGACGGGGTTAGGGAAGGGGCGGCGCGCGGCGGGCGTGGGGCGGGGCGGGCTCGGGGACGGGGCGGGGCGACGACGCGGGGACGGGGCGGGCTCGGGGACGGGGCGGGGCGACGATGGGCTCGACGACGGGCTCGGGGACGGGGCGGGGCAACGGCGGTGGGCGCGGGTCGACGGCGACGGGGTCAGGGAAGGGGCGGCGCGGGGCGACGACGGGCTCGGGGCGGCGCGCGGCGGGCGCGGGGCGACGACGGGCTCGGGGCGGCGACGACGACGACGAACGGCCTGGGGGCGAATGGGAGCGGTTGGCCAAAATTTCACAAGTGTTGGCTTATATAGCCAGAGCAATGGTCCCGGTTCGTGACACCAACCGGGACTAATGCCCCTCTTTGGTCCCGGTTGGTGCCACGAACCGGGACCGAAGGCCAATTTTCAGCAGCCGAAAGGGCGGGAAGCGGCGGCCTTTGGTCCCGGTTGGTGGCACCAACCGGGACTAAAGGGGGGCATTGGTCACGGTTGGTGCCACGAACCGGGACCAATGCCCCCTTTAGTCCCGGTTGGTGCTACCAACCGGGACCAATGGCCTTTGCTGCCCCGCGCCCAAAAGTTTAGTCCCACATCGCTAGCTGAAGGGCGCCGGCACTGGTTTATAAGCGCGGGTGTGCCTCCCCATTCGAGCTCCTCTCTAATGCAGGCTTTCGGGCCTAAACTTGCTACTGCCTGTGGGCCTATTGGGCCTTCTGCGGGCCTGAATCCTGGCCCATGTAGGGTTTCTAGTCGTATTCAGGCCGTGGAGGCCCAGTAGGAGGCATTTTTTTGGTTTTTTCTTTTTCCTTTTAGGTCACAAAAATTATAAACTTTCTGTTAGTGCCATTAGTTTTAAATTTTGAATAGTTTAAATTTGAATTTTTAAAAATTTGTGTGAATCACTAGTTTATGAATAACTTTACTATAAAAATAGAATTTTTTCTATTTATTTTTTATTTATACTTACAACTAAATACTTATAGTTTTTTAGTGATTTCTTTTTGATTTTAGGTCACAAAAATTATAAACTTTCTGTTAGTGCCATTAGTTCTAAATTTTGAATAGTTTAAATTTGAATTTTTAAAAATTTGTGTGAATCACTAGTTTATGAATAACTTTACTATAAAAATAGATTTTTTTTTCTTCTTTGCTATTTATTTTTTATTTATACTTACAATTAAATACTTATAGTTTGATTTTAGGTCACAAAAATTATATTATTTTTGCTATTGAAGAATATTATAGTTTTATTTTAGTTGATCATAACATAATATTTTAATTGATTGTTTTTATTTTCATAGAAGTTTTTTAGTTCATTCTGTTTGCTATTAATTCATTCTTTGAGCTAAATAACTCTGAAATTGGAAAGCATTTCAAAATGAACTCTGAAAAGGTTGAAAGTTGGCATGGTATCATCATTTCACCCACATAGCATGTTCCAAAAAGTAGAGAGGGTTATGACAAAAACTTGATGCACTTCGTGTACAAAATGGACAATCACTTTCGAAGTATCAAAGTTTCAAACCATAAGACATGAAAGCATTTCAAATGAACTCTGAAAAAGTTGAAAGTTGGGATGGTATCATAATTTCACCCACATAGCATGTGCATGTACAAAACGGACAATGGTAGCATGTTAGTCTGTTACAAATTTGGCATGGTATCATCATAATAGTTGTGGGAGAAAGTCTTCACTTTTTCTTCGCTTCCTTATCTTTTCTTTTTCTCGGTTTGGTAGACATGTCCTTCACATAGATAACCTGTGCCACATCATTGGCTAGGACGAACGGTTCATCAGTGTACCCAAGATTTTTCAGATCCACTGTTGTCATTCCGTACTGTGGGTCTACCTGTACCCCGCCGCCTAACAGATTGACCCATTTGCACTTAAACAAAGGGACCTTAAAATCAGGTCCGTAGTCAAGTTCCCATATGTCCACTATGTAACCATAATATGTGTCCTTTCCGCTCTCGGTTGCTGCATCAAAGCGGACATCGCTGTTTTGGTTGGTGCTCTTTTGATCTTGGGCGATCGTGTAAAATGTATTCCCATTTATCTCGTATCCTTTGTAAGTCAATACAGTCAAAGATGGTCCCCTGGACAACAAGTACAACTCATCACAAACAGTGTTGTCACCTCTGAGATGTGTTTCCAACCAACTGCTGAAAGTCCTGATGTGTTCACATGTAATCCAGTCGTCGCACTGCTCTGGGTGTTTGGAGCGCAGACTGTTCTTGTGTTCATCGACATACGGGGTCACCAAGGTAGAGTTCTGTAGAACTGTGTAGTGTGCTTGAGACCAAGAATATCCGTCCCTGCATATTATTGAGTCTCTTCCAAGAGTGCCTTTTCCAGTCAGTCTTCCCTCATACCGCGATTTAGGGAGACCTATCTTGTTAAGGCCAGGAATGAAGTCAACACAAAACCCGATAACATCCTCTGTTTGATGGCCCATGGAGATGCTTCCTTCTGGCCTAGCGCGGTTACGGACATATTTCTTTAGGAGTCCCATGAACCTCAAAAAGGGGAACATATTGTGTAGAAATACGGGCCCCAGGATGACAATCTTGTCGACTAGATGAACTAGGACGTGCGTCATGATATTGAAGAAGGATGGTGGGAACACCAGCTCGAAACTGACAAGACATTGCGCCAATCACTCCTTAGCCTTGGTACGATTTCTGGATCGATCACCTTCTGAGAGATTGCATTGAGGAATGCACATAGCTTCACAATGGCTAATCGGATGTTTTCCGGTAGAAGCCCCCTCAATGCAACCGGAAGCAGTTGCGTCATAATCACGTGGCAGTCATGAGACTTTAGGTTCTAAAACTTTTTCTCTGGCATATTTATTATTCCCTTTATATTCGACGAGAAGCTAGTCGTGACCTTCATACTGAGCAGGCATTCAAAGAAGATTTCTTTCTCTTATTTCGTAAGAGCGTAGCTGGCAGGACCTTTATACTGCTTCGGAGGCATGCCGTCTTTTTCGTGCAAACGTTGCAGGTCCTCCCGTGCCTCAGGTGTATCTTTTGTCTTCCTATACACGCCCAAGAAGCCTAGCAGGTTCACGCAAAGGTTCTTCGTCACGTGCATCACGTCGATTGAGGAGCGGACCTCTAGGTCTTTCCAGTAGGGTAGGTCCCAAAATATAGATTTCCTCTTCCACATGGGTGCGTGTCCCTCAGCGTCATTCGGAACAGCTAGTCCACCGGGACCCTTTCCAAAGATTATGTAGTGTAAATCATTGACCATAGCAAGCACGTGATCACCAGTGCGCATGGCGGGCTTCTTCCGGTGATCTGCCTCGCCTTTGAAATGCTTGCCTTTCTCTCGACATTGATGGTTGGTCGGAAGAAATCGACGATGGCCCAGGTACACATTCTTCCTGCATTTGTCCAGGTATATACTTTCAGTGTCCTCTATACAGTGCGTGCATGCATGGTATCCTTTGTTTGTCTGTCCTGAAAGGTTACTGAGAGCGGGCCAATCGTTGATGGTCACGAACAGCAACGCCTTAAGGTTAAATTCCTCCTGTCTGTGCTCATCCCACGTATGTACACCGTTTCCATTCCATAGCTGTAAAAGTTCTTCAACTAATGGCCTTAGGTACACATCAATTTCGTTGCCGGGTTGCTTAGGGCCTTGGATGAGAACTGGCATCATAATGAACTTCCGCTTCATGCACATCCAAGGAGGAAGGTTATACATACATAGAGTCACGGGCCAGGTGCTGTGATTGCTTCTCTGCTCCCCGAAAGGATTAATGCCATCCGTGCTTAAAGCAAACCATACATTCCTTGGGTCCTTTGCAAACTCATCCCAGTACTTTCTCTCGATTTTTCTCCACTGCGACCCGTCAGCGGGTGCTCTCAACTTCCCATCTTTCTTTCGGTTCTCACTGTGCCATCGCATCAACTTGGCATGCTCTTCGTTTCTGAACAGACGTTTCAACCGTGGTATTATAGGAGCATACCACATCACCTTCGCAGGAACCCTCTTCCTGAGGGGCTCGCCGTCAACATCACCAGGGTCATCTCGTCTGATCTTATACCGCAACGCACCGCATATTGGGCATGCGTTCAGATCCTTGTATGCACCGCGGTAGAGGATGCAGTCATTAGGGCATGCATGTATCTTCTCCACCTCCAATCCTAGAGGGCATACGACCTTCTTTGCTGCGTATGTACTGTCGGGCAATTCGTTATCCTTTGGAAGCTTCTTCTTCAATATTTACAGTAGCTTCTCAAATCCTTTGTCAGCCACAGCATTCTCTGCCTTCCACTGCAGCAATTCCAGTACGGTACCAAGCTTTGTGTTGCCATCTTCACAATTGGGGTATAACCCTTTTTTGTGATCCTCTAACATGCGATCGAACTTCAGCTTCTCCTTTTGACTAATGCATTGCGTCCTTGCAAAGACAATGACCCGGCGGAGATCATCATCATCGGGCACATCGTCTGGTTCCTCTTGATCTTCAGCAGCTTCACCCGTTGCAGCATCATTGGGCACATCGTCTGGTTCCTCTTGATCTTCACCAGCTCCCCCCGTTGCAGCATCACCGTATTCAGGGGGCACATAGTTGTCATCGTAGTCTTCTTCTTCGCCGTCTTCCATCATAACCCCTATTTCTCCGTGCGTCGTCCAAACATTATAGTGTGGCATGAAACCCTTGTAAAGCAGGTGGGAGTGAAGGATTTTCCGGTTAGAGTAAGACCTCGTATTCCCACATTCAGTCCATGGACAACACATAAAACCATTCTGCTTGTTTGCCTCAGCTGCATCGAGAAACTCATGCACGCCCTTAATGTACTCGCGGGTGTGTCTATCACCGTACATCCATTGCCGGTTCATCTGCGTGCATTATATATAATTAAGTGTCCAAATTAATAGAAGTTCATCATCACATTAAAACCAAAGTGCATACATAGTTCTCATCTAACAACATATAGCTCTCCAGAGCATCTAATTAATTAAACCATACATTGAAACTATGTAAAACATTTCAATGCGAAAACAAATGCGATCATAATCGCAACCAAGGTAACAATTGATCCAACGGCATAATGATACCAAGCCTCGGTATGAATGGCATATTTTCTAATCTTTCTAATCTTCAAGCGCATTGCATCCATCTTGATCTTGTGATCATTGACGACATCCGCAACATGCAACTCCAATATCATCTTCTCCTCCTCAATTTTTTTTATTTTTTCCTTCAACAAATTGTTTTCTTCTTCAACTAAATTTAACCTCTCGATAATAGGGTCGGTTGGCATTTCTGATTCACATACATCCTAGATAAATAAAATCTATGTCACGTTGGTCGGCATAATTTTCATAAACAATAAATGAACCAATAGTTATAAAGATAATATACATACCAAATCCGAATCATAGACAGGACGAGGGCCGACGGGGGCGGATACCAAAACCATCGCACTATATAAGATGCAATAATAAATGTAAGAAAATGATACAAGTATCTATCTAAACATACAAGTAAGAATATTTTTCCTTTGAGAAAGAAGATAAGAACAAGAGGCTCACCACGGTGGTGTCGGTGATGAGATCAGCGCGGGTGATCGACGGCGGTGAAGACGGGGACGGGGCGTGACGGACCGCTAAATCTAGACAAATCTCGAGGAAAATGGAGCTTGGAGGTCGAGCTTCGAGAGGAGAAAGCTTAAGTAGTGTGGCTCGGGCATTCCATCGAACACCTCATGTGCATAGGAGGTGAGCTAGAGCACCACAAAGCCCTCTCCCCCTCGGCCAGAAAAAACAGAGCACTGTGCTCTGCTCTTGCGCGAGGGGGTATATATAGGCACCTCATTGGTCCCGGTTGATGACATGAACCGGGACTAAAGGGAAGCCTTTGGTCCCGGTTCAAGCCACCAACTGGGACCAATGGTGGTGGGCCAGGAGCGAGGCCCATTGGTCCCGGTTCGTCCCACCAACCGGGACCAAAAGGTCCAGACGAACCGGGACCAATGGCCCACGTGGCCCGGCCGGCCCCCTGGGCTCACGAACCGGGACCAATGCCCACATTGGTCTCGGTTCTAGACTGAACCGGGACTAATGGGCTGAGCCGGCCTGGACCATAGCCATGTTTTCTACTAGTGTCCTGGTCAGGGATTGTGGTGGTGCAATGACACCAGGAGAGCACCTCATGCCATACCTGGCGGGAGAAGGAACATCCCGCGAGCAGATGCTGCATGGATTCTGGCTCTTGGTCGCATAGAAGGCAGCGCGGTTCATGGGGTAGGCCATGACGTGCAAGCCGATCGGCGGTCCAGCACCTGCCCTGAAGTGCAAGCCAGATGAAGAACTTGATGCGTAGAGGTGCCCATGATCTCTAGGTGATGCGCCAGTGCGGGTCTATGGCGGAGCCGGCGAATAGGGCATGATAGCAGGAGCTGGCAGAGTATGCTCCGGTGCTAGTCCAGCGTTAGGACAGGCGGTCCGCCTCATCGGTCAGGGTCAGGTGGCGAAGCCGTCGCCAGAGCGAGACGTATTGCACAGCCATGGCCGCGCCCATGGCCCCTTGGATGTCGGCGATCCACGTCCGGTTCACCAGGCCCTCCAGCACCGTGTGTGCCTTGCGTCGACGCTTGGACATCCTACAGTAAAGCAAGGGTGCGAGCTCAAACATGTTGTGCCCGTCCAGCCAATGGTCCTCCCAGAACTTGCACGATACGCCATTGCCAAGCGTCCAGGTAGTTGATGCCCTGGACCTCCGGGCAGCATGGGATGTGGAGGTGCTACCACGGCCATGTGGCATCAGTTCTCTATAGCCAGAGCCACCGTGCCCGAAGCGAGATGCCAGCGCGCTGAAGATCCGGGATGCCGAGGCCGCCAAGGGAGATGGGTCTGCAAACCCGGCGCCAATTGACCAAGTAGTGTCCGCTGCTCACGTCTTTGTGGCCATGCCATAGGAAGCTGCGGATGAGGTGGTTGATGCGCTTGAGAATCGGCGGGTTGATGGTCATTGCCAGCATGATGTGAGTGGGCATGGCCGAGAGCACGTGGCGACACAGGGCTTGTCGATCGCCCCGGGATATCATGGATGCCCACCACGGCGATAATCTACGCTCCAGCTTGTCGATGATGGGTTGCAGGGCGGTGGCGCTGGGCTTGTGGATAGACAGCGGCAGGCCAAGGTAGGTGGTGGGGAATTCCTGAAGCGGGCATGCAAAGTTCGCGGTGATCGCGGCTCGGTCCGCGTCCGCGCACTGGATGGGAGAAGCGGCACACTCGACGAAGTTGGTATGCAGTCCCGATGCGTCCCCAAAGATCCGAAATAGCTCACGGATGGCATCCAGGTCTTGCTTGTCCGGTCGGCAGAAAATGACAACGTTGTCGGCATAGATGGAGACGCTCGAGGCCATGTGCCGCTCGGTTAGTCGTTGTAGCACGCCCTGGCTAGCCGCCCGGTAGATGAGGTTGTTGAGCGTGTAGATCACCATGATGAACAGCATGGGGGAGACGGGGTCCCCTTGCCGCAGCCCAAAGCGATGGGAGATGGGCGGCCCGGGGGCGCCGTTGGTGAGGACGCGTGTGCTGGCCGTGCCAAGAAGGATGCATATCCATTCGCGCCACCGGTGGCCGAACCCCAGGTGTCACATAGTCTCCAGAAGAAAAGCCCAGGACACGGAGTGGAAGGCCCGCGCAATGTCGAGCTTGAGAAGGACCCGCGGTCTCTTGAGGTTGTGGAGTTGTCGCGCGGTCTGTTGGACGAGCATGAAGTTTTCGTGAATGCAGCGGCCAGCAATGAACGCGCTCTGGTTGGCGGAAATCATTTCTCCAAGATGGGGCATGAGGCGGAGCGAGAGGATCTTGGCGAAGAGCTTGGCAAAGAGATGGATCAGGCTGATCGGCCGGTAATACGAGTGCGTGCTTGCGTCTTGCCTCTTGGGTAGCAAGAGCAGGAGTGCTTCATTGAGCCGCTGAAACCCATGGCCATTGAGGGAGTAGAGCTTGTCAAATGCAGCGACAAAGTCATCCGTGATGATCGTCCATGAAGCACAGAGAAATTCCGAGGTAAACCCGTCGGGGCCAGGGGCCCGGCCTTTCGGTAGCTGCCGGATGGCACCCCAGATCTCGTCCTCCGAGAACGGGAGCTCCAGATCGTGCAGCTCAAACGATCGAGGGTCGAGAGCATCGAGGTTAATGGAGGTGGCGCGCTCACTGCTTGAGCCAAGAATCGTCGTGAAGTGGTCAAACGCCGCCTCGGCTATCGTTGCCTGCCCTAGCATAGGGTTGCCTGCGACCCACAGCCGGAATATGTGGTTCTTTCACGCGCGCTGAGCAGCATGAAGGCGGAAGAAAGTGGAGCTCGTGTCGCCGGCCTTGAGGAAGTTGAAGCGCGCTCATTGCCGGGCGAGAGAGCGCTCTAGCGACGCTAACCCCAAGTACGAGGCTTTGAGCTTCCATCGGAACCAGGCCTCGACGGGTGATAGAACTCTCATGTCCTGCGCGGCATCCAACCTCACGATGAGCTCCCGAGCCACGAAAAGTTGCAGGGAGACGTTTCCCACTGTCCTGGAGCCCCAGTGCTGCAGGCACCTGGCGGTGGCACGCGGCCTTGTGAAGATGCGCCTGAACGGGCCTGGCTCGTGGGGTGTGGAGGACCAAGCCTGCGCCACCGTGTCGTGGTATTCCGGGAGGGAGGGCCAGAACCGCTCGAAGTGGAAGCGCCTATGCTTGGAGGATCGAGGGAGGGCGTCGATGTAGAGCAGAGCGTGATCCGAGGCCGCAGATGACAAGCAACTGAGCATGTAGATTGGATGATCGGACGCCCACCCAGCAGTGCAAAGCACATGATCAATGCGCTCAAGTGTCGGGGTCTCGCGCTCATTAAACCATGTGTAGCGGTGGCCATGGCGATATAAGTCCCTTAGCCCCTCATCCGCAATGAAGTGCCGAAATCGGCGCATGGATGCTCGATGGAGGTTGCCATTGCTTTTGCCCTCTGCGGTCGCGATCATGTTGAAGTCACCCCCAATAAGCCAAGGGCCGGCGCAGCAGGATCTCATATCGTGAAGGTTAGAGAGGAATGCGATCTTGTCTTGGTCTTGTTGTGGCCCGTAGACCCCAGTCACCCACCAGTGCGGGCTGCCGTCTCGTGGGGACACCAACGCGTTGATGAAGTGGTCGGCGATGGTGGGGTGATAGAGGGAGACGATGTCGTTCTGCCAGGCGAGTAGGATTCCACCGCGCGTGTCCATGGCAGGAAGGAAGAAGTAGTCGGCGAATTGAGCACCCACCGTTTCGCAGACAAGGGACGACGAGAAGGCAGAAATATTTGTTTCTTGGAGGCACACAATACATGGGCTAGCGGAGAGGATGACGGAGGGGACGGCGCTGCGTTTGGCGGGGCAGTTGAGGCCTCGCACGTTCCAAAAGATAACACATTGGTCGTACTCCATAAACACACATAGAAGTCCTCGGGGGTCCGTGACCGCGTGAGTCATGCTTTATGCTTTCGCAATGAGGGCTGAGGGGGCCTGCACGGCCTCAGATGGGTTGGCTGGCACCTCCCAACCATGGAAGTCTGCGAGCACGGTGATCGTCTCAACGGCCAGGGGACGGTCGAACATGTGTGCATACTTCTCGAGGATGGAGTCAGAGATGGGCTCATCCTCCTACAGCTGGCCGAGCCGTCGAAGCAAGACCCGCTTTGCCTTCATTTCAGAGTCGAGGCCCCTATCCACCTTAGCAATCCACCCACTGCGCCTTGGTGTGTAGTACAGGGGGATGGCGTTGCGTCATCGACGCGACGTTGGAGGGGGAAGCAGTGGCACGTTGGGTTGCTGCACAGAGGAGATGAACCGCTCTAGCTGCTCCCAGGCCGTGCGATCGGAGCAATCGGCAGTCTGGATGGCGCCCGGATTGCATGGGGAAATCATTGCATGGGATGGATGCGTCGTGTGCATCATGTGGGCGGGTTGGCCCTTGGGACCCATGAGCATGCGCGGTGCTGGTAGGTCTGTGTGCCTCGGGATCTTACACGGCGCTGATTGGTCCCTGGTTCTCGGGGGCATGCACGTCGCTGGCTGGCCCCTGGGGAAGTGGGCACATAGCACGCTGACAGGGGGTGGGACAGATAGCTCCTAGGAGGCAGCCATTGGCAGGGCCTATTGGTGGCCACAGGGCGGTGGGGAGCTGGGATTAGCACAGCAGCTGTCAGCCTGCCCCAAACTGTCAACCGTAGGATGGGCAGAAGGAGCTCTGTCGGGGGAGCGCAGGGCATCCATCACTGTCACTGACCCCGAGGGTGGGTCTGACATGCCGTGGTTGGGCACAGGCTGCCGACGCGAGGCAAGCCTGTGTTGGTCTACACCAGCCAGGGGAGGCAGCACGTTGTTATCCTGGAGCGACGAACTCGTTAACTGGTTGACCATTGAGGCTATGGCCCGCATATGAGCGTCTGCAGCGGGCACAGCGCTGGGCCCCTGTGCCATAGGAGTGACCCGTTGGGAAAGAGAGGGCCCGGAAGCAGGCACGTGGGCAGCGGATGGGTGTGGGGCCCAGGATTCCTTGCCAGCCGCTGTACGAGAGGCGCAGTGCGGCGGCGGCGTCGGTGGCCGGACTGCCCAGGGTCCCGGCGTCCTGACTTGGGTGCCTGGCCGGAGCGCGGTGGGAATTCATGGCGCCGAGGCCATTTGGGGGGCAGGGGGACAAGTCGTTGCCGTTGCCGTCATGGCCGTCACCCGGCGAGGGCGGCCTGGCGGCGGGAGGCATCGGACGTCGGAAGTCTTCGGAGGCGGTAACGAAGATCTGCACCGGCCTGCGAATGGTGTGCCTGACGAAGCGCTCTGCCCGGTCGGGATCGGCATCCGCGTTGACGGCATCCGTCTCCGGGAGCAGCAAGTCAGTGGACCGGGGGATGGCGTCGGGGTTAGCGGTCCACGCCGAGAACCGGAACCTGGACATGTCGCTGCCATCGCGGGTGGAGGGGAGGAGATGCTCAATCTCAAGGAAAGGAGCGAGCATGGCCTCGACGGACGACCGATGCCATGCCTGGTCGGGGAGGCCGGCGATCTCCACGTCGACGCGAAACCGTGGCTGGACTCGCTCGCAGCCTGCGGAATGGCTCAAGGGGTGGACGATGAGACGGAAACGCGGCGAGCGCACCGGCCGCAAGGCCACCCTGGCGCGGGCCTCCGTCGTGGAGAACTTAAGGAGGAATTCTTCGTGGCCGCGGCTATGGACGAAGAACTCGTCACCAGCAAGGTGGAATCGCTCGTGCAGCAGCGCCGCCACGTCTTCGCGGCGAACTCCGGAGCAGTTGCCAGCCACGGTGGCGGTGAGGGCACGCTCGCTCAGCTCCTTCTCGGTGGCGACCAACCTGGCCGTGCACCGCAGGTAGCAGACAACCGACGCCGGGCGGAGGGCAGGGTGGCCGGAGAGCACGACCGGCGTCGTGCTGGATGCGGTGGAAGGGCACTCGCGGGGCGAGCGCGTCTGTGACGTCTGGGCGGGCGAGGACCGACCCCCACTCCCGGGGGACATGGAGTGGCTGGGGCCGGCGACACTCGCGCCCGAGGCAGCAGAGGCCGTCGAATGGGAGGGGTGACCCGTCTACGGAGAAGACACGCAGAGGCGTTTGGACGGCGCCTCGGTGGAGGAGGAGGCTTGGGAACGCGGGGCAGTGCAGTCGCGGGCCACATGACCCGGGAAATGACAGTGGCGGCAGCAAATGGCGCGGCGGCACTCTGAACGGGGGTGGGTAGTGCTGAAGCAGCGCGGGCACTCGCCCGGTGCAGCCACCGGCGGGGGGTGCCTAGGCGGGGCTGGATCTTGTTGGCGACAACGAGGAGAGCGGTGGCGCGGGCGCTTGTGGCCGCGGGCCGTCTCCCAAGGCTACTCGGGGCCGACGCGGTGGATCTCGGAGCGCAGCCCAGGGCGCGTGGTCGGCGGCGACCCGCCCTCAAAGGACACGAGGGGCTCGTCGCACAGCACGGCGCGGTAGGATCGCGGCGCATCAGGGCTGATGGATCTAGAGGCTGAAGGGCTGGAATCCATCCAGCGGATCCAGCGGAGCTCGCGGCCGCGTCCACCGACAGGGAGGGGCGAGCCCATCCAGGCACGCGGGAGCGGGGAGGGGGAAGGGGGGGACTGAGGAGTGGGCGGCGGGGCCGAGGCGGCCGCCGTTCAGCTTGGTAGTCGCCGGGGCCGAAGTGGCCGTCGGCGAGAGGCGCGGGGCATGGGAGCTCAATTCCTAGCTACCGACGGAGGCCAACAGATACAAGTAATAGAATATGCATATATCTCTGCACGTACATACGCACGGGATAATTCTTTTTCTCTGTCGCCTTCTAGTTTAGCTTTCCCTTGTCAGAAGAGACCAAGAAGGGGTCAGAAGCAGGCGCGCTTGGAGCTGCGATCGAACATGGGAGCAGAGCACCTTTGCACTGGGCACGGGGCATCGATCGCACATGTTGCCGCCCTACTCCAACCACTTTGGCCTCTCGCCGGAATTTCGTATCCATGCATGAGAGTGTTGTGTCGGTTGCACCATAATAAGTGGCTCCTCGTTCTCCAGTCATCCACTGATATACAACTAAAATGAATTAATCATGAAACCAACAAACCTACCGCTGCAGTGACAAACTTGTATACTAGTTCGTTACTGACACCATTGTCACGAATGAATCGAGTTCACTCGACTCTTTTCACATCTGCTAGGTGTTAGATTGATCTCTCTCCCGTTCGAGCCTAACGGGTCGAACGTGCCCTTGCATCGCGCCCTGATCGGGGGCACCCAACCAAACCATGGTTGGTGGGCCCCTGTCGCCAGCGCAATATAAAGAAGTGGGGTTCCGGGGCACGCATCACGAGGTCTACCGTGCACCACAACACCGCCAACACACCAATCCGATCTAGGGTTGTGCTAGGCCGATGGGAAGCTACGCCGCCACCACCTCACCCACACTCCTCTATCATCGTGCGCCACAGCACCACGATGGCCTCTGGCTCGAGCTCGTCAGCCAAAGGAGAAGGTAGGTTCACAGGATGATCTAGCCTACTCTGATCCAAAGGATCTATCAATGGTATCAGGCCATGCTAGGCTATGATTTTCAGTGCAAAGTATAAACAGAGAAAGAAAAAAAGATCCCTCCAGAAGAACCCTAGCAGGGCAGAGAAAAGCAAACAAAAAACCCCTAAAAGTTCACCGGAGTAGGGCCTCGGGCCTCGCCGGCAAAGAGCGCCGCCGCAAGGCCGCGCCGTTCCTCTCGATCCGGATCCGCATCGACAAGCCGAGGCATCGGATGAAGAACCTACCCTGAAACGGAGCAAAGAGCACCGGACAGCCACGCGGTCACCGGCAAAGGGCGCCGCCGCTGAACCGCTTGACAGGGAAGGCGTCGCCGCATCGCCACAACGTTGTCGGGCACGAGGGGAAGAGAAGGCCGTCGGGCTTCTCTTTTTTATCTCTGCTAGGTGGCGGTCGGAGGAGATGAAGAAGGGAGTCTCGCGCGGCGCGGAGGCGTCTGACGCCTTCGTCGGCTTGTGATACATCTCCAACGTATCTATAATTTTTGATTGCTCCATGCTATATTATCTACTGTTTTGGACTATATTGGGCTTTATTTTCCACTTTTATATTATTTTTGGGACTAACCTATTTCCCCTAGGGCGCGCCCCTTGCCTCATGGGCCCCTTGAAGCTCCACCGGCGTACTTCTTCCTCCTATATATATCCACGTACCCCCAAACGATCAGGGACGGAGCCAAAAACCTAATTCCACCGCCGCAACTTTCTGTATCCACGAGATCCCATCTTGGGGTCTGTTCCTGAGCTCCGCCGAAGGGGGCATCGATCACGGAGGGCTTCTACATCATCATCCGAGCCTCTCCGATGAAGTGTGAGTAGTTTACTTCAGACCTACGGGTCCATAGTTAGTAGCTAGATGGCTTCTTCTCTCTTTTTGGATCTCAATACAATGTTCTCCCCCTCTCTCGTGGAGATCTATTCGATGTAATCTTCTTTTTTGCGGTGTGTTTGTTGAGACCGATGAATTGTGGGTTTATGATCAAGTCTATCTATGAATAATATTTGAATCTTCTCCGAATTCTTTTATGTATGATTGGTTATCTTTGCAAGTCTCTTCGAATAATCAGTTTGGTTTGGCCTACTAGATTGGTTTTTCTTGCCATGGGAGAAGTGCTTAGCTTTGGGTTTGATCTTGCGGTGTCCTTTCCCAGTGACAGAAGGGGCAGCAAGGCACGTATTGTATCGTTGCCATCGAGGATCACAAGATGGGGTTTTTATCAAATTGCATGAAACTATCCCTCTACATCATGTCATCTTGCCTAAGCCGTTACTCTGTTTTTAACTTAATACTCTAGATGCATGTTGGATAGCGGTCGATGAGTGGAGTAATAGTAGTAGATGCAGGCAGGAGTCAGTCTAATTGTCTCGGACGTGATGCCTATATACATGATCATACCTAGATATTCTCATAACTATGCTCAATTATGTCAATTGCTCAACAGTAATTTGTTCACCCACCATAGAATACTTATGCTCTTGAGAGAGGCCACTAGTGAAACCTATGGCCCCCGGGTCTCTTTCTCATCATATCAATCTCCATCACTTTATTATTGCTTTGCTTTTACTTTTTACTTTGCATCTCTATACCAAAAATACCAAAAAAATATTATTTATCATCTCTATCAGATCTCACTTTCGTAAGTGACCGTGAAGGGATTGACAACCCCTAAGCGCGTTGGTTGCATTGAGCTATTGTTTCTGTGTAGGTACGAGGGACTTGTGCGTGGCCTCCTACGGGATTCATACCTTGGTTCTCAAAAACTGAGGGAAATACTTACGCTACTTTGCTTCATCATCCTATCCTCTTCGGGGAAATCCAACGCAGTGCTCAAGAGGTAGCAGCTTGCCGCCTGCGCGGCCGGACCGCTGCTGGAGATCCGCCGCCGCGGAGCGAGATGCAGGGAGAGGTGCGTGGTGAGGAAATGAACTAGGGTTCCCCCTGCTGGCGCTGGGCACCAGTTTTGATCCGCCGATCCGCGTGCGTGACCGTCGGATTTGATCCGACGGCCAGGATTGGGCGGCGCCGGCACAGTGGGCCTTTTGGGCCAAAGAGGAGGCGGCCCAGGCCGAGGGAAGGCCGGCTCACGTGGCGCGCCTCAGAGAGCAAGTCGTGGGCCGTTTTCCCTCGCTGTCGGCCTCGCTCGCCAGGCCCACGCGGGGGCTCAGCTCCCGTTTCAATTTTTTAGTGTTTTTGTCCAGATTTTGGGTAGATTTAAAATAGTTTTTCTATGCAATTTTTTCCAACAGAAATTTTTGCTTAGAAAATAGTAAAGTAAACAGAAAAAGTTTCTAAAAATGAAAATGGAAAATTTTCAGAAAAAGAAATGTTCATGAATTTTACAAAGAAAATAATACAGTTCATGAATTTTTATTTAGTCAAAGAAAAGCTTCTGTAAAATGTAAAATTTTCATGAATTGTTTATACATGTTTTTTCCGCTGCGTAAATAATTAATAGTGCTCTTTTATAAAGTACATAAAAGTTTAAAAAGAATTAAGGTTTTAAGAGCATGTTAAAGTGATTTTTAAAATGAATATGATTATGTTATTTTTTATGACCAACGTTGTTAATAACATGATCATGTTTTATTACTAAAATTAAAGGTGCATTTATTTCTAATATTTTGCCTAACGGTAATATAGATTTAATTGCCTAGACAATTGTATGTTTAATTTGACCAACATTAGATTAATGCATGTGATTGTATACTAATCTCACTTAAATTGTGATTTTAGGAGGCTTTCACTTGATGAGTTGCCTAAAAGAGGTTTCGATACTTAGAGGTGACAATTACATTGAGTGAAGGAAGAAAGTAGAACTAGCATTTCTCTGTGCTGAGCTGGACTGCGTTGTGGACACTCCATAGCCGGTCAGACCTACAAAGCCAGTAAGAGCGGCCACTGATGATGATGCTGTGTGGGATAAAAAGAGGGGGGATTATGCTCCTTTGGAGATGTCATACTCAATAGAAAATCAAAAGTGGGTCAATGCAAACAAAAACTGCATGGCATTTATAAAGAATACAATTGAGAGCACCATTTTGGGCACCATTGCAGAGTGCACTTCCGCAGAGGAATTGCTTACAAAGATAAAGAGCCAGTTGACTGGCTCTTCAAAGATATATGCCACCCAGGTGTTAAAGCAACTGGTGACAGAACACTACACAGGTGGTAGTCATGGAATAAGAGAGCACATCCTCAGGATGAGCAATATGGCAGCAAAGCTCAAGCCCATGGATGAGGATCTGGAGATCAAACCAAAGCTCCTAGTTCATCTGGTCATGGCTTCACTGCCAAAGGAGTTTGAAAGTTTTGTTGTAAACTACAATATGTCACCTGGAACATGGGACATTGAAAAGACAATAGCAATGTGTGTCCAAGAAGAGGGCAGACTCAAAGCCTCACATGGTGGTTTCTCTCAACTATGTGAAGGATCAGAAGAAAAAGAATTGCAAGAAGAACAGCAAAAGTCCCCCCCTCCAAAGTCACATGGTAAAGCTCCCTATCAGCATCAGAAGAAGCCTTTCCCAGTGGACAAAGACACATGTCTCCACTCTAAGAAGACAGTGCATTACAAGATCAACTACCCTGATTGGCTAAAGTCAATCATGGCAAAAATAGGTAACAATATGGTTTCATTTGTAAATGAATCCCTGTATACACAGTTTTCAAAATCCACTTGATGGATTGACTCATGAGCAACTGTTCATGTTGCAAATTCTTTACAGGGATTTGATTCGACGCGGACTACGCAAAGAAGCGAAAGACGGATTGAAGTGGCAAACAGAGTTGAAGAAGAAGTTGAAGCTGTCTGTGACATCTCCTTAGAGTTAGTTGATGGATTCAATCTTCTACTTAGAGATGTTTTATTTGTTCCATCATTTCATGGAAACTTAATTAGTGTTTCTTGGTTGGACAAAGATAATTATGAATGTTATTTTGGACATGGCAAGTGTGCCATATGGCTAAATAATGCTTATGTGGTTGATGATTTACTACACGATGAGCTTTATTTGTTATCACTTCGTGAAAAAGTTTATTATGTATGCAATGTGAAAGAACTTGTTTCCGCGTCGAATAAAGAACAAAAGAAAAGAAAGAGAACATTCGACTCATCGAAATTATGGAACTGTCGCTTGGGCCATATTTCCAAGGGGAGAATAGAAAGATTAGTCAAAAGTGAAATTCTTGCTCCGTTAGAATTCTTGGACTTAGAAAAATGCATAGATTTTATTAAAGGAAAGTATATAAAAAATCAAAAAAGGAGTAATCCATAGCACAGGCACACTAGAAATCATCCACACTGACATTTGTGGACCATTTCTGCTAAAAAGTGTGGATGGATATGACTCGTTCATAACATTCACAGATGATTACTCTCGCTATGGTTATATTTATCCAACCAAAGAAAGATCGGAAGCGTTGGGTAAATTTAAAATATTCAAAGCTGAAGTTGAAAATCAGCATGATAAAAGAATAAAGATAGTAAGGTTTGACCATGGGGGAGAGTACTACGGTCGGCACACTCCATATGGCCAAGTCCCTGGACCTTGTGTGAAGTTCTTGCAGGAGACTGGCATAATAGCCCAATATTCAATGCCGGGCGAGCCTCAGCAAAATGGAGTAGCTGAAAGGCGCAACCGTATACTTATGGATATGGTGCGCAGCATGTTGAGTTATTCCAACTTGCCATTGGGATTATGGATGGAGGCACTACAAAAAAATACACTTCCGTGATGATACGTGTTTGTCACAGTAGGTCGCGTTTTTTGTCATGCATGTACATCCATGACAAATTTATGACACAATCAAGATAGTCATACCTGTGCTGTCGTAGAAGTGTTCCATGACATTACCAAAAATATCATACCGACACGTGGCATCCACCGTAACTGAACGTCGTTAAGCTATCGGGTCGGGTTTCGGATCCGATAACCCGTTAACAGCCCCAACCAATGGGGATTTTCCACGTGTAAAATCATCATTGGCTGGAGGAAACACGTGTCGGCTCACTGTTGGGACAGATGTCATCCGCTCATTGGACCAAAGGCACCTATGATACGGCGACACATGGCACGACCCAACAAAGGCCCATTCCTGTGAAAAGGCCGGCCCGTTTGACTTGGTCAAAAGGTGGCGGGTCGGCCCAGGGAAAACCTGTTAACGGCCTGTTCGCATATAGCCCATTTACAGCCCGCTAACCCAGGGCCCGTTATGCCCTTTCCGAATTAGGCCCTGTAGCGTCATCTGGGTCATCCAATATGATTCAGCCTGTTTTAACTTCCGTCCCATGTGTGGCCCATGACTTCTTTCGGCCCATATGAGGACCTTTGTAACTCTTGGCCCATTAACGGCCCGTGGTGAAACTGACCCGTAATGAACAGTGTATCACTTTATACCCATTAACGGCCTGTTATTCCATTGGGCCGTTTCCAGCCCAAGTTATCTTTCGGCCTTCTCAGGGCCCATTGATTCTTGGCCTCATTTGCAGCATTCGGTTACATACGGCCCGTTACTGTCATTTTCTGCTTGTGGGCCAAATTCAGCCCGTCGTTACAGTCGGCCCGTTTGCGGACCGTTAATACGTTGGGCCGTTTTCATGTCAAAAAAAACCCGTTGGGCTGTTTTCATAGAGTTATAAAATATGGTCTATTAACGGCCCGTTATGGTCCATGAATAGTACGGCCCATGATTGGCGAAATGATGATACGCCCCGTAGAAGGCCCATGGACCCTACGGCCTGTAGAAGGCCCATGGACCCTAAGGCCCGTATAGAAGGCCGATGGATCCTACGGCCGGACGAAGGCCCATGGATCATACGGCCTGCGGGAGGCCCATGGTTACAACAGTCCGTGTGTTGCCATGATTATTTTGGCCTAGTTACCAAAAATAGGCTATTGTGGCCACTAGAAAAAAACAGAAAAAGAACTGCAGTGACTACAAGCAAACAACTAAACAAGACAAAAAGGAAATAAATAAGCAAGCAATTAACGCTAGCCTATTACCGCTATTACACATATTACATCCACTCGGCATCAAAGTTCGCCACCAGTGCAAATATAGGGAACAAAGCAGCACATTACATACACTGGCCGTCAAAATTGGCCACCAGTGCAAATAAACGTGACCGCAAAACAAGAGCATAACTGAAACAACTTCAGAAGAGCTCAAGAAACGTTATCATGGGTATCCACCATGCTGGCAATAAGCTTAGCAAGATGATTAGCTTTGTCCTGTTTGGTGCTAAAATCCTCCAACGCTTGCTGTTGTACCAGAAAGTATGCATCTGAATGCTCCAGGGACTTCCGCAGTCCTTCCGCTTCTTGTCGCAGCACAATTGATCGATGTCTTTCTGCTTGTAGTTGAGACTCAAGAAACCGAACTGATTCAGAGAGTGAGTTTGAATAGCTTGTGCAAGCGGTAGTGGCCAGTAACTCGAACACTAAACCAAGACAGGTGGGATTGTCTCCCTGTCTTCAAGATTGTCTTCCTTAGCTGTTTTATCAGCTTTTTTGGAGACCAACAAGGATGTGTCACTATCCTGAACCTTATCTGCATGACTTCCTTTACCATTGCTTAATAAGACACTCTTCCCCAATATTCTGTCAGCATTCTAAAAGAAGAAACAAGCAGACACATAACAAGTTTAGCATGTACTAGTATATGAAACTCATTTCGGTGAACTAGTTCATTAGTAAGGTGGACAGGGTTAAACTACCAAGTCTTCTATTGCCAAGTACTAGTACATAATAAAAGCATCAAACAAACATATATCTATGTCCTATGGTCACTGCATTGTCTTGCCAAATCAAAATAGAGACACGGTTCAAATCATATCAGTTCAAGACAAAGCAGCAGTGAAAGAATACAAAGCGTGGGAAACTACACGGCATAACAAGATTTCAGATGGGTACCACGGGTCTACATGTACAACAACTCTATTGGCTCTGTTCTGATGCTAGTAATGTGCATGATATGAAAGTCAATTGTATACACAATTGCAAGTGAAATCAACAGAGCTATTGATAAGAGAAAACCTGTTAAAGAAACATGCGTGAACATACCTGCTGTGCCATTGGAGTTTCGATTGGATCCTTCAATTTAAAAATAAGTTTGTATGAGTAAATACAGTGATACAAGAGCAAATCAATCATAGTTAAAAAAGGCGCGCCTAAGCGAGCGCTTAAGCGCCTAGGCTCTAGGCGTTGGCAAAACGCATTGCGCATAACTACGCATAATCTATGCATAACTGCGCATAAGCATGCGCTTTGGTCTGTAAAGTGCAAGGCGGTGGCAAAACGCACAATTAACGCCAAGCGCTTTTTTGAGCTATGATAGCAATGGAATCTTAAATTAGAACAGTTGTTATTCAGGTTTAGGCACTTGTTCTACATGAACAGAGTACAGTAAGGCACAAGAATATAATACTTAAAAATAGAAAATTAGCTCATAGACCTTAGCACATTCTTGGTTCGGGACCAGTATAGAACAAGGCGTTCCCAGTCATCGTCCAGTAAATGTGTCTCAGGAGAACGTAAGGGAATTTGATGAGTTTCTTTGCCGATGAAGTATGTTTTCTTTAGGTAATTCCGATACTGCCAACAAGCATTCTTGAAGATAGCAGAGGTATTAGCACAGGTTACCTCATCCTGAGTTTCCAAATCGGTCCTTCTCTATAGAGAAAAATGGGAAAATTTGTTGTATTATAACCATCATGGAGGTAGGATGTATGGGACGAACCAAAGTAATTGCCATGAATAACATTACTTACACATAACTCCTGGACAAACACCTGCAACTGGCATTTTCCTTCATCTTCAGTATAATATTTCCAAGATGGGAAGATACGCACATACAATTTAACAACATCAAATGCGATATATGCTAAACTAGGACTAGCTGGTTGTGCTTCCTCCACAGGAATAGGCGTACTAACTGGTGGAGTTGGGGTTCGCCATGATAGTACTGGCCCTTTGGGCACTGGAGCTGCCTTACTAACTGCTCTTTTTTGGGAGCTCTATGGTGGAGATGGTGTTGTGTCAACAGCAACTGGGTTACTATCGGCTGGGGTTGGGGTTAGATTGGGTGAAGCTGGTTCTCTGTTCATCGCAGTAGCGGTACAATCTGCGAGAGTTTGGGTTATGTGTGGTAGGGCTGGTTCTTGTGCATGTACAAGTGGGGTGCTATCTCCACCAAGAGGTAGCACTATTTCATTTGAAGACCATGTTTTTAGTCCGCTAGATACTGGCATCACCCGCTCCAATTCAAATGGCTGATAAACAGGAAACATAGTTGAATGTACAAACATTGTATGAGAGACAGATGCAATAAATAGTGTGGAAAAAAGAGGGCATGAAATAGTTGACATGTATATTGTTTAACTAAAACGAATAGCATGACATAATTTCACATATATGATGTCTATCTAAACTGGATAGCATAGCATAACATAATTCAAAGATATGATGAATAACTAAACATGATCGCATGACATAATTCACCTACATGTTATGTAAGTAATCAGGATCGCATCATTTAATTCACATATGTGATTTATATACTAAACAGAGGGCATTCAATATGATGTCTGAACTAAGAACATGGTGTTGAATATTGTGTATATGATGTCTAAACTATGCAATGCAAGACACCGTATGCATGATATGAGCAGTATAACTGTGCCAAGTCAGAGCATACACCTCAGTGGGGGAATAGGACTGGTCATCTATCTCTGAATCCATCTCTAAGGAGCTATCGGGACCCAACAAGAGATCTGCTTCGACAGGTAGCACTGTCTGCTCTGAAGGCCTTGTTTTCACTCCAGATGTAGTGACCAGACCTCAACCAGTCTGATCTCTGTGCATCAGTGTCATCCCTGGATCAATAATGCTGACACGCACAGTACTTGAAGGATTTATAACAGAGTAGCAATCACACACTTATTACATCAAACATCTCAAAAGAGAACTTATTACAATAAATATGTCTTAAGGCCATCTAACAACGGTAACAGCGGAAGGCTTGGAAGATAAGCGAGTCCATCAACTCCAACGGCATCACTGAGTATAGAACCATGACCTAAAGGCACCTTACTCATCGTTTGAAAAGTCTGCAACATGAACATTCCAGCCCGAAAACGGGTCAGCACATGGAATATGCTGGCAGTGTAACACATTGAGAGTAATCAAAGAATAAAGCTATACTACATGCATATATGGCTGGTGGAAAGCTCTATGGTTACAGTTCTACGTAAAGCCAAATTTTCCCTACTGCAAAGGAATAAATTTTATTTAACTATCATGGTAGTTGTTAAGCATTGAGAGTGTAGACACCCTCTCAATCCCAATTAAGCATCATCATTAAAACCCAACAATATTAATTAAAGTAACATGATGAGATTCACATGATAATCCAAGTACTAGATACTCAAGACGTCCATAATCAGAGACATGGCTAACCATGATTAGTTTATACACTCTGCAGAGGTTTGCGCACTTTTCCCCACAAGACTCGATCTCCTCCGTTGGGATTCTCGCACTACATGATGTTTGAGAAACGGATGACCGAGACATAGTCTTTCAGAAGCGCTAGCACCTTACGATCGGGTAGACAGTACCAACCTACATCCCCTACATCTGCTAGTCTACCACTGTAAGAGTTCGCACGACTTAGTCAACTATGCTAGAGCCCATGGTAGCTTGTGGCTGCACACGGAAGTTTCTATTATAAATAATCTCATGATCCCCTTTGAGCCTGCGTGGCGGTCCATAAAGAAAAATAGGCAACCGCTGGAATACCCAGGTGCCTCAATCCACCCAGATGTGTGTTTAAGTTGCCACCTTAAATAAACCATTAATTTACCAATCTCACATCTGTCATGGATACACTCACCCAATCCACGTCTACTAGCATAGCATGGCAATATAAGCAAACGTAGAAGTAACTCCCAAGGGTTTGATAATAAAACAGGTAATAGGTACTACCTCATCTACTTCCCAAAACCCACAATTTAATTAGATCATAATCATGCAATGTTTGAGGATTGATCTAATGCAATAAAAACTGGGTAGTAAAGAGATATGATTAAAGTGTTACTTGCCTTGTTGATGATCCGCGAAACCTAGAGATTCAAAGTAGCAAGCGGCGCACTCCGGGTACTCTATCGCAAACAAACAAGCATACAATAAGTACTTATCTAATGCACAGGTAAAACTCAATTAAGAGATCTAACCAGAAAGTTCAACTTAAGAACTCTGGTTGGCAAAAAGAATCAAATCGAACGAAACAACGAAAGTCAAACGGCAAAAGAAACAAGATTCATTTACTAATCTGGATCTAAGTCAAATTTTACATCAGCAAAATCTTATTTCAGTTAGTTAAACGGAAAGAGGGTTTCGAGACGAAACTCCAGGCGCTTGAATAGCCTGATTCCGATAAACGAGCGAAAACTTATACTAGAACGAAAATCGGATCAGAAATCGCGATCAGAAATAATCACGGAAAATCCGAGAAAAAGAAAAACGACGAACAGATTAATGAACGAACATTTGTTTTCTGGAACTAAATGGTGAACGCGTCCGTTAAAACGAACGAACGAGCGAACGCTCGCTAAATAAACTAAATCGGAAATAAACCGATCTAAATAAAAAACGGATCTAAAAAAATGAACGAAACCCAACGGAAAACCGAACGGTTTTCTCAAGGAAAACCGCCGGCGGCGGGGCGGTAGTCAACCTCGGCAGGGCGGCGGCGGCTCTGGCGGCGGGCGTCGGGGTCGGCGGGGTCCGGCGGCGGCGGCGGCGGCTCGGGCGGCGGGGTCCGGCGGCGGTGGCGGCACGCGGCGGCGGTGGCGGATTGGGGCTAGGGTTAGGGTTTTTGGCGTGGCGCGGCTTGGGCTGATGGGCTCGGGGTGGCGCCTTATAAAGGCCCGGCCGGACGGAGTCCTGGCCGAACACGGCCCAAAGTCGGTTCGCGTTTTTTTAATAATTACACGCAGAGAAACAAATAAAAGAAATAGTAAACAGAATCCAAAAATCCCGAAATAAATTTTCCCCGGCTTCTAAAATCAAGCCGGACAAGATGAACATTTATTTGGGGCCTAAATGCAATTTTGAAAAATGCGCATTTTTCCTAAATTCAAATAAAATAGCAAAAACTCCAAAATAAAATCTTATTTGATTTTATTATTAAATCCTCAATATTTCTTTACTTTGGGAAAGTCATTTTATTCCGTCTCTCATATTTTTATAATAGAAATAATTGAAGATAAAATAAATAAAATCAAATGATCCTATTTTCAAAATTTGAGAAAACTCAAATATGAAAATAACGAAATCCCCAACTCTCTCCGATGGTCCTTGAGTTGCGTAGAATTTCTTAGGATCAAACCCAAAAGCAAATAAAATATGATATGCAGTGATGATCTAATGTATAACATTCCAAATTGAAAATTTGGGATGTTACAAACCTACCCCTTAAGATGAATCTCGCCCTCGAGATTCGGGTTGGCTAGAAAATAGGTGAGGATGGTCCTTCAGCAGATTTTCCTCTCGCTCCCAGGTGGCTTCATCCTCTGTGTGGTGGCTCCACTGAACTTTGCCAAAATTGATAACCTTGCTTCGGGTGACTCGGCTGGCATACTCAAGAATCTTGACTGGTTTCTCCTCATAGGTCAAATCACGATCCAACTGAATCGCTTCCAGCGGCACTGTATCTCTCAGCGGTATATCAGCCATCTCAGTGTGGCACTTCTTCAATTGGGAAACGTGGAATACATCATGAACTCCTGACAATCCTTCGGGCAATTCCATCTTGTAGGCTACTTCTCCCGTACGCTCCAAAACCTTGTATGGTCCTACAAAACGTGGCGCTAACTTTCCCTTAACTCCAAAGTGCTTAACTCCTCGAAGTGGAGATACTCGAAGATAAACTCAGTCTCCAACTTCGTAAATTGTTTCCTTACGTTTAGAATCTGCGTAGCTCTTCTGCCTGGACTGGGCTACCTTGAGCCTGTCGCGAATCAATTTCACCTTCTATTTAGACTCCTTAATCAAATCCGATCCAAACAACTGGCGGTCTCCAACTTCATCCCACGACAATGGGGTCCTGCACCTCCTTCCGTACAAGGCTTCGAAAGGGGCCATCTTCAAACTGGATTGATAACTGTTGTTGTAAGAGAACTCTACATATGGAAAATTGTCGTCCCAACTAGATCCATAATCTAGCGCACAAGCTCTCAGCATATCCTCCAAAATCTGATTGACTCTCTCGGTCTGTCCATCTGTCTGCGGATGAAAAGCTGTACTGAACTCTAGCCTGGTACCCAAAGTTTCGTGCAACAGATTCCAAAACTTTGAGGTAAACTGGGTTCCTCTATCTGATACAATGCTCCTCGAAACTCCATGCAGATATACGATCCTGGTCATGTATATCTTTGCCAACTTAGCACTGGTGTAAGTAGTCTTCACTGGGATGAAATGAGCTACCTTTGTCAAACGATTGACTACAACCCAAATCGAGTCATAGCCTGAACGAGTTCTGGGCAAACCTGTGATAAAATCCATGCCTAGCTTATCCCACTTCCATTCGGGTATTGGCAATGGCTGTAACAATCCTACTGGCGTCTGATGCTCTGCCTTTCCTCTCTGACATACATCACAAACTGCTACATACTCTGCAATATCCTTCTTCATTCCAGTCCACTAGAAAATATCCTTCAAATCCAAATACATCTTGGTATTTCCTGGGTGAATCGAATATGGTGAATCATGGGCCTCCTGCAGAATTAACTTCCTGATCTCCGGGTCATTGGGCACAAAAACACGGTCTTCAAACCATAGGGTATCGTGCTCATCCTCTCGAAATCCTTTAGCTTTTCCTTTGCTCATCTTCTCCTTTATAGAGGCAACCTCCTTGTCAGTCTTCTGAGGTTCTCTGATCTTATCCATCAAGGTAGACTGAATCTCCAATGCTGCTACATAGCCTCTCGGAACTATCTCCAAACATAGCTCACGAAGGTCCTCGGCTAACTCCTTCGGTAAATCTCCCGTCATTAGTGTGTTGACATGCCTTTTACGGCTCAGCGCATCGGCTACTACGTTAGCCTTTCCGGGATGATATTGCAATCTCATGTCATAATCCTTGATGAGCTCCAACCATCTCCTTTGCCTGAGATTTAGCTCCTTCTGCGTGAAAATATACTTCAAACTCTTGTGATTTGTGTACACTTCACAATGGTTTCCAATGAGAAAATGTCTCCAAGTCTTTAATGCATGCACTATGGCTGCTAACTCCAAATCATGCGTGGCATAATTCAACTCATGAGGCTTAAGCTGTCGTGAGGCATATGAAACAACTCTTCCCTCATGCATAAGCACTGCTCCAAGTCCTCGACGTGAAGCGTCGCAATACACCTCATAATCCTTGTTCTGATCCGGCAAAATCAACACTGGTGATGTAACCAAACGTTTCTTCAACTCCTGGAAACTGGCCTCACATTCCTCAGTCCATTTGAACTTGGTATCCTTCTTCAACATTCCGTCATTGGCTTCGCAATCTTTGGGAAATTTTCAATAAATCTTCAGTAGTATCCCGCGAGTCCAAGAAAACACTGGATCTCTCCAACTATTGTTGGTGCTTCCCAATTTGTCACAGTGACAACCTTGGTGGGATCTACTGCTATACCTTCTCCGGATATAACGTGTCCGAGGAATCCAACTTCCTTCAACCAAAACTCACATTTGCTAAACTTGGCACATAACTGATGTTCTCTATGCTTCTCAAGTACCAAACGCAAATGCTCCTTATGCTCCTCTTCATTCTTCGAGTAAACCAAAATATCATCAATGAACACTACGACGAACTTATCCAAAAACTCCATAAACACTTTGTTCATCATGTCCATAAAATAGGCAGGTGCGTTAGTCAGACCAAATGACATAACGGTATACTCGTACAGCCCATACCTGGTGGTAAAAGCCGTCTTAGGTATATCCTGTTCTCGAATCTTCAACTGATGGTATCCTGATCGCAGATCGATCTTGGAAAATACCTTAGCTCCTTGCAATCGATCAAACAGATCATTGATCATCAGTAGTGGGTACTTGTTCTTGATTGTTACTTCATTCAATCCTCGATAATTAACAACCATCCTTAACGATCCATCCTTTTTCTCCAGTAGAAGTACTGGCGATCCCCAAGGCGAAGAACTTAGGTGAATATAACCTTTATCTAGTAACTCTTTAATCTGCTTCTTAATCTCCTCCAAATCCTTTGCAGGCATCCTATATGGTCTCTTAGATATTGGCCCCGTGTCTGGCAAAAGCTCAATCAAAAACTCAATATCTCTATCCGGTGGCATGCCTGGAAACTCCTCTGGAAATACGTCAGGGAAATTCTTCACCACTGGTACTTCCTCCTGCACAACTCTTGATAAGGAATTTACTTGAGTCCTCTTCGGCACATGCCGGGATACATACTTGATCCTTCTTCCTTCTGGCGTCGCAAGAAAAATTGACTTACTGGCACATTCAATGTTCCCTTCATACTTCGATAACCAATCCATGCCTAATATCACATCCAATCCTTGAGATTCCAATACTATTAGGTCCGAGGGAAATACATAGTTACCAATCCTTAATGGTAACTGATCACACCATAGACTAGCCATATACTCTGCTCCAGGCGAGGTTACTAACATGGGTGACCTAAGGGCTTGGGTTGGCAGTTTATACTTATCCACAAATCCCCTTAAGATGTATGAATGCGATACACCAGTATCAAAAAGAACGAGTGCAATAAATGACTTAACCAAAAACTTACCTATTGCTGCATCTGGTTGAGCTTCAACCTCCTCCACGTTAACGTGGTTCACCTGTCCCCTATTGAAAGCCTTCGGCTTCTTCCCAGAGCTTCCATTGCCATTTCCATTCTGGGCTTCAGGACATTCATTGGCATAATGTCCAGTCTTCTGACACTTAAAGCAAGTGACTTGGCTCAAGTCTCTCTTGGCTGGTGTTGACGGGTTGGTAGGGTTCTGGCCGTTGCTTCTTCCATTCCCATTACCATTCTTGGGGCCATTATGATTGTGCGAGCTTCCTCCCCCATGGGTATGCTGAAAAGGTCCTCCCGGTTTAGGGGTAAAACGCGGCTTCTGCTGAGCTCCAGAATTGTACTTCCCTTGTCCATACTTCCTCTTACGGTTTTCAATCTGCTGCTACTTCCCATCAATCATAAGAGCGCGATCTACTAACTCTTGGTAGTTGTTGAAGCTTGCTACCATCAACTGCATGCTCAACTCATCATTCAGTCCTTCCAGAAACTTCTCCTGCTTAGCTGCATCCGTAGCAACGTCATCTAGGGCATAACGTGCTAGCTTACTAAAGTCATCCACATACTAGCCAACTGTCCGTCCTCCTTCGCGCACGTTGCGAAACTCACGCTTCTTCATGGCCATAGCTCCTACTGAAACATGGGCAGTACGGAAAGCCCGCTGAAACTGATCCCATGTGACAGTGTCGATAGGGTAAGTGGTTGTGAAATTCTCCCACCATGATGCTGCGGGTCCTTTAAGCTGATGTGCGGCAAATTTCACCTTTTCCGCATCTGTGCATCCTGCCGTGGTCAACTCCCTTGTTGTCTTGCAGAGCCAATCATCTGCAACAATCGGCTCGGTGCTACTGGAGAACACCGGCGGATTCAGCCTAAGAAAACGGGTTAAGTGATCAACAGGTGGTGGCGGTGGTGGGTTGTTGTTGTTGTTCCCCTGATTCTGATTCTGGACTAGCAACTGCATCAAGGCATTCTGCTGCTGGATCAACTGAGTGAGCTCCGGTAGGAAAGCAAATCCATTGTCACGTCTCAGAGGCATCTGAGGGTTTAGAAAAGATGAGAATATAGAATAGAATGAGGTCTAGAGAGAAAACACTACCCAAATGCACATGAGGCAAATGCACACAAAATCACTTCATTCAATCAAACAAGGGCATACAATCGGTCTAGGACTATCGTTATAAAAGTGCTTGGACTATGCTATATACATGGTGGAACACTACTACTGTGATGGTGGTCGACTAGAAAAATTGCTCCGATGAAGACTCCATGATATCCGCTGTCATCTAGATCCGAGTCGGTGTCGTCGATGATGATATAGTTCCTCGGGCAAGTGGAATCGTCATCTTCTCCTCCTGGCGCGGGATCTCCCATGAAAACTCCTAGCTTCCTGGTCAGGTCGTCATTCTTCTCCACTAATACTTTGATTTCCTCCATATAATCTCCGCGTGTAGCCTTGAGTTCTTCTTCCAGCTCCGTGATTCTTGTCATCACCTTCTTTAGGTCTATCATGCCTGCACACATCTGGTTCTCCTGGCGTTGAATGTGTTGGTTTAACTCCTAGATGAAAGCTGCAATTGATCTATCCTTCCTGGTGCTGATCATCTCTCATTGCTCATCTCGGCGCCCACAAATCTGGTAGATAGTATCCTTGAGATCATTGCGGTAAACGTCTCCAATACGTCCCATGGTGATGTGCGCTCCCATGCTCTTTCCTAGACTCTAGGTTGGTGCATCAAAGGAAAACTCTATGGGCTCAATGACGGGCATGAACGTCCTTCCTGGAACTTGAACTTGAATCATACAGTGCTCCTCTTCAGGTAAAGTGGCGTTGTAGGTTCCGGTGAAGCTTGGTACTCCGATGTTCAGGTACTTAGTGACTTCCTTCAGGTGGCGTCCAAAGGGTGTATCTTCATCCGGTTGCGTGAACTTGTTCCTTGCATCTGCCATCCTAAAAGAGTAGAAAAGATGAGAAGTCAGAAATGAGAAGAGTGAGTAGTGATCTAGGGCTTTAGCTTAGTGGTCGTGTCCTACAGTCAGCATGTGCTCTGATACCATCTTGTAGCAACCAGACCCCAACCAGTCTGATCTCTGTGCATCAGTGTCATCCCTAGATCAGTAATGCTGACACACACAGTACTTGAAGGATTTATAACAGAGTAGCAATCACACACTTATTACATCGAATGTCTCAAAATAGAACTTATTACAATAAATATGGATTAAGGCCATCTAACAACGGTAACAGCGGAAGGCTTGGAAGATAAGCGAGTCCATCAACTCCAACGGCATCACTGAGTATAGAACCACGACCTAAAGGCACCTTACTCGTCGTCTGAAAAGTCTGCAACATGAACGTTGCAGCCCGAAAATGGGTCAGCACATGGAATATGCTGGCAATGTAACACATAGAGAGTAATGAAAGAATAAAGCTATACTACATGCATATATGGCTGGTGGAAAGCTCTATGGTTACAGTTTTGCATAAAGCCAACTTTTCCCTACTGCAAAGGAATAAATTTTATTTAACTATCATGGTAGTTGTTAAACATTGAGAGTGTAGACACCCTCTCAATCCCAATTAAGCATCATCATTAAAACCCAACAATATTAATTAAAATAACATGATGAGATTCACATGATAATCCAAGTACTAGATACTCAAGACGTCCATAACCGGGGACACGGCTAACCATGATTAGTTTATACACTCTGCAGAGGTTTGTGCACTTTTCCCCACAAGACTCGATCTCCTCCGTTGGGATTCTCGCACTACATGATGTTTGAGAAACGGATGACCGAGACATAGTCTTTCAGAAGCGCTAGCACCTTACGATCGGGTAGACAGTACCAACCTACATCCCCTACATCTGCTAGTCTACCACTGTAAGAGTTCGCACGACTTAGTCAACTATGCTAGAGCCCATGGTAGCTTGTGGCTGCACACGGAAGTTTCTAGTATGAATAATCTCATGATCCCCTTTGAGCCTGGGTGGCGGTCCATAAAGAAAAACAGGCATTCGCTGGAATACCCAGGTGCCTCAATCCACCCAGATGTGTGTTTAAGTTGCCACCTTAAATAAACCATTAATTTAACAATCTCACATCTGTCATGGATACACTCACTCAATCCACGTCTACTAGCATATCATGGCAATATAAGCAAACGTAGAAGTAACTCCCAAGGGTTTGATAATAAAGCAGGTAATAGGTACTACCTCATCTACTTCCCAAAACCCACAATTTAATTAGATCCTAATCATGCAATGTTTGAGGATTGATCTAATGCAATAAAAACTGGGTAGTAAAGAGATATGATCAAAGTGTTACTTGCCTTGCTAATGATCTGTGAAACCTAAAGATTCAAAGTAGCAAGCGGCGCACTCCAGGTACTCTATCGCAAACAAACAAGCATACAATAAGTACTCATCTAATGCACAGGTAAAACTCAATTAAGAGATCTCACCAGAAAGTTCAACTTAAGAACTCCGGTTTGCAAAAAGAATCAAATCGAACGAAACAACAAAAGTCAAACGGCGAAAGAAACAAGCTTCATTTACTAATCTGGATCTAAGTCAAATTTTACACAAGAAAAATCTTGTTTGAGTTGGTTAAACGGAAAGAGGGTTTCGAGAACAAACTCCAGGCGCTTGAATCTCCTAATTCCGATAAACGAGCGAAAAGTTATACTAGAACAAAAATCAGATCAGAAATCTTGATCAGAAATAATCACGGAAAATCCAAGAAAAAGAAAAAACGATAAACAGATTAACGAACGAACGAACGAGCAAACGCTCGCTAAATAAACTAAACCGGAAATAAACCGATCTAAGTAAAAAATGGATCTAAAAAAACCGAACGAAACCAAACGGAAAACCGAATGGCTTTCTCGAGGAAAACCGCCAGCGGTGGGGCGGTGGTCAACCTCGGCGGGGCGGCGGCGGCTACGGTGGGCAGCGGGGTCGGCGGTCGGCGGGATGGGGCGGCGGGGTCCAGCGGCGGCTCCGGCGACGGGTGGCGAGACGGCGGGCGGCGGCTCGGGCGGCGGCGGCGGCGGTGGCGGATTGGGGCTAGGGTTAGGGTTTTTGGCACGGCGCGGCTTGGGCTGATGGGCTCGGGGTGGCGCCTTATAAAGGCCCGGCCGGAGGAAGTCCTGGCCGAACACTGCCCAAAGTCGGTTCACGTTTTTTTAAATAATTACGCGCAGAAAAAACAAAAAAAGAAATACTAAACGGACTCCAAAAATATCCCAAATAAATGTTCCCCGACTTCTAAAATCAAGCCGGACAAGATGAACATTTATTTGGGGACTAAATGCAATTTTGAAAAACGCGCATTTTTCCTAAATTCAAATAAAATAGCAAAACTCCAAAATAAAATCTTATTTGATTTTATTATTAAATCCTCAATATTTCTTTATTTTGGGAAAGTCATTTTATTCCCTCTCTCATATTTTTATAATAGAAATAATTGAAGATCAAATAAATAAAATCAAATGATCCTATTTTCAAAATTTGAGAAAACTCAAATATGAAAATAACGAAATCCCCAACTCTCTCTGAGGGTCCTTTAGTTGCGTAGAATTTCTTAGGATCAAACCCAAAAGCAAATAAAATATGATATGCAGTGATGATCTAATGTATAACATTCCAAATTGAAAATTTGGGATGTTACACTAGATTTTTCCATCTCCCACCCAAATGGTTGATTCACAGGAAGAGTAGTTTAATGTACAAACATTATCGACAAATGGAAATGTAATGAAGAAAAGGATGGGCAAGATATCATTCAAATATATGATGCCTGGTTAAACAGGATGACATTGCACATTTCACATATATTATGGCTGGCTAAAAGACATGAGACCGCATAATTCCCATATATGATATAGAAAGTAAATAGGTGGCATTACAGAACATGTCTAAACTAAGCAGATGACATATATGATGTCAAAAGTAGGCACTGCAAGGCAACATATGCATGATATGACTAACATCATCATGCCAAGGTAGAGCAAACACCTTGGGGGGTAAATGGGAGTGGTCAGCGGCATCTGAATCCGCCTCAGAACAGATATCTTCCTCTGGATTACAATCTGGAGAGGGGTGGGGAGGGTTTGCCCTTGAACCCACCATGGAGCGATGTCTGCATGACATTGTATTGCCACGCAAAACTCTTCTCTTTTTCTCTACATGTTCAGCATGACTGTGTACAATATCTGACATGCATACGAAAAAAATATGGTGAGATTATGTAAGGAGAGCATGCGGAAATTTAGAGTGATGGTAACAACCAGGGGATCGACGTTTTTCTGTTGAACCAAAATAGCCCTAATGGATCGACGTGAATGTATAGTAATAAATGATGCAACAAGTGTACAACCTCTTTGCCGTAGCCGTGTTGACCTCAGCATCATTGGGTTGGTCGCTGAAGCAGTTGAGGCAGAGGTGGCTGTCGAAGGTGTGGAGGAAGATCTGAGGAATCTGTAGATGGCGTCCAGGGCACTGCTATGTTGTGATGGATCATTCTGTTGTTGGAGCAGCTCCGGTGAGCCGTAAGGCGTCAAGCCTGAAGCAGCACAAGACAGACATCGTCAATCTCAAGTGGGATTCTAATAGTATCTCCAATGGATGATGTAAAATGGATGTAAAATTAACATCACCAAAAACCACCTGACTACAACAAATGAGGTAAAAACTGTTGACTCTGAATTTACTATCGAAACTGAAATTTACTGTGGAATCTGAATGCTACTATCGAAACTGAACGCAATGGTAGCAATTTAGGGAGGGCTTACAGTTCATCTTCAACATGCACCCCCCCCCTGAGCCGCCAGCCACCACCGGCCGAACCGCCGGCCCCAGCGCCGCCTCGCCGCCCCAAAACAACTCGCCACCGCCGCCCCAGCCAGCCCTCTAGGCCCCCCGCCCCCACTCTGAACCCTAAGATAGATAGTGGGGTACCTCTCCGGCGAGCCCCCATCCCCGCCGCGGGTGGTTCTTCCTTAACTCCGGCGAGCCCCCCAACCCCTGAAAATCGACTGACCCAAAAGTCGATTCAGTCGACTGAAGTGTGGCTTAATCGGAGGAGAGCAGCAGCACGAGCAAGGGGGAGAGCAGCAGCAGAAGCTGGGCGAGCAAGCGAGCGAGCGAGGGCCGGAGCAGCAACAGCAGCGCGAGCGAGCGAGCGAGAGCCAGAGCAGCAGCAGCAGCAGATCCGGTTGGTATGGACGCCGCCCCCGAAGGGGCCTCTCACTAGGGGAGAGTCGCCATGGAGATGTCGCCCGCGGCGCCGGCTTCAAGGTAGCCGCTCCATGGGGGTGT
This sequence comes from Triticum urartu, assembly GCF_056163025.1. Lineage (NCBI taxonomy): Eukaryota > Viridiplantae > Streptophyta > Magnoliopsida > Poales > Poaceae > Triticum > Triticum urartu. The sequence continues at coordinate 643,439,824 of NC_141879.1, read as the reverse complement.
GGGATGGAGCACCGTCAGCACCGGGAGGTCGAGTTAAGGAGAAGGTGTGAAGCGATGAGTGTACAACCTCTTTGGTGGCGCCGAGTAGGCCTCGACTTCGTCCGAGGAGTCGGTGAGGATGTTGCAGTTCCGGTGGAGCAGGTTAAGGCGGTCCTATGGGGATGGAGCAGCCGCGATAGACGAGGCGATCGTCGGAGCAGCTCCTTGGAGGTGGAGGACGGGGCGGCTGAACCGGCGGGACGGCGAGATGGACGATGGATCCTCATCCGGGGAGGTGGATGAGGGACGTCAAGCTATTGCGGTGGACGACGTCGTCGGGGAAGAGGCTCCGGCTGGGCAGCGGTGACGTGGGGACGAAGGAGAGTGGGGTTTCGCGGCTGGAGCGGAGAGGTTATGGCGGCCTAGGATTTCGAATGGCGAAAAGGGGACGATGGGAGGGGTGAAGCATGACTTAGGGACGCGCTTGTCCAAAATGTAGGATGTCTTACAAAAGTACCCCCACCGATTTGAACTAGCAGCCCTTTTGGTTTAGGGTTAGAAGGGGGATTTCGCGTGTCGGGATTTGGCGGCTGGAGGGAGTTTTCGGGCACATTGTAATTTCGGGATAGCAAGGCACGGGTTGTGAAGGTGCCAGTTTTGGGAGCACGATATCTGAATTTTCGGGATATAACAAGACGCGGGTTGAATTTTAGGGACAAGCCTAACATGTAGTAATATTGTACTTGTATGTACCAAATCAATTCGCACTTCCCTCAACCAAAAAGAAAATGAAAAAATAAAACTATTCACAGCACACAAAGAGAGAGTCTTGCCCCGTTTTACTATACAAATGTTATTCAAAGCTACTCCCTCCTTCCATCTATATAGGGCCTAATGCGTTTTTCGATGCTAACTTTGACCAAATATTAGAGCAATGATATATGACATGCAACTTCCACAAAGCATACCTTAAATTCGTCTATGAAAAGTTCTTTCAATGATATAATTTTCACATTGTGCATGTCATGTACTATTAATCTTGTCAATAGTCAAAGGCGGTCTTAAAAATCTCATTACGCCCTATATAGATGGAAGGAGGGAGTATGAATCCATGTTATGTCCGATTAATTTTTTTCGCTTGCTGTATAATGCATGTAACCTACTCATACCAACATTTTAGTGCATTCCAAATGTCTATACTACCGCTGCAATTCGAACTAAATTTGAATTCATTTCTCTATTTCAATAAGAATCTACAATCATGATTGTTGCCAAGTTCAACCATCATAGTTTCCTTGCTATCCACCAGATATAAATCGGATAGCCTATAATGCAGGATGACAAGCACACCATCATCAACAACTCTGTTTTTTTATAAGAGTAGAGATAAAATATATTAAATGTAGTATAACATGTTCATAACCACACCATGTGTATTACCGTTATATATATCCACACATGCGTCGGTTTGAAACACTATGATAAATTCTTCAAATATCTGAATTCGCTTTTTATAATGAAGTATATATGATCTCTATTCGTCTTTTACACCCACACAACCCTCTTATCTTTGTAGCTACCGCTAACTTTCTCTTGTTCATGCACACGCCCGCATCCCTCTCACCCTCCCTCAGCATTCTCTAGCTCCATCATGCAAATTCGTCTTTTCACTTTAGTTCGTTCACCCACGGTGTGTGTAGGCCCCCCAGCTCGTTCTTTATGACACACATCGATATGCCTCTCTAGCCAGGTGTGCCTAGCACAAACACAAGCTTCCCTCTTCTCTTGCCACCGTCTATGCCTCTCTCCCACCACTCTTTTCATCGTTCTCGTACTCGCACACTCCCCCCCCCCTCGATATAGTATGCCTCTCGTACCACCTCCTACATGCATCCCTCTCTCTGTATCCTTCCCCTCGTGCCTCATTTGCTTCTAACACACACATGCATGTATATCGATCGATCTCCCAACGTATACCTAGATCGACTTTAACTACCCCCCCATCGATCGACGTACCTCACAAGTTATGTCTCTCCTTTGTCTAACAAAGGGCGATTGATCTTCCTATGTAGTTATGTTTGCTTACCACAGCCACATCGTCCCCCCCTCATCATTCGTGCATGCCTCCTGACCCGTCTCCCACACGCACGTGCACAGACAACAAGCAGCCATCTCCTCTCTTATTGATATTGTGGACGTGCCCACCGTTTGTCTAGCAAGCCTATCCCACCAATTGTTAGAAGCAACTCCACTACCACCCCCTCCAACACTCTAGCTCTGTCTCTCTCCCAATTTTATTCCTCTCCTGCACATATGCATGGATGCCGATCGATCTCCTTAATACATGAGGCAGATCGATCTCCTTAATACATGAGGTAGGCCTCTCTCCTCCTCCACACATATACTAGCCATTGTACCTCTATAGTTAATTGGGCCTCCCTCTTCCCTCACCACACACTGATAGTCGAGCGCTGCAGGTAGGTATCCATGCCACAGAGACAAACTACACATGTCCCATCTCACGTTCCAGTAGGCCAGCCACTCTATATCTTTGACGTGGGCACACACAAATTCGATGGCACTCTTTATCGATCGCGCGCACAAACACACACACACACACATCATCCCTCTCTTCGGTTCTATGGACACCTCAAGATGCATTTGTATGAGTAGTTTATCTTGTGAGAGAAAAGGTTGAACGAGGGAAGGGCTTATTTGCGAACGTGGAGAGACGTGTGGGTATATTTTTGCAAAATTGTCATAGTTTCTTTCCTATCTGTTAGATATAAATCCGACGGCCTATATTGCAGGATGGCACGCACACCATCATCACCAACTCTGTTTTCTACTCCCTCCGTCTGAAACTACTTGTCATCAAAATGGATAAAAAGAGATGTATCTAAAACTAAAATACGTCTAGATACACTTCCTTTTATCCATTTTGATGACAAGTATTTCCGGACGGAGGGAGTATTTGTCTTTTTAGAGATTTCAACAAGTGGATGTGACCGGACCTTACCAACATACTCAAAAAAGTAGTCCATAATTTTGATTTTACCCTCTTTTCTTGGCGGTGCAGTGCCATCTGGATACCTCATAAATAAAGTACTACATGATACTAATATATGATACATGGCGCAGGAGTACTAAGTGTTATTAATACAGTTTTGCTACAACTCATCTAGATGAGATATAATTTGGTCTCATTCATCTTTTATAGCCATTGGATGTGATGCTATATAAGATGCGTGTGTGCTGACGTGGGTTGTATTTGTTCTTGTGCAACGAACTGACCACTGCATGTCATGTTTGATAGTCTCAAGTCATTAAAAGCATACAAGCCCCACATCTCTTCTTGGTTGATTCCTCTATTTATGTCAAAAAAAATAAGAAACAATGTGAGAGTTAATGCACCATGCCTATGTGTTTACTATTTTGTTTTCGTAAGATGACTTAATACTCACCTAGACGGAGGGAGTATTCGATTTGACAGCGGGCGGCACAGTTCCCGATACGGCCTTAATGCAGATGAGGGAGGGAGTAGTGGTTCCCGATATGTTGAACGGCCAATGCATCCTCCTTCAATTAATGCATGAGGGAAGTGATGGGAGGAGGTCCGGGAAAAGAGGCTGCACGATGTGAATGCAACGCAGTTTGCCCTTATTGCCCTCATATAAAGGCGCCCCTCCATTCCAATGCATCTACCACATCGTACGCACCTAAGCATTTTCCTAAACACCTACACTAAGCGCAAAAGAGCTCACTCCAGACCCATGGCCGCGATGCGCATGAGCGGCCAGCGGCTGCGCCAGATGGTCCACGACGCCGTCCTGCGGCATGGCGTCGAGGATCGTCTCCGGACGGTGTTGGAGACCGGCTGGTGGATGGCCGCCGTCGACGCCAACTACGACTCTCAGTTGGACCAGATGATCGTTGCCACTAGCAACAAGTTCACCGTCCTCAAGAAGCTCGCGGATGACATCGCCGTACTCCTCCAGCCCGCGTGTCCGGGATCCTCATTGCCTACCACCCTAATCGGCCTCCATGGCCGGAACATCTTTCAAGCACTGGTGGCCCTGCGACTGCCCGCCGACGCCACGAAGAATGTCCACCTGGAGGTCGCGCTCGCCGCGAGGCGCCTTGCCCTGCAAGAATTCGTCGACCTACACATCCACATGTACGAGGAAATCGTGTACATAGGTATCTACAAGGCCAGTGAGGACGCTATGATGTTGGCCTGAAGCACCTCGACCTCGCTCCAAAAGCCGCCACTCCTTAGCCGCCGGTTGGTGGCCCGGCACTAAGTTGAGGAGGAGGAGGTCATACGTTTGTGGATCCATCTTTCTTCTTGCCTTCTATAACCACCACTGTGATCGCATCATCGTGGCCTTAATTCTTATTGTGCCGTTGCATTCTCATTCCAGTCAATACCGAGATGTGTGATCCCTTTGCTTAATTATATGCATCACTGTAACTAGTACTCCATCCATCAATTTATAAGTTGTGCTTACCTTTTCCATCAACTTCGTGCAACGCGCGGGCATCTTGCTAGAAACACTAGAATATGTTTATATAATCCATATGTGATAGTCCATTTGAAATCTCAAAAAAGACAAATATTTAGGTACAGAGGCAGTAATATATTAGGAGTATATCAAAAAAATAGTGATTTCTTTCAAGTTTGTGAACAAATACTACTATTCTACTACTTTGGATCCATCGCAACGCACGGGCACATTGCTGGTAAAAGGAAAAGGCCTGCCGCGTTCGCGTCGCACCCCCACACGCCCGGGAATTGGGAGTACAACACGGCCCGTCTGGCACGACACATAGCTTAGGGAAGTCGTGTTGCCTAGCATTTTCACTTTCATGTGGGACCGCCGTTGAGCAAACCAACACCCCGCCCGCCGCCGGGTTGGAAAACAGAAACAAGGGGAAGATCTAGCTGTAGCACGGAAGCCAAGAAATTTGGTGTCAGACGGGGCTCGTTGATAGAGTAGGAGCATTCCGTACTAGTACTACTCCTACTAGTACCAAGTTTGTACTCCTAATACTATATTACTAGTACTACCACTATACAACTAGTAGGTACGTGCACGGCACAACATCGTAGGTACAAAAAAAGGGAAGATCTTGTTTTGGGTGATTTATCTTTTTCTCAATCAACGTAGTATGAATAATATGATGTGGGGGGAACCCATGAAGCTTATGTGGCTTGGTTGCATGGCTACGGAAGGTTAGAGAAAAATAAATAGATAATGTGTTTAGAGTGCACCCCACTAAATAGATACACTTTGGATCCATTGCAATGGACCGACACATCTATATCTATACCCCCTATATAGTGTGTGAAAAACTTTGAAAGTTGATAACAATGCATGGTCTGTTAGTTACCTTGAAGAATTTGTTTGTGAGGACAGAACATGATTACATAACATGCATGACATGGTAGTTTCCTGTGAAGAATCGATTGCGAGATAACATGAGTATAACCATGCATGGCACTTCTATATTTTCGAACCCAGTATACATTTCCCTGTATTTTCCTCCCAGTTCCAACAGGGACATATCAATGTTGTTTCTTGCATTATCCTACTCATACTCTGAACAATGCTGATCTCACATTAACAATGCCTGTCCTTTTTGATATGATGCAGTGTCCCTACAGTTACTGCCCTTTGTAATCACACCACCTTTGCCAAAAACAGGGAAGCACAACTGGTTCCTCGCTCGAACAGACGACGGCAAAAGACTGATGATCATTCGGACACATGAGCCGGAAAAGTTATATTGCAAAAACCCCACTGTATACAAGCACCGTGTAATACGTGAGTATCCGGACAGTGGCTATTACGTCTATGAGAAGGATACCAGCTTGTTGGAGCCTTTAGGATTTTTTAGTTGGAGGCGGGTAAACAGCCTTGGTTCACAATCTCTATTTCTCGGACTCAATTATTCGATTAACCAGGAGATCACCGTTGGCAAGGACCTTGATGGCAGAGAGGGTCTGTTTGCTATGGAAAACTGTGTCTACACGGCGAGCCCTAGGAGTTCGGGAGCAAACTCCCCTGATTGTCAACGATACAACCTGCAGCCAAAAGAAGGTGAGAATGACAAAGGCATCCAGATTAACTTTGATCCTTGGATGTCTCAATTATGACAGGCAGTGATGTGGTTCAAGCCTTCAGGTTGATAGGTAATTGGGATGTTGCATCGAAAGGGTGGAGTACTGGTGTCTCCGGATCACTGGTCGCTGAAGCGGGGCTGCAAATTATGATGGTGTTGGATCATCTCTTCGAATGACTTTGTTGCCTTTGCTGCTGGTTCTGGATGGGTAGTTCTTTCTTTTGTTATGCATATTCCTTGTCATTTGGTCATCCTCGTCTATGTCACTCTTACTATGTAATAGTTGCTTATGTTTAGAATGTCATTCTCGTCTGGATCACGAGAGTCTGAGCGCTGCAGATGGGTGCGTTTTGGTGGTGTAGCAAGACTTATTACGAACTATCATGTCTTGATGTTTATGTCAGTAGTAGTCACTAGTCAGTGTTTGAATGTTGTATATATCATTGTTTCGAACTGTTTATTGTCTCGGACAACTGGTGGGCTAAATGACGACATCACCATTCTCCAGTGTTCAGGGTATATCTCCTTTTTTCAAGTTATATAATTTGTGCTCAGTGTCTTTTCGATGATGTACACTTGTTTGGGCCAGTGAGGTGTCGTTGAATATGGGCCGAGTAGTAACACAATGCCAAACAGGTCAATTATGACTCTCAGGCCGGGCTCTCAAAAGATCCTGAAAAAAAGGCCGGGCTCTCCCAAAAATAAAGAATAAGGACTCTTAGGCCGACATGTGGGCGCCACCAGTGTTTTCGTGCGCTTGCGCGCCAAGAGCATATTTGCGCGTTGAAGTCTGTCCGCCACCGGCTGATTTCTTCGTCAGGTTCCGGACAACTTTCGACTACAGTCGTGTGTTCGAATCTTCCCGGCGTTTTTCTGTGATGGCGCGCTGGTGAGCTTTGATCGGTGGCACCCATGATGGGGCTCGGTGCCCTCTAAGCTTGAGTTTTTAACAAAGCTTACCTTCCACGGCATGCCTCGACGTGCTTGGAACAACGAGTCCATGAACGAGCTTATCAACGACCTTGGAGGTGAGCTCGTAAGTATGTTTGTTCTTCCAGACAGCTGGGCTCTGACGGTTATGGCATGGATGAAGAAGTCGTCCACCATACCGAAGGTGATTGGTGTTGAGATACCGGTGCAGGAACCGGGGTTGTACTATTCGTCGCCACCAAGGCCGCCGCGGACCATGTTAGGGATGTACCTGTATCAAGTATTCGTGCATGTCGAAGAAGTGGTCAATCCATCAATCGAAGTCCTGCCGCCGCCACTGGTGCCAGGGTCCGTCGACGACGTCTATTACAGGAGTCAACGTCAGACTTTCCCCGTGTTGCTCGGAACGATGGATGGCACAGGGCCTACTCCATCGCGCGGCGGAGGCCACTGCTTCTTTGGGAGAAGAGGTAGGGTTGGTTGCCTGGATGTGCTCTAATTTGAGGTAACAACTGAATTTTGTCAGATACTAGTTAAATCCGAGCTATGGGTATGAAGCACTAATATGCCAGTACATTTGATTGTGACATGTTCTAATTTTGTACCTGAACTTTTTTTGGAAAGGGTTGTACGTTAACTTAATGTGCTAGCAGAACTTATTGTGTTGTCTGTCTGTTTTCTTTGCACAACATTCAAGATATTTCCCCGTCATTGATAAAGACGATGAACCATTATGTACGACTTTGTTGGTTTCAACATAGCCCTTCCCGTAGCGATTCACTGCTTCCATCCTGATTGTGCCGCCTGCGTGAAATTTTTGTATGCAAGTTCAGTGTGCTATGATGTTCTATATGATTGTGTCAACTATATAAGTTTTTACTGAGCATCAGCAATGCATATGGCTGAAAGATGTATTTACGAGCATCGACCGATGGGTATCTCTCTCTATCTCTCTCTCACACACACGCGTGCGCGCACACACGCACAAGTGGGGCCCGTTGGATTATTTATTTGCTCGTGCCAGCTTTTAATTAGGTTCCACTGTAATCTAACTTTTTTCTTATTATTAATTGAGCTCAGTGACTTCAAAAAGTTGTACAGAAGCCTTGTTTGGGCCGCTAAATGTGGACTGAGCAACCATGTTAGGTTGTACTATACTACATAGGCCTTTTTTCGAACATCAGCAATGCAAATGGGCCGACAGTTGTACACAATATCCGGATCAACTTGTTATTCTCCGCCCCACTGGGCTGAAAACTTTCCTAGGAGGTATGCATTAGGCTTAACAAGAAAATGGACTTTAAGAAATAATAAATGGGATGTAATTATAATAACTGGACAGTTACTATGCACCAAACACGTAATTAGTTTGAAAAATATATTATTTTTGGAATTCGAAAATTTTAATTTCATTACTTGTTGCGTGGGCAATATTTCATTGGATTTTAACGTAATACCACTTTATTTTGAAATTATATTTAACCTGACTAGAAATTTCGGATAAAAATATTCCGGATCCCATCAAAATGTGGGATTTTTTTAATTCTGTTTTGAGCGGTTGTTTGAAATTATTAATCGTTGTCCTAGCTAGAAGTTGGGTTGTACTTTTAATAAACTGTAAATGGGCTGTAGTAAATTCCATTAGAATTAAAAAATGGGCTATACATTCTTACAAATCGCAAATGGGCTATATGTTCTCTGCCAAATCCGAGCTGTGGGCCTACTAAGTTGATGCGTACCGAGGGCTTTGTCAACTTAGTCAATATAAACGATTCTAGCTGGAGTGATTGTACGATGACCATCCAACGGTCGTAGTGCTTCTTCAACCTCTGGTCTTCTTGCTCGAGCCGCCCAAAGCAGCGCCGGTCGTGTCGCGTTCTCCTGCCTCCCGTGGCCGGCTGTGATGCCGCGGAGGCCTCACCGCCCCGTACTACTCCCACCGCTGGCCAGGCCATCCCTCTACTCACCCACACCCCCTGTTATTCTGCGGTGACGGCAGCCTCACACCGCAGCCGAACCAGTGAACCCTCGTACTCCTCTCCGCGTGGTCTTCCGCTGCTGCATCTTGCCTGGCTCCGCGTCGTCCCCTTCCTAGGCCTCGCCGTCGTCCAGACCACCGCCCTGGTGCTCTTGGCACGGCGTGGTCAACGTGGTCAACGACCAACTTCCATCGGAAGAGTACTGTACGTGGAGAGGCTGACAGCTGGGTCCAGGCGGCTGCAAGGAAGTGCCTCCTTATTACGCGCAAAATAATTATTTCTCCACCTGACAGCAGGGACCCACTGGACGGGCCACCTTATTTCGCGAAAAAAAAAACGTTTCCCCCCTGACTGCTGGGACCCACCGGACGGGCCAGCGTATTTCGCGAAAAAAATGTTCCCCCCGCTGCCAGCTTGGACCCACCGGAAGTGCCTACTTATTACGCACAAAAAATGAATACTTCCCCTGCTAGCTGGGACCCACCATGGTGGGAGGCTGAGTTGTGGGCATACTAAGTTGATTGGGACGGGGGCCTTTGTCAACTTTAGTCAATATGAACGATTCTCGCTCCAGTGACCGTACGATGTTCATCCAACGGCCGTAGTGCTTCTTCAACCTCTGGTCTTCTTGCTTCAGCCGCCCAAAGCAGCGTCGGTCGTGCCGCATGCTCCTGCCTCCTGTGGCCGGCTGTGCTGCCGCGGAGGCCTCACCACCCCCTACTATTCCCACCGCTGGCCAGGCCCTACGGCGACGGCAGCCTCACACCACAATCGAACCAGTGAACCCTCGAACTCCTCTCTGCGCGGGCTTCCACTGCCGCGTCTTCCCCGGCTCCCCGTCGTCCCCTTCCTAGGCCTCGCTGTTGTCCACCGCCGTGGTGCTCTCGCGCGGCGTGGTCAATGTGGTCAAGGAACGACTTCCATCGGACGTGGACTGTACGTGGAGAGGCTGACAACTGGGTCCACGACTGCAGCAAGGAAGTGCCTCCTTATTACGCGGAACATAATGATTCCTCCACCTGACAGCTGGGACCCACCGGACGGGCCACTGTATTTGGCGAAAAAAATGTTTCCCCCTGACTGCTGTGACCCACCGGATGGGCTACATCTTCGCACGCAAGGCAGTGCGTCTGGGGAAAAAACGATTCGCCCCCCTGACTGCTGTGACCCACCAGCTACATCTTCGCAGGCAAGGAAGTGCCTGACAGTCAGGACCCGCCTGGTCGAAGCGTACGTAGCATTGTCATTCTGGTCACGAACGTGTACGTCCATATATACTGGTGGATGTAGAGGCGCGCACGTGTCATAGTAGAGGCGCGTACGTGTCGTAGTAGAGGCACGCACGTAGCATGTACACGTACGTACAGTGGCCAGGGTGTAAAAAAGAAAATAGGGCCACGTATGTGTACATACGGGCAGGGTCTCAAACGCCTACTCGCGCATACGTACGGCCAGGGCTCGTGTACATGGCTGGGTCGGAACGGAGAAACAGCGTCGTTGTCGTGTTCATGGGGAGGCAACAGAATGTGTCGTGTTCATGGGGAGGCAACGGAATGCATCGTGTTCATCGGGAGGCAACGGAACGCGTGGGAGCCAACCGGCTGGGTCGTAACGGAATGCGTGGTCGTGTTCATCGGGAGGGTTTGGACGGAACAGGCGATGGAAACGAGGCCCGGCGTACCGCATAACGGAGGAAGCAGACCTCCTATGTTTTGAATGGGGTCCTGTTGATCGGGAGGGGTGTGGCGTACCGCAAAACAGAGGAAACGGACCTCCTACAATCAAAACGGGGGTCCTGTTGATCGAGAGGGGTGTGGCGTACCGCAAAACGGACGAAACAGACCTCCTACGGTTGAAACGGGGGTCCTGTTGATCGGGAGGGGTGTGGCGTACCGCAAAACGGACGAAACGGACTTGTGTTGGAGCGCTACGGTCGAAACGGGGGTCATGTTCATCGGGAGGGGTGTGGCGTACCGCAAAACGGTACTCCACGGAATACTGTTCATCTCCACCGTCGACCTCCTCCAGCCTCCACGGGCTACCGTCGACCTCCTCCAGCCTCCACGGGCTCCTGTTCATCCAGCCTCCACCGCGCGCTACTCCACCGGCTACTGTTCAACCACCCCTCCACAGGCACCCGTCCACCATCTACTGTTCATCCAGCCCTCCACACCACGGGGTCCTGTTCAACCACCCCTCTATGGGCACCCCTCCACCGTCTACTGTTCATCCAGCCCTCCACCACACCACGGGGGCCTGTTCATCCAGAGGCAACGCCACCTCTCACTGTTCATCCAACCCCCCCCCCCCCCCCCGCCGCAACGCTCACTGTTCATCCAATCGATCGGCTTCAGTTAGCAGCAGTAGCGAAGGAATCGCTCGATCGGGTTCAGTTAACAGCCATCGATCGATCGCTCGGGTTCAGTAACACGTAGCCTGCAGTGCAATCGCTCGGGTTCAGTTAGAGCCCAACGCCTCGCCCGGGCTCAGTTAGAGCCAACGCCTCGCACACACGCGCGTACGTGTACGAGAGAAATGCGCATCGCTCGGCCCCCGACCTCCCACCGTAACCAGGAACTCCCCGAAATTTTCCTCCCCCTCGCTTCTACCACGGTTTTTTTCGCCATGGACGGCCCAAAGAATGTCATGCAGCTGCGTCTCCGGCCCGCCCAGGACGAAAAGCCCATTTTCTGTCATGATTTTGTCATAGAAGTAGGAGCCCACCATCTACGATGATACCGGGTTTTGTCACAATTATCATCATAGAAGTGTCATACGTATGACAGAAAAATAATCGTTCGGCCCAAAATGTCACGGATGTGTCTTTTTTTGTAGTGAGGTGCTTAAAACCGCCATTCACATTCTCAATAGAGTACCAAGCAAGTCGGTGCCCAAAACACCATACGAGCTATGGACAAGAAGGGTGCCCTCCCTACAACACTTCAGGGTGTGGGGGTGCCCTGCTGAGGCCAAAATGTTTAATCCAAACATTGCAAAGTTAGATCCCAAAACAGTGATTTGCCACTTCATTGCCTATCCAGACAGATCGAAGGGTTTTCGTTTCTACTGCCCAGATAGATATACGAAGTTTGTAGAAACAAGACATGCAATGTTTTTAGAGGACGAAATGATGAGGGGGATCTTGGTAGCTCGGAAAATTGATCTTGAGGAGAAGAGGGTGCATGCACCTAATCCAATGGTTTAGGAGCCATTTTTCTCACTACCAGTTGCAACTCCACCCATGACAACTATGGGGGTAGACTCGGAACCTGTCCGTTAGGAGTCGACTGAACCCATTATTGAGCATGAAAGGGAGGTGCAACAACAAATTTTAGAAGAAGTGCCAGAAGTTGAGGCACATAATATTCCAAAAACTCAGGCCCTTAGAAGGTCTACAAGACACAAAATGTCAGCAATTTCTACTGATTATAAAGTTTATAACACGGAAATAGTTCATTGAGAAAAAGAAACACCTCATATGAAGAAGCCATGAGAAGCCCTCATTCATCGAAGTGGATGAAGGCAATGGAAGACGAGATGAAATTGATGAGTTCCAAAGATGTTTGGGACTTAGAGGAAATTCCTAAAGGAGCCAAAATAGTAGGCTGCAAATGGGTCTACAAAAATTAAGTATGACTCTAAAGGGAATGTAGAAAAGTATAAAGCACGACTCGTGGCCAAAGGGTTTACACAAAGAGAAGGGATAGATTACAATGAGCCATTTTCTCCAGTCTCATGTAAGGATTCCTTCAGAATCTTAATGGCATTAGTTGCTCATTTTGATTTAGAGTTACATCAAATGGATGTAAAGACGGCATTTCTCAACGGGGATTTGAAAGAAAATGTCTACATGAACAACCCAAGGGTTTTATCATGAAAGGTAAGGAAAATATGGGATGCCGCCTGAAGAAATCCATTTATGGATTAAAGCAAGCCTCTAAACAGTTGTATCTAAAGTTTAATCAAACGATTAAAAGTTTTGGATTTAAAGAAAATATTGAGGATAACTGCATTTATGCAAAGTTTAAAAATGGGAAATATATTTTCCTAATCTTCTATGTGGATGATATCCTGCTTGCTAGCAGTGATGTTAGTCTACTACAAGAAACAAAGAAGTTCTTATCCTCAAATTTTGACATAACAGATCTTGGTGAAGCATCATATGTTTTGGGCATAGAAATTCACCGAGATAGGAACAATGCAGTCTTAGGACTATCGCAGAAAGCATATTTAGAAAAAGTTCTTAAAAAGTATAATATGCATGCGAGTAAAGCCACACATGCTCCTATAGTCAAGGGCGATAGTTTTGGGAAATACCAATGTCCCAAGAACCAATACGAGATCGATCAAATGAAAGCAGTACCATATGCTTCGGCTGTTGGTAGCTTACAGTATGCACAAGTGTGCACTCGCCCTAACTTAACTTTTATCACCGGGGTACTTGGTAGATATCAAGAAAATCCAGGCATAGAGCACTGGAAGATGGTAAAGAAATCATTGCGTTATGCGCAAGGCACGTAGGACTATATGCTAATATACAAGAGAAGTGATTCCCTAGAGATAAAAGAGTATTCAGACGCAGATTTTGCGAGGGACAGAGATGATACAAAATCCACGTCAGGATATGTATTCACTCTCGCTGGGGGAGCTATTTCATGGAAAAGCTCCAAACAGCCAATAGTTGCATCATCCACGATGTATGCAGAATTCATAGCATGCTTCGAGGCCACGGGGCAGGCGATATGGCTAAAGAAATTAGTACCCGACTTGAAAGTGGTAGATTGTATTCACAAACCACTAAAGATGTACTGTGACAACCAGCCCGCAGTATTTTACGCTCACAACAACAAGTCGAGTAATGTTGCCAAAACAATAGAGATAAGGTATTATGTTATGAAAGATAAAATCCACGATCAAACTATAAGTCTCGAGCATATAAGGACAAAGGTATGCTTTTGGATCCGCTAACGAAAGGCTTACCACCCAATGTGTTCAAGGAACACTTAGCCGGCGTGGGTTTAAGGGAAAGCCTTATGATTCCTGGATAGGCCCAAAAGGAACAGCATTTGTCTCTGAACAAAATGTATGTTATAGCTGTATGATTCTATCGGCAATTAATCTGTGACGATGAAACATGCTCTATGTACCAATATGTGATAAAACGAATAAACTAGAAAGTATAAGGTTAAAAGTAAAGTTGAGATCAAGGGGGAGAATGTTAGGTTGATATCTCTCCCGTTTGAGCCCAACGGGTCGAACAGGCCCTTGCATCGCGCCCTGGTCGAGGGCACCCAACCAAACCATGGTTGGTGGGCCCCTGTCGCCAGCGCAATATAAAGAGGTGGGGTGTCGGGGCACGCATCACGAGGTTTACCGTGCACCACAACACCACCAACACACCAATCTGATCTAGGGTTGTGCTAGGCCGACGGGAAGCTCCGCCGCCACCACCTCGCCCACACTCTGCCATCACCGTGCGCCACAGCACCACGATGGCCTCTGGCTCGAGCTCGTCAGCCAAAGGAGAAGGTAGGTTAACCGGATGATCTAGCCTACTCCGATCCAAAGGATCTATCACTAGGCTGCTACCCCACCCAGCCCCAAGAAGGTGATCATGGCGCATCGATTCAACAGACACAAGAGAGTGCTTGGATCCCATTGATCCCAAATCCAAAGTACACGCAGAACTAAAAAGTACTTAGAAAACTTTACAAGATGCAAGAGTGCATGTGATCGATCAATCACCAGACATGAAACAGGCATCTAACTAAGAGTGGCGTTTTGACACATGGGAGTGTGCGCTTCTAGTTTTTAAAATGTCTTTAAAACATATTTTGAAATGTCAAAAAAATTCAAACAAAAACTTGGCGCGTACATCTCGATATTGTACATGCTCACAAACTCGTTTCGAGAAAAACTGACAACTTATGTGTCGTGTGTGAAAAAGATAAAATATGGTGTTAAAAAATGCTTTTCACAAGACATCCTCTTCTCTTTTTTACACAAGTCAGAAAAAATGTCGGTTTTCTCCCAAACTTGACGTGCACACATATAATGTCGAGATGTATACATCAAATTTTTGTTTGAAAATTTTTCACACTTTGAAATATTTTTTTCATGGGCAGGAGCGCGCGCTCCCGGAAGCACCAGCGGATTTCCGGCATCTAACCACGGTTTTTATGCATACCTCCGCGGAGTGCTAGCTTTAAGATCCGCACTTCTCACTCACCTGAAACATGTTCCTGATGAACTGACAGCATGGTTTGCGTCCTTACCGACAGGAAACTTTTCACTTTGTCCGCTTGCTTATGCTGGTCAATCTCACGAAGGAAACACATGTGTATACTAGTAGATACCCCGCGTGTTGCCGCGGAAATTTGTAATTTTGTTGAGCATCTCTATAGAGCATGACACAAATCACAAACTGGCTATTGAAGTGTCAAAGGGTTGAGTGAGACTATGAAGAGTCATGTTGCTTAGACAATGTACACAAAAGGTTCGTCATGCTACAAAGTTGTAAACAACTTAGCATACTACAATGATGCAACATTTGTGAATAGAAAACAATGAATTATAATAATATTCTAACCTGCTATATAATCTTGACTCAGTAATAAAAACTTGGAAACTTCCTTAGGATAGCTATGTGTGATGCTCACTTCTTGTAGACAAATGAAGTAATGGGACAAACATTTATATACCATGAATCATTTAGTTGGTGGATTCGATCCACAAATGTATAAGCATGAAGAGTGCATCTTGCCACTTGAAACTGAAAAATGGTGGTGTGGAATTTTCCAAACATCACTTGCAATCTCTTAAATGATAAGCATAGAACCTTTTTTTGCGGATGTTATAAGCATAGAACTTGAAACCAGAGCTCTCTACATCTGCACCAAAAATGACCGAATCCGAAAATAATAAATTGTATTATCTTAAATGATAAACATAGAAATCGAAACCAAAGCTCTCTAGATCTGCACCAAAAATGACCAAATCATAAAATGATAAATTGTATTATGTGCTCTGTTGGAATCAAAAGAAAAAAAGCAACGTGGAAGAGAAGCTACGTAGCATATCACAAACAATTCACAGATCTCTTGCTCAACAATATTAGGATACTAACCCCTAGAGAGTTGAGTAAATAAAAAAAATAGAGGTAGTCAAACAATGTATGAGAGATAGCAAGTGAACATATGATGATTAAATATACTTGGGGAGAAACAAAATGGTTCTTCTATAACAAAAAAGGTGAAGACAAAAATACTATATCCAGCTGCAAATTTGATACTACGCATTCTTCTCTGTTCCTATTGCTTGCCTTCTCGTCATCAAGTAGGTGAAAGCTAAAAATAATAATCTGAAATTAGTGTATATTATTTCAACAAAGAGGATTTAGAAGTAAATTCACCAACAAATCCTCGAGTAACCCTGGGCATATCTAGAAGGAACCATAAAACTTGTAGACATAGTCTGACACCACGAATGTTGTAAACTAATCTCCATCCAGTCATATAACCGCATCAGAGAGATGGATAGACCTACAAAAAAATGATAAAATGAAAAGAATACTCGAGCCACAAATCTTGCAAAAATACCTTACTTTTAATAAATAAAAATCTTACAGAATACTACCCCGAGGGTGCTGTAATGCACATTTGAAATTCATTAGTTCTGCCGAAAACGCTTCCTAAATCCTTAACCAAGAAGGCCAAACGCCAAATTTCTCTACATAATAAGTTGAACCTCAAATGAAATGGCTGGATACAAATGAACTTGAATATAGGAAATTTGAACAAACTAATGCACAATAAATCTAGACAGTGGATGGTAGAACCTCCCAAGTGCAATACTGTGATAAAATTTCCAATATGTGCATGCTCACGCACATACACACAGAGAGAGAGAGAGAGGAATGCCTATGTGAAATACTTTGATGAAATTTCCAATCTGTGCAGGCTCGCGCACATACAACCTGAGAGAGAGAGAGAGAGAGAGAGAGAGAGAGCTGCTAGGAATGGAGGATTGTGTTGGGCAAGAGGAGCAAGTCTACGTAACTATGAGACTCAATCGGTTATGAGAAGATGAAGACAAAGGGGAAGAAATCCATCAATGCTTTGTGGAGGACCATCACAGCGCCACCAAGACGTGTCTTAATTAGAAGGAAGCATAATTCTCCTCCTTGGAACCAAAGGCCCTATTTTTCTCTCTCCAAATTGTTGTGATAAATTCCAGTAGTAAGTGCCTGATTATTCGCCTCTGCATGCAACAGTAACCACCGCAAGGGCGATCAGTAGGTGCATGTAGAATTAGTGTCCTGATTTTTAGCCAGGACGTTTCAGGGTTTTATAGATTTATTACGCGCGCTCACAAAATTTATCTGATGGATTTTTTTGCTGAGGTAGCAGACTTGCTAAGATGGATGGCTGCATGTGAGTGTTGATATAGATAGTCTGCATGTCAAGAGAAATCAAATAGTGGGGTACTTCTATTTAGATATAGTAGATTCATAGTTCGTTTAATTTGGCCCGTCTGACACGTTCGTTGTCGACAGGAACAGTGAGCATGAGGACCAACGAACTCAACAATGGTCCTAGCTAATTTGCCACCAGAAATGTTGCTGGACTTCATTAGCGCCAAATGACACTGTACCACTATCCCTCAAGATTCATCAACAGTAAAACAATATAATGTCATCGTGAGATTATGCTTAATTACTGCAGGCTGCACTGAACACTGAATCCCAATGAAATCTTCTTTGCATAATAGTGTGCATTTAGATACGGATAGCATGGATGACCCAGCAACTGTTTAGTTTAGTCTTTGATGTAGCCCCATGGGCCATGGTCGATAAAAATTAAGGTTTATGTAAGTAGTTTCATGTGGATCCCCAGGTGAGTCGTCGCCCTAGTAGTTGGTCAGTGGAAGGCGGTGGTCCGCGCTGGCATAGGTGGCCAGCCGCGGCGGCGGTGGCTGCGCTCGTGGTCGTCACGTAACGTCACGTCTCACGTGCATACGGATGCTGATATGCATGCACATGCGCGCGCCCTGTTCCGGCCGGAATCTCTGTTGATTAGACGACAGTTTGTTGGGCTGGCCACACCATACATATTCCAGGATTTCAGATCCAACCTCCTCCATCTCCGTCCATTGTTTTCTCCACTGTTCTTCACTGGAGATGAGCACAATCTGTCGGCAAATGAATCTCAAAAGGAAAATATGTCGGCAATTGGGGAAAAAGTTACATAATTTGCTAGTGCTAAAATTGTTACACCAGTCTCTATTGAGTCCTGTGGAATTTGACGTATTTATTAAGGTCCATAGAAATCTGACAAAGAAGTACTAGGGACGCGTTTGGGAGGCTGCATATAGTCCAACCAGACCCGGACGGGATGAAAATGGCTTGTTTGGTTGCATGCAAGCCGACCTGGCTCGCATCGGCACGGAACTTAAAGCACACCAAAGCCTGGCTGAAAGAAATATGCCCTAGAGGCAATAATAAAGTTGTTATTTATATTTCCTTATATCATGATAAATGTTTATTATTCATGCTAGAATTGTATTAACCGAAAACTTAGTACATGTGTGAATACATAGACAAACAGAGTGTCCCTAGTATGCCTCTACTTTACTAGCTCGTTAATCAAAGATGGTTAAGTTTCCTAGCCATGGACATGTGTTTTCATTTGATGAACGGGATCACATCATTAGAGAATGATGTGATGGACTAGACCCATCCGTTAGCTTAGCACTATGATCGTTTAGTTTATTGCTATTGCTTTCTTCATGACTTATACATGTTCCTATGACTATGAGATTATGCAACTCCCAAATACTGGAGGAACACTTAGTGTGCTATCAAACGTTACAACGTAACTGGGTCATTATAAAGATGCTCTACAGGTGTCTCCAATGGTGTTTGTTGAGTTGGCATAGATTGAGATTAGGATTTGTCACTCCGATTGTCGGAGAGGTATCTCTGGGCCCTCTCGGTAATGCACATCACCATAAGCCTTGCAAGCAATGTGACTAATGAGTTAGTTACGGGATGTTGCATTATAGAACGAGTAAATAGACTTGCCAGTAACGAGGTTGAACTAGGTATGATGATACCGACGACCGAATCTCGGGAAAGTAACATACCGTTGACAAAGGAAACAAACATATGTTGTTATGCGATTTAATCGATAAAGATCTTCGTAGAATATGTAGGAACCAATATGAGCATCCAGGTTCCGCTATTGGTTATTGACCGGAGAAGAGTCTCAGTCATGTCTACATAGTTCTCGAACCCGTAGGGTCCGCACGCTTAACGTTCGATGATGATATGTATTATGAGTTATGTGATTTGATGTACCGAAGATAGGTCGGAGTCCCGTATGTGATCATGTACAAGACAAGGAGTCTCGAAATGGTCGAGACATAAATATGGATATATTGGAAGGCTATGTTTGGACACCTGGAAGGTTTCGGATAGGTTCGGGCATTTTCCGGAGTACCGGGGGGTTACCGGAACCCCCCGGGGATTTAATGGGCCTTAATGGACCATGGTGGGAGAGAGGAGGAGGCGGCCAAGTGGGAGGCGCGCACCCCCCAAGCCCAATCCGAATTGGGAGGGGGGCCAGCCCCTTTTCCTTCTCTCCCTCTCCCTCTTCCTTCTTCTCCTACTCCAACTAGGGAAGGGGGGAAACCTACTCCTACTAGGAGTAGGAATCCCCCCTTAGGGTGCGCCATAGGATGCCGGCCCTCCCCTCCTCCACTCCTTTATATACGGGGGAGGGGCACCCCATAGACACACAAATTGATCTCTTAGCCGTGTGCGGTGCCCCCCTCCACAGATTTCCACCTCGGTCATATTGTCGTAGTGCTTAGGCGAATCCCTGCATCGGTAACTTCATCATCACCGTCGACACATCGTCGTCCTGACAGAACTCTCCCTCGACCTCAGCTAGATCTAGAGTTCGAGGGACATCACCGAGCTGAACGTGTGCAGATCGCAGAGATGTCGTGCGTTCGGTACTTGATCGGTTGGATCGCGAAGATGTTCAACTACATCAACCGCGTTACTTAACGCTTCCGCTTTCGGTCAAGGAGGGTACGTAGACACACTCTCCCCTCTCATTGCTATGCATCTCCTAGATAGATCTTGTGTGGTCGTAGGAATTTTTTTAAATATTGTGTTCCCCAACAAAAGCAACCCAGAGCCTGGCTCGCTGGGAACGCTCGAATCGGCCGTTTCCAGCTAGCCAGGCTGAGTCGGGCGGAAAACGAAGATGCGGCATAGGGCGCACTGCGGGGGGGGGGGGGGGGGTGGTCAGAGATGGTGGGACGGGAAAATCCGCCGAGGCGGGATGGCGTGAAATGTATCCCCGGCACCTCGTTTACTCTCTCACCCCTAGCTGTAGGACAAGCCCTCCTCTATTATTGGCACCGGCGGTAGTGGCGACTCAGATCTGCGGCTGCGACGTCAGTGGTGACTCAGATCTACGGCTGTGACACTCCCGTCCAGCAGCAAGTGGCGGCAGCAGCACTCACCTGCAACGGAAACAACACTTCCCGACAGCGGCAGCTGCTTCTTCTTCCTTTCTTGTTCACCTCCGTCCA
The DNA here is from genome assembly GCF_056163025.1 of Triticum urartu. Taxonomy (NCBI): domain Eukaryota; kingdom Viridiplantae; phylum Streptophyta; class Magnoliopsida; order Poales; family Poaceae; genus Triticum; species Triticum urartu. The sequence goes on along the minus strand of NC_141879.1, from coordinate 643,419,206 downwards.
GCCATCCTCGTCTTCTCCATGTCTTCCCCGACCTCGAAGCTTGTGAGCTACCTGAGGGAGTCCTGGATTAGGGGGTCTCCGGACAGCCGGACTATCTCCATTGGCCGGACTGTTAGACTATGAAGATACAAGATTAAAGACTTCGTCGCGTGTCCGGATGGGACTCTACTTGGCGTGGAAGGCAAGCTAGACAATATGGATATGGATATATCCTCCTTTGTAACCGACCTTGTGTAACCCTAACCCTCTCCGGTGTCTATATAAACTGAAGGGTTTTAGTCCGTAGGACAACAACCACAACATACAACCATACCATAGGCTAGCTTCTAGGGTTTAGCCTCTCCGATCTCGTGGTAGATCTACTCTTGTACTACCCATATCATCAATATTAATCAAGCAGGACATAGGGTTTTACCTCCATCAAGAGGGCCCGAACCTGGGTAAAACATTGTGTCCCCTGCCTCCTGTTACCATCCGGCCTAGACGCACAGTTCGGGACCCCCTACCCGAGATCCGCCGGTTTTGATACCGACATTGGTGCTTTCATTGAGAGTTCCTCTGTGTCGTCACCGTTAGGCTTGATGTCTCCTACTATCATCGATAGCGATGCGGTCCAGGGTGAGACTTTTCTCGCCGGACAGATCTTCGTATTCGGCGGTTTTGCACTGCGGGCTAATTCGCTTGGCCATCTGGAGCAGATTGAAAGCTACGCCCCTGGCCATCAGGTCAGATTTGGAAGTTTGAACTACACGGCCGACATCCGCGGAGACTTGATCTTCGACGGATTCGAGCCACAGCCGGGCGCGCCGCACTGTCACGATGGGTATGACCTAGCTCTACCGCCAAACAGTACCCCAGAGGCCGCGCCAGCATCAGCTCCGACCCTCAGCTCGGAGCCAACTGCGCCAATCGAGGACGGGTGGTTAGACACCGCCTCAGGGGCCGCAGTCTCAACGGCGATCGAGCCGAACACCAGCCTAACCCTCTGCACAGCCCGTGACTCCAAGGTGCCGGACTCTTTTCCGGACTCCGAACCATCCGCGCCCCTGCCAATCGAATCCGATTGGGCGCCGATCATGGGATTCACCGCCGCGGATATCTTCCAAGACTCACCCTTCGGCGACATTCTGAATTCACTAAGGTCTCTCTCTTTGTCAGGAGGGCCCTGGCCGGATTATGGCCAACAGGATTGGGATGCGGATGACGAAGAAATTCGACGCCCACCCACCACCCACTTCGTAGCCACTGTTGATGATTTAACCGACATGCTCGACTTCGACTCCGAAGACATCGATGGTATGGACGACGATGTAGGAGACGAACATGAACCAGCGCCTATAGGGCACTGGAAAGCCACCTCGTCATATGACATATACATGGTGGATAGACCCAACGAAGGCAATGGCGACGAGATAGCAGAGGATGACCCCTCCAAGAAGCAACCCAAGCACCGACGTCAGCGGCGCCGCTCTAAGTCCCGCCAAAGCAAAAGTGGTGATACCGGCACAGGAGATAATAACACTCTGGATAGTGCCGAAGACAACAACAATCCCCTCCAGCAAGATTTAGAGCAGGAGGACGAAGGAGCCAGCTCTCCTGAGAGAGCGGCAGACGGAGAGGAGAAGGATGACAATTACATCCTCCCCCCTCCGAAGACGAGGCAAGCCTCAGCGACGCTGAATTCTCCGTACCAGAGGATCCCGTCAAACAAGGGCGCTTCAAGCGCCGACTTACGACCATGGCAAATAGCCTGAAGAAAAAGAAGCAGCAGCTTCAAGCTGATCAAGATCTGCTAGCTGACAGATGGACTGAAGTCCTCGCGGCTGAGGAATATAAACTCGAGCGCCCCTCCAAGAATTACCCAAAGTGCAAGTTACTACCCTGACTGGAGGAAGAAGCGTATGATATGGCTGATTGGCCACCTCGTGGCCACGATAGAGAGGCATTCCAGCCAAAAGCTCAGCCTCCACCCCGACGCCTTTCAAATAAAAAGGCATGGGGAGATACGCCAGACCTGCGAGACATATTGGAGGATAAAGCAAAGCATGTAAGATCGATCTACGGATCACGACGGCACACCAATCTGCGAGACGATAAACATCACGCCGGATACAGTAAAAGCAAATCCGCCCGGGCCGAACACAGCGGGCAAGACCCATTCGAGTTGCGTCGCGATATAGCCCAATACAGAGGCGCCGCACACCCCTTATGCTTCACAGACGAAGTAATGGAACATCAATTCCCAAAAGGTTTCAAACCTGTAAATATTGAATCATACGACGGCACAACAGATCCCGCAGTATGGATTGAGGATTTCCTCCTCCACATCCACATGGCCCGCGGTGATGACTTACATGCCATCAAATACCTCCCACTAAAGCTCAAAGGACCGGCGTGGCATTGGCTTAACAGCTTGCCAGCGGACTCCATTAGCTGTTGGGAAGATCTGGAAGCCGCATTCCTCGACAACTTTCAGGGAACTTATGTGCGACCACCAGACGCCGATGACTTGAGCCACATAATTCAGTAGCCAGAAGAGTCGGCCAGGCAATTCTGGACTCGGTTCCTTACAAAGAAAAATCAAATCATCGACTGTCCGGATGCGGAGGCCTTAGCGGCTTTCAAACACAACATCCGAGACGAGTGGGTAGCCCGGCACCTTGGTCAGGAAAAGCCGAAATCTATGGCAGCTCTCACGACGCTCATGACCCGTTTTTGTGCGGGAGAAGACAGCTGGCTGGCTCGCAGTAATAACATATCAAAGAACCATGGTACCTCAGATACCAAGGATGGCAATAGTAGGTCACGTCGCAACAAACATAAGCGCCGCATTAACAGCGAAAATACTAAGGATACGGCAGTCAATGCTAGATTCAAAGGCTCTAAACCCGGTCAGCGGAAAAAGTCATTCAAACAAAGTACGCCGGGTCCGTCTAGCTTGGACCGTATACTCGATCGCTCGTGTCAAATACACGGCACCCCAGACAAGCCAGCCAATCACACCAACAGGGATTGTTGGGTGTTCATGCAGGCCGGCAAGTTAATTGCCGAAAACAAGGACAGGGGGCCGCATAGCGATGACAAGGACGAGCCCCGGCAGCCGCACACTGGAGGACAGAAGAGGTTTCCCCCGCAAGTGCGGACGGTGAACATGATATACGCAACCCACATCCCCAAGAGGGAGCGGAAGCGTGCGCTCAGGGATGTATATGCGTTGGAGCCAGTCGCCCCAAAGTTCAACCCTTGGTCCTCCTGCCCGATCACCTTCGATCGTAGGGACCACCCCACTAGTATCCGTCATGGCGGATTCGCCGCACTGGTCCTAGACCCAATCATTGACGGATTTCACCTCACTCGAGTCCTTATGGATGGCGGCAGCAGCCTGAACCTGCTTTATCAGGACACAGTGTGCAAAATGGGTATAGACCCCTCAAGGATCAAACCCACAAAAACGACCTTTAAGGGCGTCATTCCAGGTGTAGAGGCCCATTGCATAGGCTCAATTACACTAGAAGTGGTCTTCGGATCCCCGGATAACTTCCGAAGCGAAGAGTTAATCTTCAATATAGTCCCGTTCCGCAGTGGTTATCACGCGCTGCTCGGGCGAACCGCATCTGCTAGATTCAATGCGGTACCACATTATGCAGACCTCAAGCTCAAGATGCCAGGACCTCGCGGGGTTATTACAGTCAATGGAAACACAGAGCGCTCTCTCCGAACAGAGGAGCACACCACAGCCCTCGCAGCAGAAACGCAAAGCAGCCTCTCAAGGCAATCAACCAGTTCAGCGCTTCACAGCCCGGACACCTTCAAGCGCGCTCGGGGCAATCGGCAAATAGACCGCCTGGCGCGATCTGAGCTCGCGTAGCAATACGGTGGCCACCCCAATCCCAGCCCAGCAGCGAAACTCGTGCCGCGCGTACATAATTACGCATTAAAAATACCATGGGCACAGGTGGGGAGGGGGGCACAACTGCGGCACGTCCCAAGACGCGGCCTAAACCGCACTAGGGGCTTCCTGTTTGGTTATTTTTCTTTTTCTTTCAGGACCTTAATCTCTGGAAACACTGCCCGGCAGCACTATTGCCGAATACATGATGCAGCAACCAAGGAGGCAGACAGCTATGTTATACCACGGAATTCCCAGGTTGATTACAGTAACGAGTGAAATATTCAATTTAATATCATTCCTCAGCTTGCCCTTGGAAGGGACATAGTCCTACTCTTTACTTATTGCACTATCTGTATCACTCTGCTTTAACGCAAATTTTTAATAAACAATGCATGACATTATGACTATTATTGCATTCTTGTTATATATATATATATGTGTGTGTGTGTGTGTGTGTGTTCATTAATGACGCCTTGCAATCGTACACTATGGTACAACCAATACACCAGGGGCTTACGTACCCCACAATGCGGTGTGAAAAGTCCGAACACTTTCACAAGTGCGGCACCCCGAACTTATAGCATTATATGCATCAGCTCCGAATCATGTCTTTGGTCAAATGTTGGGTTTGCCCGGCTCCTATGTTTTGGTACCTTACATTCCGCTCTATCGGCTAAGGTAGCGCTAGGAGAACTACTGCGATTGTGCCCCGGTTCTGCTGGGTTCAGCACCTCAGTAGAGAAAGCTAAAACTAACTGTCATGATAAGGCGAGAGACTAGTCGCTGTTCAGCGAGGTTTTCAAGTCCCTAAAGACTTATGCCGCTTAGAGCGAGGGGCCGGCCCTGTCCGGCTTAAAGGCATGTATCGCGCCCCGAATTCGGCCTTCCGAATACCAGGGGCTTCGCCGAAATTTAAAATTATAGAATTCTATGGCTAAGTGAGAGTGATAAAGCATTATTAGTCTGGTTGCCTTGTTCGCTGTGCTGAGCACCTCCCTCGAAGGACCCCAAACATGGGAACAAGAGTGCTCAGGTTTATCTCGAACACCCCGGCACTCGTGGCATGGGGGCAGAAGACGAGGACTAGCCATCCCTCAGATTGGATAAACAGCCAAACAGAAGGTAATATTTTAAATTCAAACAAGCGTTGCATAGCGCATATGAAACAAGTTTTCATAAATATAGGATAAAACGAGCAAGTCTCATTCAAATATTACATCTTTTGAACACTCATCCGCGATAAGACGGGCACTCGGCAGAACACCCTCATAGTACATCTTGGGGTGGCGGTGCTCCTTGCCCTCCGGCAGCCCCTCCTTGATCAGCTTCACGACGTCTAGCTTGACCCACTGCAATTTCACATGGGCGAAAGCTCGGCGTGCACCTTCAATGCAGACAGATCGCTTGACGACCTCCAGCCGTGGGCAGGCATCCACAAGCCGCCTCACCAAGCCGAAGAAGTTGTTCGGAAGGGCGTCGCCAGGCCACAGCCGTACTATAAAGCTCTTCATGGCCTGATCGGCCGCCTTATGTAGCTCGACCATCTGCTTCAGCTGGTCGCTCATTGGCACCGGATGTCCGGCCTCAGCATACTGAGACCAGGACAGCTTCTCCGTCGAGCTTCCGTCCTCGGCCTGGTAAAATTATGCGGCATCGGACACACTACGGGGCAAATCTGCGAATGCTCCTGAAGAGCTCCGGATCCGGGTAAGTAATCGGTAATTTACTTTTACATGTTTGCTTTGCATATAGAAAGCCTTACCTGCCGCTATCTTCTTCATCACGTCGATCTCTTGGAGGGCCTTTTGGGCTTCGGCCTTGGCACTTTTTACACTCTTGAGGGCCGCGGCAAGCTCAGACTCCCGCGTCTTTGAGTCAAGCACCAACGCCTCGTGCTTCGCCACGAGAGCCTGGAGCTCTTGCTACACCTCGCCCACCCGAGCCTCGTGCTTCTCTCGCTCGGTGCGCTCCTTGGCCGCTTTATCTTCGTCCTTGGTTAGCTCTTGCTTCAGGGTCACCACCTCAGTCGTGGCCCCTGGCAAACATACGATGATCCTGTCATTCTGCAATCGCGTCCTCTTTTATATATACATATCTATAGACAGGGTATTACTTACCCTTGTTCTCCTCGAGCTGCCTCTTGGCAAGGCCGAGCTCTTTCCTGGACCCCTCGAGGTCCTGCTTCAGTACGGCGACCTCCGCAGTCAGTGCGGCGGACGCCAGCAGCGAAGCCTGCATATGCATATTGACACACTTATATTAGACTCCTGTGATATTATTTGATCCTCTATTTGGCTTTTCTTTGTGAATACCGAACAAAGCATCAGGGGCTACTGTCTATGCGGTAATATTTCTACTACATTTTAAAACACTTACCTCGAAGCCTGTTAGAAGGATGGCACAGACTTCAGTCAATCCGCTCTTGGCGGACTGAACCTTCTGGATCACCGCACTCATGATAGTGCGGTGCTCCTCGTCGATGGAAGCGCTGCGAAGCGCTTCCAGCAGATTGTCCGGCGCCTCTGGATGGACAGAGGTCACCGGCACAGGCGTCTTGCCCCTCTTAGAAGGAGTCCGCCTACCCGAGCCTAGAACCACTGGAGGTTCCAGCGCGGTGTTCGGCTGAGGGCCGAACTCGGAGCTCTCAAGGGCTCCGTCCCCTCGGCTCCCGGAGTCCGGAAGGTCGCCTTGAGGCGCCTCCGGGACTGTCTCCCCTCGATCCAGTGCCCCTTGAGACAACACCTCGGCATCGTCGGCAGGATGAGGGGAGGTGGCGGTCGGGACTGGATCGCTATCCATGTCCGACAAGCCCAAGGAGCCGTCCGACGATACATCGATACTGGCTCGTGGCGGCCTGCATAATTGTGTTCGGCGTTAGGGAAAGCAGTGCGACAAAGGAATCATGTGGGTTACTCTGGTATCCGAATACTTACGATCTCCCCGGGGGCTTGGCCCTGGGCAACCACTCGTCTTCGCCTTCGTCGGCGGCGATAGAGCTGTCCGGAAGGAGAGTCCTTCCCTTCATGGACCCTTCGCCCCCCGCCCCCAGTTGGGGCGGCCTTCCTTTTCCTGTCTTCCCCAGTCGGTGGGGGAGCATCTTCTTCTTCTTCCTCGTCTTCGGGGGAAGAGTGCGCCGTAGAGTCATTGGACGGTGAGTCTGACGACGCCTGGAGTCGGGAACTCTTTCGGGTTACCTTGGCCTTCTTGGTCTTCTCTAGCACCGTATAAGGGGCCGGAGTCAACATCTTCGCCAGAAGAGCGTCTGCGGGGCCTTTGGGCAAAGGAGCCGGACAGTCGATCTGTGCGGCCATCTTTTGCCAGTCCTGTCAAAGGTACGGGAGTTTAGATCCCGCATAGAATCAATCTATAAAAAAATAAGTATCTTGTGAAAGGTAAAGCAGCTTACCGCACTGGCTTGGCACTTCGCGCTGAATCCGCGATCCTCAGTAATAGGAGGGGGGACCTCGACACTTTTGAATAACACCCTCCAGGCATCTTCATGAGTCGTGTCGAAGAGCCTGTTCAGAGTTCGGTGCTGCGCCGGGTCGAACTCCCACAAGTTGAACTCCCGTTGTTGGCACGGGAGGATCCAACGGATGAGCATAACTTGGACTATGTTGACAATCTTGAGCTTCTTGTTCACCATGTTTTGAATACATGTTTGGAGTCCGGTCAGCTCTTCCGAACTACCCCAGGAGAGGCCCTTCTCTTTCCAGGAGGTGAGCCGCGTGGGGATGCCAGATCGGAACTCGGGGGCCACTGCCCATCCAGGGTCGCGCAACTCGGTGATGTAGAACCACCCCAATTGCCACCCCTTTATGGTTTCCACAAAGGAGCCCTCGAGCCATGTTACGTTGGGCATCTTGCCCACCATGGCGCCTCCGCACTCCGCCTAGCGGCCGCCCACCACCTTCGGCTTGACATTGAAGGTCTTCAGCCATAAGCCGAAGTGGGGCTTGATGCGGAGGAAGGCCTCGCACACGATGAAAAACGTCGAGATGTTGAGGATGAAGTTCGGGGCCAGATCGTGGAAATCCAGGCCGTAATAGAACATGAGCCCTCGGACGAATGGATGGAGAGGGAATCCCAGTACGCGGAGGAAATGGGTGAGGAATACTACCCTCTCATGGGGCCTGGGGGTGGGGATGAGCTGCCCCTCATTTGGGAGTCGATGCACAATGTCGTCGGGCAGGTATCCGACTCTCCTTGGTTTCTTATTGTCTCCCTCCGTGACGGAGGAGACCATCCACCTGCCTCCCGCTCCGGACATGGTTGGAGAAGGTTGAGGTGGTAAGTGTGGACTTGGGCGCTAGAGCTCGAGTGTGCGAAAATGGATGAGCAAAGGAGGAAGAGGGCGTGGATAGAAAGGTGAATCCTTATCCCTTTATATGGGCGGACGGAGCTAAGCGTCCCCACTTGCCTGGTAAAACTCGCTTATCCCCCAAGCGTCGCAATTGATGGCGCGGTTGGGTTACCCACGCCCGTATTGATGAGAATCCCGTAATAAGGGGACACGATCTCTGCTTTGACAAGACGTGTCGAAAAACTGCCTCGTGTTATGTGCGGGGCTGGTTAAAGGGAACAGTTCAAATAATCACCGGGCCATGGCATGACGTCATGCTGTTAAGATAAGTCAGCAAATTAGATCTGCGAAAATATTATTCTCTCTACGATGGAATGTGGAACTTATTTTGCAGGGTCGGACACTATCCTCGTATTCAAATTCTTCTGTGATGTATTCGGAGAAGGAACCCGCCTTGCAATGCCAAAGACAATACTGCGCGCCGGGCTCATCGTCATTGAAGCCTGGTTCGGGGGCTACTGAGGGAGTCCTGGATTAGGGGGTCTCCGGACAGCCGGACTATCTCCATTGGCTGGACTGTTAGACTATGAAGATACAAGATTGAAGACTTCGTCTCGTGTTCGTATGGGACTCTACTTGGCATGGAAGGCAAGCTAGGCAATACGGATATGGATATCTCCTCCTTTGTAACCGACCTTGTGTAACCCTAACCCTCTCCAGTGTCTATATAAACCGAAGGGTTTTAGTCCATAGGACAACAACCACAACATACAATCATACCATAGGCTAGCTTCTAGGGTTTAGCCTCTCCGATCTCGTGGTAGATCTACTCTTGTACTACCCATATCATCAATATTAATCAAGCAGGACATAGGGTTTTACCTCCATCAAGAGGGCTCGAACCTGGGTAAAACATTGTGTCCCCTGCCTCCTGTTACCATCCGTCCTAGACGCACAGTTCGGGACCTCCTACCTGAGATCCGCCGGTTCTGACACCGACACTACCCCCTCCCGTTCCCCTGTTATGTGTTAGGTCGTTCGATAAGACTGTTTAGGGTCGATAGCGCCATCGCTGACCGCATCATGGAATTTCACTTAGGTTGTGGACGAACGGACGAAACTACTAGTTCACACAGCATCGCTGATAGCTGTGGTCCAGGCATGGATCCTGTTGGTCCATAAGAGAGTTGTTCGTCGGAATGATAAACCTCTCATATGGTATAGTCCGATGTTAATCCGGGTTGGGAGAACATAGCAAATCTGAACTACATCTACAACTGCAACGACATAGAGGCTCTGTGGATGCTTCAAATGAGAAGAGCACATTTCGCCAGGCTTGTGTAGACGTTCAGAGCAGAGGGTTGCTAGAAGATAGCATCCACACCACTGTGGAAGAGCAAGTGGCAATATTTCTCCATATTGTTCGTCATAACCAGAGGTTCAGGGTTGTACACAACACCTTCAGGAGATCAATGAAGACCATCTCCAGGTACTTAAAGCAAGTTATGTATGCTGTTGGGGAGCTCAGAGGAGAGATGGTCAAGTCACCAACCAGCCAGACTCCTACCAATATTTGCACTAATCTAAGATGGTATCCATACTTCAAGGTGAGCACTGACAGTATATAGTTCATGCCTTGATATGTTGTTATTGTTCTTCTGTAGCCATACTTCAAGGTGAGCACTAACAACATATTGCAATGCCATTCTAGGATTGCATTGGAGCAATAGATGGTACTCATGTCACTACAAAAGTGCCGAGGTCACAAGCTGCAGCATATAGAGGGGGGAAGCACTACACAAGTCATAATGTGCTAACTGATGTTGACTTTGATCTGAAGTTCACATATGTGCTGGCTAGCTGGGAAGGATCAGAACATGGTGCTAACATTCTCAGTGACAGCATGAGTCATCATGATGGCATCAACATCCCTGATGGCAAGTTCTACCTAGGAGATGTTGGCTATGCATGTCAGCTAGGTGTTCTTCCACCCTTCAGGAAAACTAGGTAAAATCTGAACGAGTACTCTGATAGGAACTATCTTAGGACTCCACAGGAGCTGCTCAACCTCAGACACTCCAACCTTAGAGTAACAGTTAAGAGGGCATTTGAAGTTTCGAAGAACAGGTTCAAGATCCTGGATCAGAAGCCATTCCACTCTTACCCTACCCATGTTAAGCTTGTTCTTATATGTTGCATTCTGCATAACTCGATCCTGTAATGGGGTGTTGATGAACTTGTGCCGGAGGAGGAAGATGTGACTCCTGATGAGATGATGAGCTCCGGCCATGGTGTGGATGCATTCAACAACAAAGCATGGAAGAATAGAAGGTTGGAGTGGGCTCAGGCAATATGGGATAACAAAGGTGAGACAAGGATCCGAAGCAGAAGAACAAGAGGAGGAAGAAGAAATAGGCGGTGGAAGAAGCGAAGAAGAGGATGCAGCACGTCAGCAGCAGAGGAAGATGAAGAGGAAGATGATGAACTTCCACACCTAGTTAGCATCATTGAACTTTCCCTATTCAGCCATGTTGGATTTTAATAATTTGTAATTTCATTTGCTAGTAGATATGATAAACTGTCATTTGTTTCCTGGCTAGGACAAGACAATGTTCAGTGTGTGTGTGGGGTAAGGTCACCACTAGTGAGAAGTGGTGATCACATCTTTAGCCGATTACAACCAAACAACATGTTGTTTGTCTAACAAGAGTGACGCAGGCAACCAAATAGTGTGCTGACTAGTTCTCCCTTCATGCATGGAGCCTAATGCAGGCAACCAAACTACTTGCAGATGTTGGTTTTTACCCTGCATTTGCCCAACCAGACCCAACTGAGACAAGTATGCAAAATGCCCTAAAATAGAGATGTCAATCAAACGCGTCCTAAATTAATTTAGAAAAACTAAGCATCATTGGAGGGTGAAAAGAGATGTAATTTGAGATGACCGAGTTTTACCAAACTACCATGCTATTTAAGGATAGCCAAACCAGAATGAATGAAGCGCCATGCCTAGATTCACGGTTCTGTAAATGCAGTTCGCTGTTATTGTCATCTTAAAATTTGTTCGACCACAATTGTAAGAGAATAATCAACTAAAAATGCAGTCTTCATTTTGCAGGGACAAAAGTGTACATAAGAGCATCTACAATCGGCCGCCCCAAACCCTTCTCAGATGCCCGGGCGGCTCGCCCTGTCACGATTTTTCGACCCAAATGGATGCCTCAAACTGGCCTCAACAGCCCAGGCTGACCGGCATCCCTCATATTCAACCCAAATATGGGGCACCCAGGCATGCCCGCCACGTTGGACCCGGAACATACTGACCCACCCAACCCCACATATATTCGTCTCCATCCGCTCGCCGGAGCAAACCCTAACCACTTCTCTCCACTCTCCTCCGCCACCCGAGCTCACCTTCATCGGTTTTCGGCCTTCTCCGGCATTACAGGCAGTGGATCGGACTCTGACCAGTCTGGATCCATCGACTAGAGTGTCATCTCGTGCGGGTTGCAGGAGGCAATGGCAATCCGCATTGCAGTCCATCGCTCCCGGGAGGACTGCGCCCGACCGACGGACGGATCTGTCTGCCGCGACTCCACAGCGTCAGCTCACCGAATGCTCGGGTCCTCTGGTCTTGGATCCTCCCGTCCCGGCAGCCGGAACACCTCTCCTTCCCTATCACCGGTTGGGCAAACTTTGAGTCCCACTAGGATTGGGCGACCCGCCGTGGGAAGGAGAGGATAAGGGTCATTGTCGGTGTCAAAATCGACGGATATCAAGTAGGGGGTCCCGAACTGTGCGTCTAGGATCGATGGTAACAGGAGACGGGGGACACAATGTTTACCCAGGTTCGGGCCCTCTTTATGGAGGTAATACCCTACTTCCTGCTTGATTGATCTTGATGGATATGAGTGTTACAAGAGTTGATCTACCTCGAGATCATATGTTGTGGTCTAAACCCTAGAGGTATGATGAGTAATATCATAATCATCTATTGACTAGCCTGGCCTCGGCTTATATAACATACCAGATGCCTAGGATAACAAGAGTCCTAGTCGAATACGTCGGTGGAGAGGAGTCCTTGTCTTGATCACCCAGTCTTGTGGAATCCTCCTCGTATATGTCTTCGGTTGTCCGAACTGGCCCATGAGTAACCGGCCATGGGGGTCCTTGGCACAATCCAACTGATCGGGAGACAATGTGGTGAGTACCCCCTAGTCCAGGACACCGTCAGTAGCCCCCTGAATCGGTCTTCAAGTTGGGGTGCTCCTTGGTTCTTCCGAACTGTTCTTCGTCTTCGGTCGTCGGTCTTGAAAACTGGTTCAACAAATATTCCCATCTTCTATCTTGAGGATTGCCGAGCTAAATCTGAAGATCTCACACGTCGGGTATCCGAGGAGCCCTTTAAGTCTTCGGCCTTTATCAATGCCTTATTATTTTTATGCCACACCTCGAGTTTGAAGTTGTTCCCGGGCGGCAGCGTCCTCTTGCGTCTGAGCTCCCACGCCGGACTGCATTCGAGGTATCTTTTGCAGTCGAGCACCAACGACGGACCGCTTCCGAGCTCTAACGCCGGAATATATCCGAGCTCCAACGTCGGACTATGTACCCGAGCTCCAACGCCGGACTGTGTCCGAGGTGTCATAAATCACCTTGGTTCAAAGAAGTTGAAGGAATTTAGCCGAGCTTTAATGCCAGAAATGCCCTCTATGGAGCCAGCCACTAGCGCCCGAGCTTTGTGTCGGACTGCTTCCGAGGTGGTGCACCACCCCAAATGTGGGCCAATTTTTTGTCAATATTTTTTATTGGTGCAATTTATTCTCTACCGAGATATATAGCCCGTAGCCCTCAAGGTGTGTATCAGTCTAAAACCCGAGATGCACCTGAAGGATGACATAAGACCGCTGATCCCAGTAGCCGCTAAGACTCAGGTTGATTTGCAAAATCGGTCAGAGGATCAATTCCTAGCTCGGCAGAATACTTCGGGACACAAAAAGCGGTGTGCAGAGTCCTCGAGACTCAAGTTGGGTGCGGCCGACCAACCTGAGGATCAAAATCTCCTCGGAAACTGTATTGCACTTAAAATTTTCTGCATTGGACAGGCAATGCAGTAGCCCTCGAGACACTGGTCGGGTGGCAACACCAGATCAGGGGATCGATGTGCCCCTTTAATATTTGTAAATAATAAGCCCGAAGCCCAGTAGCCCCCGAGTCTTAATGCGGGCACGGGTGGCCGAATTAAGGATCGATACCCATAGTAAAATCGAAAATTATGTGTAATGACTCTATGTATCCAAGTACTTTACGTCATTATTTTGACTCCATTACGACCGTTTTATCAGTTGAAAGTGGCCCATCGTCGACTTCTACCCGTTGGTAGATACTACGCAGGGTGTTTCCGCAATAACAAAACAACCCTTAGCCGATGTCTCAGTGCCCGAAGGCGGTTGTGTTGGCGGAAACGAGGCAATCAGATATGCGGGCTTATAACTTTCGCTTAGTCATAGGAGCTTTATACTGGGGATGCTAGCTATGAGCCCCCGGTTAGTGTTCGACTACAGCCGAGGTCAAGCCGTAAACATTTCAGCCAATGTTATGAACGGCCCGTCATTCAACATAGTCATCAGATCGCTGACCAGTTTACGCCTATTGTGACAGTCAATTTTCGGCTTTCTCCACTGAGGTGCTTAACCATGCGAGCTGGAAGCAAAATCGCAGTGATTCTCCCTTTGCACACCTAGCTGAACAAAGCGGAACGTAGGAGGCAAGCACAGGAGCCGGGCAACCCAACTATTGACCGAAGACACAATTTGAAACCGATGCATATATGGCAATTTCCGAGAATGTTTTTGCCGAATCTCTAAAGGTGTCCGGCGTTGCACTACGAGACTAATGCTGGAAACACACAAATAGTTTAAAAGTGTCATAGGCTTGGAAAACCAAAAAAACGTCAGTAAAAACTTGACGTCCGAACAGGATCAAGTGTCCGGTGCCAATCCGAAAATTGGAAAAAAAAATTGTGCTTATGTCGTGCTTTAACATGACACAACCGATCTCAAGACTTCACGCGGGTCAGCCTACGGCTTCAAGCTCCTTATCCCAAAGGCGGAGTACTTCTCCGAGGTCAGTTTAGCAAACTAAACTCAAGCGGCTTTCAGAGAGAAGACAGACTATCCGGTTATTGACCATAAACTCGAGTCGAAAAAGGAGCGGTAGAAAAAGACTTTGCAACGACCAAGAAGAAAACACATTTACTATAAAACAGCTCATATAAATTTGAAGAGCCCCAACTGACTTGGGTAAAAGAATTTTATGTATAATGATTGTATGTACCAAAGTACTTATATCATATTTTTGTTCATCCGAACTTTAAACGCGTCTTAACCGACCATCGGCTACTCCCTCTTCGGCCAAGGGCTGAAAAGTGTCATGTACTCCACCTGTCGAGAGTATCGACGGTGTTTCCGATGACCAGGCAATCAGGCCATAAGGCTATAACAGACAAAGCGCGCTCAGGGAACTTATGCTATATTACTGACGAAGTGTAAGAAGCATCTTCGAAGAAAATAGTACCTCCACCGATACCTTTCTTCAGTGCTCATTATTACTATGAGACTTGTGCAATAGATTTTTTGTACTCATGAGTTCCCTTGTGTGCCGACCATGATTGAAAACAATAAGAGCGCTAGCTTTCGGCTTCACCCAGTCTGAGGTCAGAGCTCGGATGACCCGGTCGTGACAATCGCACAGGTGCTTCCTTTACTCCCTAACTGAACAATCGGGAACGTAGGAGTAAGCACATGAGCCAGACAACCCAGCTTGCGGAACACTTAAGTCAATATGCTGCATATTTGTGGCGTAATACACGAACAAGGAATGAAGTCGTACAAGTATAATCATATGTAAGAGGAAAAGCTTCATGAAGGAAGCCCCCAAGTAAATGGGGTATTTGAATTTGTGTGTCACAAACAGAGTTTTGACAAGGAAGTATAATGCTTGGTCGAACCAAAGGAAAAAAAATTAAAACCGAAAGTTTTTGAGCATGAAAGCGACTTAGCTGGTTAATGTGCTCGATGTTGATGACGCAGGCCGAGATTGTGGCGGGACGAGATCCCAGCCCCAAGCCGGTCCCAAGATGCCCGAGTAAAGAGCTCGACTTGATTAAGTGGTGACGCAACATAGTCGATGGGCGAGGTGAAAACCCCAGTCCGACCGCGGCGACGGAGCGGGCCAGCAGTGTGACGCCGAAGCCCCCAGTGTGTGTTAATGAAGTGATAACGAAGCCCCCGATCAGCCGAGGTGACGTGGTACGTCGGTACGCCGAGGTGACAACGCTGCCAGGCCCGGATTATCTACATGTGCACAGAAAATAGTGCAAGCTGGAGATAATAGGAATAATATATAAAAAAATCTTGCATAATTAATAATTTACGCAAAGTAAGTAATAAAAGAAATATGGCCTGTGCGCCGAACACTCGATGAGGTAGAGCTCTCTCGGCGATGCCGGAGTCCCCGAGGCAACCGAACACGTCGGTATGGCAACACGACCAACAAGGTGATCACGCGAGCCGATATACGTCGATTGGAACGACGGCGTCGGCTTGCCGAAGAGACCACATGACGCAGTCGAAGTCGATCACCTACACACATAAAATAGTGTGGTCCAAAAAGGATAGTTGCTTTTCACAAAAAATAATTTATTGAAAGAGATGTGGCCTGGCGCCGAAGTCATGTCGATGCAGGGCGTCGGCGTGACGCGGTGAAGGCGTGGCAAAGCCTGAATTCATAGGACGATCCGAGTTCCGGATGCGGTGTTTCGCCGAACTATGTACAACAACTGACCGAACCACCACGCGACCGTCGTTAATGCGGCCACCATTTGACAGACTTGTATACCGATGATGAAACAAACCGGAGTAATAATTCCTTGGGAAAAATAAACCCAGGCAAGAAAAAATACTAGGATTAATAGCACCTGGTTAGTCTGATTGTAGCAATCTGAAGAAAGGTTACTCCCAAAATTGGGACTCGATCCGCACACCCATTGCCTGATGGACGATAAAGCGACGGCATGGTGATGCTGGCAAAGGTGGGCTCGCCGAGGCAAAGCCCCCGGTCCAGCTAACGTGACAAAGCTGGTCGGCTGGTGACGCCGAAGTCACCGGAGTATGTTAATGAAAAAAAAATAGCAAAGTCCCCGGTCTAGCCGAGATGAAGGAGCGGGTCAGTAAGGAGATGTTGCATCTGCCGTGTCAGCCGAGGTGTTGAAGTAGTTCGGCGTGATGGACATCGGCTTGAAAAAGCAACAGCGCGGCCATGCCAACGCTGGTCATAACTTGTGACGCTGTCAATGCCGGATTGATGAAGTGACCCAGTGGTGATGTCAGCGCGCCTGACCCGTGCAATCCGTGGGGCGATGGTGTTGGTGATGATTTATCCTTCGCGATGCCGAACTCTTGTTCGGCTTGACGAGCTGATGATCCAATAAGATTAGGCTCGGCTCGATGAAGCGACGATCTGTCTAGCGCAGGCCAGCAGATGTGGAACAATGTTACCGGACTGGTGTGTCACCGGTGCGATGGTGAAGAGTGCCTCAAAGAAGGCTTAAAATTTTATGGGCACGTGTTAAAAACAACGCACAATAGCATAGAAAAAAAATTCCTTTAAAAAGGTTGTCCAATATCACGTTCATAAAGAAATATGAATTCTGGTCGGATCCGTATTCGCGCAGAAAACAGATCCGGAAAATGATGCATTAATCCGAAGGTTCCCGGAGTTTGGACGGTCGGATCGAGATGAAATTTTCAGGGAAGGTAGATACAGGAATTCCGGAGCCGATCAACGGTTGGATCTTCCAAAGAACGTCCGAGCTAGATGTTGGATACCACGACCTAAACTCGTCCAGATTCCCGTTCAGATTTGATCGGGCTCCTGTATATCGTAGATTGCCCGAGATTTCGCCATCGGAACTCGACGAAATTTTGCATGGTTGTTGTAGACTCAATTCCGCACAATTCCACCAAAGGGATCGTCAAAGCGATGCTCGAAGAGGTGGTGGCAGCGAATACAAGTTTGTTGTTCGGAAAAACAGCACGGTCACCCGAGGGCAATGTTGACGTTGAGCCCCCGAGCTCCATGGATGATTCCTTCATGATCTTGATAGAGATCGGAGTTGATGTTGATGAAGGCCCCGTCCGAACATGACGATCGGAGATGGAACGCGGTCCTCGGTCGAGCCAAGGCGACCAGTCGAGCTGGCGACGAAGATGCCGGCGTTGTAGTTGATCTGTGGGCGAGCCATTGATCCTTTGCTGATCACACAACAAACTCTCAATGAAAGCACCAATGTCGGTGTCAAAACCGGCGGATCTCGGGTAGGGGGTCCCGAACTATGCGTCTAGGATCGATGGTAACAGGAGACGGGGGACACAATGTTTACCCAGGTTCGGGCCCTCTCTATGGAGATAATACCCTACTTCCTGCTTGTTTGATCTTGATGTATATGAGTGTTACAAGAGTTGAGCTACCTCGAGATCATATCTTGTGGTCTAAACCCTAGAGGTATGATGAGTAATATCATAATCATCTATTGACTAGCCTGGCCTCGGCTTATATAACATACCAGAGGCCTAGGATAACAAGAGTCCTAGTCGAATACGTCGGTGGAGAGGAGTCCTTGTCTTGATCACCAAGTCTTGTGGAATCTTCCCCGTATATGTCTTCGGCTGTCCGAATTGGCCCATGAGTAACCGGCCATGGGGGTCCTTGGCCCAATCCAACTGATCGGGAGACGATGTGGTGAGTATCCCCTAGTCCAGGACACCGTTAGTCATTGAGGCCCGTATCGCGGCGAAAATGGCGGCGGCGGAGGCGGCTGATGCGGTGGCGTGGGCGGACGCAGAGGAGGAAGCCATCCACGCCCGCATTGTGAAGAAATGGTAGAAGAGAAGCACGCGCGCCCTCGCCCGGCGGTAGAATCGGGCGGTCCGTGCCATGGCCGGACTGCCACCGATGGAGGAAAAGGCAAACAGTGACGTCGAGGACAGCTTCGGTGACGAGCAGATCCGGCTCAATCCGTATTGCGTCTTCGACCGGTACTTCCGTGAAAAGGACGGCAAGGGCGCCGGGAAGGGCAAGGGCAGCCGTGGATGTACTCCACCATAGCCAAACACGCCAAATTTTGGTAGTATGTTGGCATGTTTAGTTTGTAGTGATGTAGTAGCCGGACCATGTGTGTGCATCGACGTAGTTGCATGAGTTTGTATGGATTTGAGATATGATAATTAAGGTGTCCGGATGTGGATTACATTATTTGGGGGTGTCCGGTCAGCGCGTCCGCGGACGTTTGAGGAGCCGAATTTGTCAAATCCGGTTGTAGATGCTCTAACATATTTGAATATGTAGTTGTCGGTTGTATTCCCTCACTACTTGAGCAATGGAGTTTTCGCACTTCCCGTAAAATATATGTTTTTTTCAAGAAAAATATACCTATGAAATTTGAGGCTGCTATAATGAAGTGCGGTTTTTAGGCTGACTACAGTGCAATTTGAGATGATCGAGGTTTACCGGAATTTCAATCTATACTACCCCTTTCGGATGGGAATATAAGGCGAGCACGGGTTCTTCGGTCTTCGTTTAATTAGGTAAAAATGTGGTGTATGTCATAAAAATGTTTTTAGATTTATCGTCTAATGAAGTTTCTAAGCATATTTTTTTGTGACATACTATATAGCGTATTGCTAGTTAAATTGACCATCTAAATTCTCGTGGCAGACTTACATCCCCATCCGTAGGGAGTACTACTAGCATAGTGGAACCAGGACATAATGAAGCACCCTGTTAATATCCATGGTCCTGCTAAAACACAATTAGTTTTTCCTATCTCACAACGAAGTCAATTTCATTGGTTTTTTCGAAGTAGAATGTGCATTAGCCGTTTTTAACATTTATGAACCCTTGTACAAAATGCATGAGTGTAATTTTGATCATTAACATATACGAGGATGCAGTTTCATGTTAAATTAAAAAGAACTGTTGGATACTTATGGAATTTCAGGCTGCTACAATGAAGTGTAGTTTTTAGGTTGACTATGATACAATTTGAGTTGATCGAGGTTTACCGGAATTTCAATCTAGAGTTCTCCTTCCGGATGAGAATATAAGTCAAGCACGGGTCTTCATTTGATTAGCGGAAAATGAGTGTATGCCATAAAAAATGTTTTTAGATAGTCGTAGAATGAAGTTTCTAAACATACATTTTTCATGACATATTATATAATGTTTTGCTAGGTAAATTGACAAACCAAATTCTTGCGGCAGACTAACATCCCATCCGGAGGGAGTAGTAGGCATAGCGGAACCAGGACATAATGAAGCGCCCTCTTCATATCCATGGTCCTTCTAAAACACAATTGGTTTTTCTCTTCCAACTTTGAACAGCCAACAGACAGATAAATGGATATGTAACAAGCACCCAAGGAACTATTCCTCAATGAAAATGTACAAGGAGATTGTTGGCACCCATGATGAGCACCCCTTCTTCAAACTCATCTGGAAAAGCTCAGCCAGGCTCAAGCATAAAATCTTCTTTTGGCTTATTGCTCATGATCGAGTCAACACCAGAGACATGCTTATTAGGAGGGGAATGCACCTGGATGACAAAACTTGTCCCTCATGTTCACATGATTGTGATGAAACCTTGATGCACATGTTGTGGGACTGTGATTTTGCACGTGCATGCTGGGATCAGATTATCCCTAACAGACTAAGGGGCACATCAGTGTTTGAAAATTCTCTGCTTGCTGCAAGGCTTCTGCCGAAGGAATTTGCTCTTGAAATAATTATGACTGGATGCTGGGTCATTTGGACTCAGAGAAATGGAAAGGTTTTCAGAAACATCCAACACACTGCGCAGACTTGGAAGGCTTCTTTCAAAGCTGAGCTGCTTCTTCTTCAACACAAGCTCAAAGATAAACACTCCACTGCTTTCTTACAGTGGGTGTTGAATAATTTTTAATTTGTATCTCATGTTAGAAAAAACTGGAGTAGGTTGAATCTTTGTTGCTCTACTTTGTACCTTTTATTTTTTATATATAAATGAAAATATACCGTAGAACGATTGTTCTACGGTTCTAGGCCTCAAAAAAAACAATTAGTTTTTCTCATCTCACAAAGAAGTCTACTTGATTGTTTTTTTGTTGAAGTAGAATGTGCATTAGCATTTTTTAACATATCATTGACATATATGGACTCTTTGTTCAAAATTTATGTGTGTAATTTTGATCATTAACATATATGAGGATGCAGTTTCATGTTAAATTTAAAAGAACTGTTGGATACTTGGATGCAGATCCAACTTCCTGCAGAATCAACTACTATACTAGTTTCTCGAAAGGAAAAACTACTGTACTAGTCGGTCCCTTTGTACTACCCCGTAAAAAAGTTGAACCATATCAGAAGGAATTAATTACTGTCCTCGTGGTATAATGTTATCCAGTAATTGCTATGATGAATGATCTACACATTAGGCTCGTGCACATCTACGACCCCTATACTTTTGAAGCAAAGAGCCAGCAGTACGCCCTTGGAACGTACACCGGTACACGTACATTACCTTCTAACTGCAAGATGAAAATAAACATACCTTCTAATGGCTTGAGAACGTTGTACTGGATTAGTTAATTGATTGCTTCACTGGAGAAATTTAGCCCTCGTGAGCTCATTTCAAGGGACAAAACGTGCACGCGCATGTATGTACAACGTACCGTCCGCGTCCGGGCAGCGCAACTAATGTGCACCAGTGACTGCACATGTCCTCGGTTCTGTGTACTGTATGAATGTATGATGATTTGTACGTGGCCAGGGATCTTCACGTGAGACGGTGAGAATACAAGAGATCGTCCAGCCTTTTCTTGATCAAACCATTACTGTTACTGTTGGTGCTACAAGTACCTTGAGGAAAATCGGAAAAGAGGTGCTGGTACAAGTACATCATAGCAGTAGATCAGTAGTGCACCCTGCGCCCGGGTATATTAGTCACTCTCGTATTTCAAGCCAGATTCTGATCATCGATATGGATATTATAGTGGTATAACATATACCATATGATAAAATATACTTTTAGGTTTGTATTCCATGATGTTTCAGACGATATAATTTTTGTGACATATAGTTTGCACTGTATTAGTTCAATTTACAGGTTAAATTTTAACCTAAAATAAGAGGGGACATAATAAATTCGGACGGAGAAAGTATTGGTAGAATATTCTGTTGTCCTAGCTAGCTACCATAAGGATCTGAAACTATGAATGCTAACTAAATTACACTCTTTGCATTGCAGCTAGCAGCAGCAAGATCCTCTTGGGATCAGAGAGAGCATACATGCACATGCCTAGCTTTGCTAGGGGGGTGCCTAATTCTCGTTTCTCATCACGTCGTAGTACTACGAACTTACTATATACTTAAATACGAAAGTTAGTGCTCAAAAGGGTACACTCGTGATGAAGTGATAATAGTATGATCATAGATATATTTTCACACGCCTCTCAAAAGGGAGCTGAGTTCCACTATATTTCATAAGGAACAACAATTCGAAATACAAACTAAGTTCAATATATGCTGGAATTTGGTATATTTTGAGACAGCCCAATAACTATTTCAGAAATTTATAAATAAACCCTAGAGGCTCACTTAGCCCATTCGTGCAAGGCAAGGGATACTATTAAAGTTTACTCCCACATTGCTAATTTAGTGGGAGTTGGACCTCCTTATAAGGGAGGTTCTTTCTCCACTTGTATGAGCATGAGGACAAGAGGGACATCCACGCGCGCTCCTCCGCCGCCGCCCGCCTCGTCGCGGGTTGCGGGAATGAGCCGGTGTCTAAATTTTTGCTACAGTTCCAATCTCTGAGTTGCTGCTGTCTTCCTCATCCCGAGACCCCAAGTCCACTGCTGCTGCTGTCCCTACCATAGTTCCTTATTCTGGTGTTTGGCCTATATATGTTAGGTTCTACTTCATATATGAAACTTGCCTTATTGTTTACCTTCTCACTGTCAGATCACATGACTAGTTTTATCCCTGTTATATTAGTCATGATTTATATAATATTTCTGTTAATAAAATCATTCGGTAAATTGCTCATATTTCCAACAATATACACTACCATGAGTAAATTGCATCGTTAGTATATTATTAAGTTGGCCTGGAGATCGGAAAGGTTCAATTCTTACACTGAAGAAGAAGAAATGAGACGGCATATGTCCTGAGATTTCTACGAGCAGAAAAGTTTTTGTAATTAGGCCGATGAACCCTTTATATTCATTTTGTTAAATCTCGAGAACCATCGATGTAGCTATATCTTAAATTAATAAAGATAGCCGTGATGGTCTTTCCCTAGAAAAAAGTTGAACAGTGATATTAGTTTGGTACATCATCTTCCAATTTTTTCTTAACACAATACAAACTCAAGCACTTATATGTATGCGCATACACTCGCCCCTATGAATGTACAGATGCACACCCTACCCCTGTGAGCTGGCATATCATCCTGAAATTTATGATGCCACTGTAGACGTCTCGTAGTCAAAGAAAATGTCTCCTTCCACTAAACACGTATCACTGGAAATACTGGCAAATTGACGAACGTGCCCCTACACCTCAAATCCTAGCTCTCGGCAGCAGACGCGAAATCTATAGCTCAACCGGCGACAACGCTCATCGTCAATTTTCCGCGACAGTCCAGAGCCCGCGTGTTGCTGCGTTATTATTTTTTGGAAAGCAAAGGATGGAGCAATAGCAAAGTAGTAGCAAATGAATAGTCTGGTTTGTCGCTTCTCCCGTCTACATGGTAGGAGTACATGTAACATACTGTTACTCTGTGCAACATAGTAGTACCAAAAAAAACATATATAGATACACATGCTCTGCATGTCGTCCTGGAAGGCGCATTAGTATTGACCGAGGAGTGGCCGTAGCAGCACAGTGGCTAATATAAGTGGTGTACGTACGTGCCTAGTAGTAATACGTTACGGTAACTTGCATCGCCACCTACACGTACACACGCACGCATGTATCAAATTTTGGGAAGCCGCGTTAGCTACTACTCTGTCCTGGCTTAGAGCAAGTACAATAAAATGTTGTAGACCGGCTATAAGAGAATTCACATCAAATTTATGTCAAGCTAGAGGAGAGAGAAGAGTAGAGAGAAGAGAAGCGGGCAAAAAACTTACATACAGCTGTAGCTCGAATTCCAACATTCTTTGTGAGAAAAAGATGTGTGTCAAATATTAATGGTATAACATACTAGTATGACTAACTATTGCATGCGTCAATTATTAGGTTGACCATAAGTGGAATGACAACACCAAATAGCTGGCTATAGGCTATGCTATGCTCTTATTACTACTCTCATATTTTAGGTAATATTTTGACCATAAGTTTAGGACCTCGATAAATTTCGAACCTTCGGATTTTAATCATGGAAACCCGAACGTTTTTTATGGCAACTTTATTTGGTGCGACGTGGCATGTTTAGTCGGCAAATATGACAATTTCCAGAAAAATCTCCAAACATTTAGGATTTATCATTTCCGTAGGTTTAATAACAAATAAAATATATAACTTATATGTAGCAAAAATAATACAGTGGGGACTCATAACTTAGCCATGAAAAATTTCTTCCAAAAACCTCATGGGAAAATAAGGAGAAACCAACATATCATAATGCTTGTATTACTACTGCCTCATTAAAAAACTTTATATGAACCATATAAGAAAAAACTCATAAAGAAAATGATTGCAATATTAAGGATCCGAGAATCTCTAACAGGTTACGTTCAGGGAGCGCACTCTCCCCTGAACATAGCAAATAACAAAGTCATCTTGTACCAATTTAACCTAAATGAAAACTACATTTAAATAGAAAATCAACATTATAGTTTTTAGTGACATGCACTAACATTTTACTAGTGAAAGACGTGGTCAAATTTTGACCCAAAAATGATGAGGACAAATAATCTCAGACGGAGATAGCAGTTGGCAGGCACGGTTTCGGCCAAAGAGAAAACAAATTATTGGATGATATCCTCATGATGAGATATCCACCCGAGCTCAGATACAATTGTACATGAACGTACGAGCCCCTATAAAGTTCCTTCTTAAAACAACTCCTATCAAGGTCGTATACTTTCAGTTTTCAAACAAGAGCCAAAGTACTTGATACATTTTTATGCAAGTATCCATTTAGTGGTGTACTGGTGGTGTGCACCAGTGAGCGATCTACTGTCTGCTCTGCCGTGTACGTACTCGTTCCCAATTCTATGATATATGATTCAGTGCAAGCTGTTCATGTACGTACACAAGATCTCGATGACCCCAGGATAGATTATATACGTTGTCGTGAAAGTAACCTCGATCAATCAATCACCAGTACTTGTGGTACTGCTAGTCCCTTCGACTAAATCTGACAAAAGGTATTCTACAGGAGTAGTACGTCGTAGCAGTAGATTAGTAGCTTGTATAGTACGTAATTGTCCTAGCATACGGATCTGAAAATCTAAATGCTAGAATACACTCTTTGCATAGGATTTAGCAGCAGCAAGGGGTATCCTTGAGATTTGATGAAACATGCCTCTTTGCCAGCGAGGTTTTTCTTAAAAAAAAGGAGGATAGATCCATGGTCTCTGCATTTGAACGATGCATGCAGTCATTTAATTAATTATCCACAGAATCCATACAAAATAATACATCAGTCGGTCTAAGGTCATCATCTAAGCAACAGTTGTTGCTACTCCTATCCCATTGATGAAGGTGTGTCGAATATCCGGGCCTAATACAAAACGGAGTTCGCACCAAACCCTAACATATAAAGCCGGATGCCCTAGCCCAACCACACACCGGGACTGGATTTCATACCGGACCGACTCACTCTCAAAGGCTGCCGCCACCATTTTTCATCGGTCCATCTTCAGAGCAGAAACTAACCCATCAACCTTGCCTGGTCTGCACTCGACGTCACCACGATGCCAGACAACTCCATCATCCTGCACGTATCCGTCCACACGCACCCGTCGCCGAATCTCCGCAGCATCATGCCACCAGGATCTGTCGTCGGCCTTGCGATGGATGAGACACTGCTCTTTGCCAGCGAGTTTTATTAGAGGAAGATAAACCGAATTCCGTGCTCAAAAGAAGAACATCGTGATAATACTGGTACTAGTACATCTGAGCTGTAGTGAAATTTTCATCTAATACGTTTGTCATAGAGTTATCTTGTGAAAGAATAAGTGGAAGGACGGCAGAATTATTGCCTCTCTTTTTTTGTGACTAATAAGAATATTTTATGGCTTTTCAATCCTCACCCACCTCTTGAAATATCTATTCCTATAAGGGCATCTCCAACGCCGATCCGCAAAGCTCCCGCAATGGTCCGGACTACGCTGTTTGGATCGTGGAAGCCATACAACGCATGTCTGTATCGGTTCGCGGGGCGGTCCGGACAACGCATGTCTGTATCGATTCGCGGCGCGGTCGGACGCGATTTCTTCTGCAAACTGGAGACAAAAGTGGGAACGTTTGCGGGAGTCCGGAACTGATCCCAAGTCCGTTTCTGACCCCCCCCCCCCTACCCACCAAAAACTTCTCACCCTTCCCGCGCGTTTTTGGTCAGGGTCGCTCCAGAGCGTCAGTGCCCTCATTCATGCCCGCCTAAAGCAGATGCGATTGCTTACTGGCGCCGGCATTAAAGGGGCGCACCGGCCGAGATAGCTGTAGCAGCACGGTGTACAGTGCCTAGCTAAGTGGTGCGGTAATAATATCACGAGCGAGCTCATCACGTACTACCTAGCTACAAGTGGTCACGTGCATGCATGAGCAGCTGGTTCACGGACACATCATTCATGCATGCATCCAAAGCTAGCTAGGGTTCGCGAGGGAACGATCCCATACATCGATATACGTTTAAATTGCATGATGTGATTATGTAGTATGCCTGTGTGTGCACACGTACTTTGCTTGTGCGTCTCAAGTTCAACTGGTGTTGTGTAGCCACGCTAGCGTCTCGACCGCTCACCAGGGACCACACGATGCAAGTTGACATGTTGTCAATTTCTACGTGCGTCGCCGCGGAGCTTAGGAGGTAGTCCAGGAGCGGACGCAGACATCTGAAAGACGTAACATTTGCCGGGCGCCGGTATTAAAGCGGCACGCCGATCGAGAGAGTGCCACCCGCGTCTCTTCCTGATGCAGGCGACTGTTGCACGTTCAAATGACACGACGACCGCCCGTTTGTTTGTCTGCCGTCCGCACTGATGGCACACGGTTGTCGAGGCGTCTCCTCCGGCATCACCCGTCCGTCCTTCTGTCGCCCACCGGTGCTCTATAAACCGCTGCCCCGGTGCCTCGGCCATAGCCACAGTCATCCTTCTCCACACTATTCCCCACCATGGATCCCTCGCAGCCAAACCTCTTTAGGACGGGCTTACGTCTGAGCAGAAGAAGGCCATGGCCACCATTGCTGCCGACAAGCAGCCAAAGGATGTGTAAATGGAGGACGCCTCCAACGACGAGCCAACGCCACCCTCCTCTTCCTCCTCGCCACCCTCCTCCTCCGCTCCACCCTCGCTAGTGCATTGCACCCTGACCATTGGTGAGACCCGTGCCCATTGTATGGACATGGTGTGGGAGGAGCAGTTCCGGGAGGCGCAAGCCGACGTCAACTACAACCACAACCTTCTCCAGGAGCATATACAGGCGGAGGAGCAGATCGCCGCTGGCAGGGTGGTCGTGCCAGACACGGACCTGACGAAGCAGGAGGCGTTGCTCGAGTCCTACCGCTCCGCTCGTGAGATCCGCCTCGCCTGCTGGCGGTACCGGCAGCGGGTGACAGAGGTGGCCGCCGGCGGCAAGGAGCGCGGCGACAACGCGGGCGAGACATTGTTCGGCGACCAACGACAAGGAGGCCGCGCCCCGGCACCACGACCACAAAGAAGCTAACACGCCCGCGGGCGGCGCCGGCAGCGAGGAAGAGTGGTGCATGGTAGGTCGCCGCCTCTCGTGTCCCACGAAGGTCATCGCTCCTACCCTCCCTTCGACGCCAAGTTTGGTGGGCTCAGCATCTTCGTCCGATTAGTCACTTGGCGGCGACTTGGAGGCAAACAGCTTCAGTTCCCGGGGCTCCGGAGGAGAGATCACGCGGCGGAGCTGGAGAGCACCGAGGCGGACCTAGAGACGGTGAAGTTTCAGTTCTCGGGGCTGATGGCTGGAGACGGGGACCGAACGCTGGTGATCGTTTAGAATATGTATTGATTATACTCCAGAGCCCGTCTAGGAGCTCTTTGATATATTTATAATCAAATCCGTCATGTTTATGCGAAATCCGGTATGTTTATATGAAATCAGGTAGTGTTTATATGAAATTCGGACTTGTTTAAATGAATTTCATATTGTTGATCTAGGTTGCTGTGAAAATATATGCAGGTAGTGTTGGATGGCTGCCTCTTGCATCCGTGTTTGCGAACTGATCCCGCTTGTCCACGAACGGATGCGGGAGGCAGCCATCCAATGCTAGCTGCATACATTTTCACAACAACTCAG
Organism: Triticum urartu; assembly: GCF_056163025.1. Lineage (NCBI taxonomy): Eukaryota > Viridiplantae > Streptophyta > Magnoliopsida > Poales > Poaceae > Triticum > Triticum urartu. The sequence continues at coordinate 643,391,421 of NC_141879.1, read as the reverse complement.
AGCAACCGTATGAAATTCGTTCAAACAAGTCCGGATTTCATATAAAGATGCGGGAGATTTTTTGTGGGTTCCCGTTCGAGATGCCCTAATATGTTTGATAGTGATGAAGTAATCTAGTTGTGATATTATGACAGCCCTTAACCCATTATATTAAGAAAGTGTTGCCACATTAATTTTACCTCTCAGCTCTTAATTTTTTTTCGAGCCGGGCATAACCCCTTTTCATTACTTAGCATAACGGAAATACAAATAGTTTTAAGAGTTCAAAAGGAGACCTAGAAAGGGGAAGCGAGCTCAAAGCACCGCTGGGAAACCCACAATGAGCAGTCGTCATCGAGCAGCTCACCATGGGACGAAAACCCAACGACACCCTAAAACCAGCCGACTAACTCTAACCAGGAGAATTCCAACAAGTTTTAGGAGGGTTACTCCAGACATAAACCATGAGCCCACGCAGGGGCGAAAGGACTATTTTTCCAGATATAGTTAAGCACTCACGCAGGAGCAAACGAACTATCTATCAGCAGCAAACGCTTCAGCTCTCAGTTTGAGGTTCCCCTCGGCGCTGCACAGATCCGCATCAAGTTCGATGCATTGGTCCTCAGCATCTTGGCTCCGCTCCATCATCTCTCGATCATCTCCTGTCATCAAACCTGCCCAGTAGGTAAGAAAACCACATGCAGAGTAAACCACATCAAAAGGCGACCTCATCTGTTTAGACTCAAAGGTAACACTATTACGATTAATCCACATCGCCCAACATAAACCTGCTAGAACAAAGGTATAAAATTTCTCCCCATCAGGTAAAAACATGTAAGCCCATGAATAGTACTGCCAAATGTTACTTGGACACAGATCCGTGCCCAGTACACAGCCTACAGTCCTCCAGAGGATTCTGGCCACAGGGCAAGTGAAGAAGAGATGCTGGGATGTTTCTCTCTCCGCACAGAAGGAGCAGGTAGGATTTCCCAGCCACTTTCGTCTACTCATCACATCTCTAGTTAGGATAGCGTCCTGAAACAGTTGCCAAAGGAAAATTTGAATTTTAAGGGGAATTTTTGCTTTCCATATCCACTTGTAGTTTGCCCCCGCCACATTTCTTTCCAAATATTCATAAACAGATTTCGTAGTAAACCTACTTTTCTTCCCCAAGGTCCAGACCACTTAGTCGGCTTCGCCAGTCATCGGCCAAGTCCCCACTATAGATTTGATATTATTCCATTGCTCAAGCATGGGAGGGTGGAGTTGCCTTCTAAAAAAGTTTTTTCCCTCCACCCCTCCCCTGAACTTAGCAACCGTGATATCCTGATCATTGCAAATATCATAAATCATAGGAAACTGCAACTGGAGGGGAGGTTCATTGCCAACTGGATCAACCCACAGTCTAGCAAGATCTCCAGATTGTAAATTCACTTTTCTGCCAGCCAGGTAGTAATCTTTAGTTTTCATGATTGCTTTCCAGATTGGCGAGTCATTGAATTTAGTTTTGACAGAGGTCACCGTGTCTTGCTTAAAGTACTTGGCCCGGATCACATCCTGCCATAGCCCTTGTTTAGTTTCCAGCTTCCACCACCACTTGGTGAGGAGGCTTAAATTCTGTTTATGAAGATGCTTGACTCCCAGTCCCCCTTTCTTTTTGGATCTACAAATTCTATTCCATCTCACTAGATGGTATCGTTTACACCCCTCATGTTCTTGCCAAAAGAACCGCTTACGGTGTTTATCCAGTTTCTCAATCACTCCTTTAGGAAGAAGGAACATAGACATGTAGTAAAAGACAATGCTAGTTAATGAGGAATTGAGAAGGATGAGCCTCCCACCCGAAGATGCTGCATTACCAATCCAGGATTCACATCATTTAAGGAACCTCTCATCCATAAAATCCCAGTCTATGCTACGCAAAGAAGAGAAACTGACTGGGACTCCCAAGTATTTCATTGAAAAATGTCCAATACTACAATTAAAGAGATCAGCATAAAAGGAAAGGGTACTATCATCTCCACCGACACAGAGGATTTCGCTTTTCATAAAATTGATCTTCAGTCCTGACATAAGTTCAAACAGGTACAATAGAAGCTTCAGATTCACAGCCGCTTCCTTATCATGTTCAAAACATATTACAGTGTCATCTGCATATTGCAGGATAGCCACACACCCCTCAATCAAGTCAGGTGATAAGCCCGTCAGCATTTTCTCTTCTTGTGAATTAAGAACCATTTTCGAGAGTGTCTCTACAGCCAGGTTAAAAAGGAAAGGAGAATGGAGATCACCTTGCCGGACCCCCTTGTGACTTTGGAAATACGTACCTGTTCAACAATTTTTTTAGCACAATTCAACAACTTTTACCCATTTTTACTTCTTTCTCGAAATGGAAAAGCTGGATTGACGTAGGACAACGTAGCCGGGGCAGCAGACAAATCGCATTCATACTCCGATTCGTCAGTACGAATCTCCAAGTCTCTGCAACGGAACGTGCATCTGTACGTACGCCCGCGTAATACTGTGTGTTAGTATGCAGATGCAGATGCAGATGCACATGCTTCTCCATTCGAGTTGCACTACTTTGATACATATAGCTGAATAGTGACGCCGTCGTACCTATACTTGTAGTGCACTGGCAAGATAGATGTACACGGTGCAGTAATACCCAACAAGTAGTAGGTACATGTACGTCCCCGGCTCTTTTTTTTTGCCGTGATGGGTGAGCTCGCAGCCCCGAAAAAGATTGTACATACGTATGGGTATGGGTGCCAGTGCGACGTCGCGCTCAAATCCCTCTATCAAGAAAGTCTCCCATGTACGTGGGCCTGAATCATCATACGCGCACACATACACTGTTGTTGTTTCTTGAGTGCATCCATTATCATCGTCATCTGCACACCATTCATCGTCAGTTTGGTGAGTTCCAGCTACCTACATGTATAATGATCCATTGATCGATCATGTCAGAACTCAGGGTGTGTGTGAGAGAGATGAACAGGGAGTATAGCTTTTGTTTTAGAGTGGGAGAAGAATTAAAGACCAGCGGATGGATGCTGTTTCCCAGAGGTAGTAGCATAATGGAGGTTGTTGGCATGCACATTTCATCGACACGAGGGACCAGACCCCTCGTCGCAGTCTTGTGTGCTGCAGGCTTGATGGCTGCTTCTCTCTTGGTGGATTGGATTCTAGTTGTGCCAGTAGCCTTTGTTGTGTCGAGGTCACATGCATGCATGCACATATGCACTGTTAGTTGGGTCACGCAGCCCATCATGCATTGCCAAAGTGTTCACGAGGGATGGATCCCACCGATGTTCGTGGTGTCTGAACGAACTCATGCAAACGCACAGTAAGTTGCAGAGTTATATGCGCCTAGCTATTTGTAATGAGTTACCTATAAATGAACGTTTCAGAAAGAAAGAAAAAAACTCAAAGAAGGATTCAGTCACGAACGTAGACCCCAACTACCCAGCAGTCGACGAGGAGGAGGGCCATGGCGTCCCGTCTCGGCCTCACACGGCCCGTCTTCTCCAGCAAAATCGACCGGCCATTTCCAGACAACTTATGGATAGCAACCGTTGTTTCATATGGCAATGCACACCCACGAGGGTACAGTAGACGTACGTGGTTTGCTCGTACGTGTCTACTAGTACGTACTACTTCTGAATACATACGCGGCCCCGCCGGACCACACGACAGGGTATGGTAGCGTTTTCGTATTGTACTGGTATATATTGTCTGTACGTGGACGTAGCTGTTCCATCCAACACGATGGAAGCGGACGTCTCAGACGGAGCCAAAAGCGTGGAGGGGACAGGCGTTCCTCTCTTGCCTGCAACTGCAACATGACTCCAAATGAGTTTGGACTTTGGACTGCAGCTTCCTTCCTTGCAACAGTAGAGGAGTACTACCACTAGCTTGCTGCCGGATGTTTATCCGAGAAACTACCATGTAAAAGGTGTATGGCATGGCCGGGCCGGGCCGGCGAGCAATTTATTCTTGTGTCGAGCCTTCTTTTCTAGTACTAGCACTAGCATGGTTGCTTTCCGTGGTCAAAAGCAATGGTGGATGGAGGGAGGCTCCACGCACCGCACGCGCGGTGTCGCGCGCATGGATGGGGCTCTGGTCGGTCGAACACGACGAGAAGACAACAGCTTGGCGCGGGAGGCACCGCACATGGCCACTTGCTCTCAGCTCGCAGCGCTACTCTTGGCTTCTTGCTGTCCGTGTTGCCGGTGTGTTGCGTGCGTCTCTGGTAGCACAGTGCTAGTAGCTTGCGAGCATGGGATTTTACTTTATGTTATGACAACTCTGTTCCATTCTTAAAACTTGACTTTCAAAAATCTGGTTTGTCGGTGTATTGAGGTGTTCTTTTAAGAGCATCTATAGCGAGATTTGATAAACCCAACTCCTAAACATCCGCGAATGCGCCCTGACACAAATGTAGATAGCGTCGAACGGCCTCTCATATGGTCTGTCGGATAGACAGACCCCTAAAATCTAAACCCTCGAATCCATGCAATACATGCACATGCACTGGTGGAGCCACAGCAAGGCTGATTGGGCCATGGCCCGCCCAGTGTTGGAACAAAAATGTTAATTACACCTAGCCCAGGCCAGAACTGAGCGGGAGAGCACGCAACCTCACGCCACATGTCGCTGTCCGACCCAAGTTTTCCTTTGTTGCTCTACCGCTGTGCACATGGATCATATATCACAAATTCATCACAATTCAACTGTTCAACAAGGGTATGGCTAGATCTCAATCGAATGAGACTTAATCAAACGGAGACTTCATTAAGTCTCAGTCGGCTGAGCTTTAGCAATCTCAGTTCACCAATGCAAGAAAGCAAACAAAAAATAGTTTAATTCGGATATGCCAAAATAAAATTCAAGTCCAGACGTGGTGGATCACTCGCGGGACGCCATCCGTGTCGCCTGCTCTGCAACGCCCATCCCTGTCACCTGCTCTGCCTCCATCTGTTCCGCTTCCGCTGCTGCCATCGCCGCTCTCGCCACCTCATACTCCATGTGTTCGTTGATTTCGTTCTTCTTCCCGACAAGTCATTTATTTGCTTGCTCATCCAAGAGGCTTGCGTCCGCCAAAATTATCCTCGAATCCTCCATGTCTCAAGCAAGTTGAAATCTCTCCTTCTCAATCTCCATTGATCCAAAATGCCGAGCCTTCTTGAGCTCCCATTTAAGACACACATCTTTCTTCTCTCTCTTAATTTTTAACTTGTTGCTCTCAGTTTGCAACTTGGTGTTCACCCTCTCTCGGCCCCAATCCATTCCTTCTTTGCGCATCGAATATGAGCATGTGCCTCTCCTCTTTCTTGTTCTCCATTGTGGAAAAAATGCGCGTCCATGTGGTGCACACACTACTAGGGAAAAGCCTAGCAGTAGCGCACGTTTTAGGTATATCAGTAGCGCGGGTGCCCGCGCTACTGATACGGCGCTACAGCGAACTGGTAGTAGTAGCGCGGGTAGCGTGGATACCACTCGCGCTACTACTAATTAGGAAGTAAAAAAATAAATTCCAGCCAGGCTGCTGCTGCTAGCTAGGCGTCATCGTCCTCTTCATCCATGGTCGATGATGATCCTAGAGGGGATGAAGTCGTCCATGGTGATACACCTCTCCTTTGCTGCTGCTACGGAAAAAAGACAAGGATTAGAAGAGGAAGAGAGAGATAGAGAGGAGTAGGTGCAGCAACTCACCGGTGGCCGCCGGAGTTGGAGCCGAAACCCTAGATGACGCCATGGATGGCGCTCTGCTAGATCTGGAAGATGGAGAGAGAGAGAGAGAGAGAGGAGTAGGAAGAACAACTCACTGTGGTTGTGTCCATGGCGGATCTGGCCGCCGCCATGGATGGTGCTCTGCTGGATCTCCCTTTCCTTCCAACATTAGAGGAGGAGGAGGAAGGAGGGTAAGGGGGTTGCGGTGGGTGTGGAGGTCGCCGGATTTGGGGGAGGCATGAGGTGTGAGGCCGGCGGTGGTGGTGGATGAGGAAGGGAATCGCGAGTGGGAGGGAGAAGCGGAATGGGAGAGCCTATGGAGAGAGGGGGAGAGTGAGGGAGAGAGGAGGGATTCGACCGAGGATATGGAGACATCACCTACCTTGTACTTAGTAGTAGCGAGGGGTATAAACCCGCGCTACTACTATCAACTTAGTAGTAGTGCGGGTTCATACCCCTCGCTACTACTATGGCATGTCCCCGGGGGGCACGGTAGAGACTGCTTAGTAGTAGCAAGGGTTAAAAACCCACGCTACTACTATCAACTTAGTAGCAGCGAGGGGTAAAAAACCGCGCTACTAGTAAGTAGCAGTAGCGAGGGGTATAAACCCGCGCTACTAGTAAGCGCATGTCTACAAGCTTTTCCCTAGTAGTGACATTTATGTCATTGCGACATCACGGGCGACCCTCCCCTTCCCCTCACTTGTTTCCCACCACTTTTCGGGTTATTCATGCTCTTCCATTCTCCCTTACAACTTATCCCTCCTCATCATCCAACCCAATTGATTGGTGGGAGCTTGAGCCATCATTCTTCTTTTTGTCGGCCTTGAGATCATCCAGAAGTTGTGTCCACTTTGGTTTGCCATCCAATATCACCCAACAATGGCCCAAACCGAATAGCGTCTTCTCCGTTTGTTGGTACATAGTGGCTGTCACAACCGTCTAGCAAACAATAAGTATAATGATGAGAATGCAACAAAGAAATAAGCAAGTCAAATCATGACAAAATGAATCAATTTACTTATGTGAGTTGACATCCCCATCCCACTTTGAGGGCCGTCAATCACTTGTGCAAAGTAGCCGACATACTTGTTCACTGACCCTTGAATGATGGACCATCGGTGTTGGAAAGACGCCATATTGTGGGTGGTAATGATAGGATGCAGATCTGCATATTCCTGTGTTCATGATAATGCTGCCAAATCTTCTCCCAATACTTATTTCCCATTTGCTCCGTGCCACATCTGGGGTCCATGCTTGTGGCCAACAAAGCTTTAACCAACAAGATATCCTCAAATGTCGTGAATGCCGGGTCTCTTGCCTTGGGTATCTTTGCATTTCTATACCTGTTCGGGTTTGTTGTTCCGCAAATTTCAAACGTAGGACAATTTAGATCAGCCAAGTCATAGTCCAATTGGATAGGTTGTTTGACTTTCATTGACCATGTCCGACATGATATTGTCCTCAAATTATCATGATTGCAAATAAACTAACGATATATGCAACTAGTTGCTAATTAATTCAATGGTATATGCAAGGTATTGATCGAGAAGGAGCAAAATATGTATCATGCTTGTTGCGTCATTCCATCGAACCACACGTGGGCAGACTGGGTGCTGCAACTGCCCGTGCTTGTCCGTGCCCGTTCGAGCTGCGAAGAGTCACACACGTTGTCCTCCGTCGCCTACGTTGGTGGAAAACATTCCAGAATGGCCCATCGGTCCCTCGTAGGCGGGCGGACGACACCTTCCTTGTATGTGCTTGCTCCCGCGGGAGTTATTAGGAATCCCCCAAGTATAAGGTCTTGGGGAACGTAGTAATTTCAAAAATTTCCTACGCACACGCAAGATCATGGTGATGCATAGCAACGAGAGGGGAGAGTGGTGTCCACGTACCCTCGTAGACCGAAAGCGGAAGCATTAGCACAACGCGGTTGATGTAGTCGTACGTCTACACGATCCGACCGATCAAGTACCGAACGTACGGCACCTCCGAGTTCATCACACGTTCAGCCCGATGACATCCCTCGAACTCCGATCCAGCCGAGTGTTGAGGGAGAGTTTCGTCAGCACGACGGCGTGGTGACGATGTTGATGTTCTACCGACGCAGGGCTTCGCCTAAGCACCGCTACAATATTATCGAGGTGGACTATGGTGGAGGGGGGCACCGCACACGGCTAAAAGATCAAACAGATCAATTGTCGTCTCTGGGTGCCCCCTGCCCCCGTATATAAAGGAGCAAGGGGGGGGTGCGGCCGGCCAGGGAGAGGGCGCGCCAGGAGGACTCCCCCCTTTTCTAGTTGGAATAGGATTCGGGAGAAGGAAAGAGAGAGGAGAAGAAGGAAAGAGGGGGCCGCCCCCCCTTGCCCTAAACCAATTCGGTTTGGGCCTTGGGGGGCGCACCCCACACTCCCCTTGCTTCCCTCTATTTCCACTAAGGCCCATATAGGCCCATTAAGCTCCCGAGGGGTTCCGGTAACCTCCAGGTGCTCCGGTAAAATCCCGATTTCACCCGGAACACTTCTGACATCCAAACATAGGCTTCCAATATATCAATCTTCATGTCTCGACCATTTCGAGACTCCTCGTCATGTCCTTGATCACATCCGGGACTCCGAACAACCTTCGGTACATCAAAACATATAAACTCATAATATAATCTTCATCGTAATGTTAAGCGTGCGACCCTACGGGTTCGAGAACTATGTAGATATGACCGAGACACGTCTCCGGTCAATAACCAATAGCGGAACCTGGATGCTCATATTGGCTCCCACATATTCTACGAAGATCTTTATCGGTCAAACCGCACAACAACATAGGTTGTTCCCTTTGTCATCGGTATGTTACTTGCCCGAGATTCGATCGTCGGTATCTCAATACCTAGTTCAATCTTGTTATCGGCAAGTCTCTTTACTCATTTCGTAATACATCATCCTGCAACTAAGTCATTAGTTGCAATGCTTGCAAGGCTTAAGTGATGTGCATTACCGAGAGGGCCCAGAGATACCTCTCCGACAATCGGAGTGACAAATCCTAATCTCGAAATATGCCAACCCAACAAGTACCTTTGGAGACACCTGTAGAGCACCTTTATAATCACCCAGTTACGTTGTGACGTTTGGTAGCACACAAAGTGTTCCTCCGGTAAACGGGAGTTGCATAATCTCATAGTCATAGGAACATGTATAAGTCATGAAGAAAGCAATAGCAGAATACTAAACGATCGTGTGCTAAGCTAACGGAATGGGTCATGTCAATCACATCATTCTCCTAATCATGTGACCCCATTAATCAAATGACAACTCATGTCTATGGTTAGGAAACATAACCATCTTTGATCAATGAGCTAGTCAAGTAGAGGCATACTAGTGCCAATCTGTTTGTCTATGTATTCACACATGTATTATGTTTCCGGTTAATACAATTCTAGCATGAATAATAAACATTTATCATGATATAAGGAAATAAATAATAACTTTATTATTGCCTCTAGGGCATATTTCCTACAGTATCCCACTTGCATTAGAGTCAATAATCTAGATTACACAGTAATGATTCTAACACCCATGGAGCCTTGGTGCTGATCATGTTTTGCTCGTGGAAGAGGCTTAGTCAACGGGTCTGCAACATTCATATCCGTATGTATCTTGCAAATTTCTATGTCTACCACCTGGACTAAATCCCAGATGGAATTGAAGCGTCTCTTTATGTGTTTGGTTCTCTTGTGAAATCTGGATTCCTTTGCCAAGGCAATTGCACCAGTATTGTCACAAAAGATTTTTATTGGACCCGATGCACTAGGTATGACACCTAGATCGGATATGAACTCCATCATCCAGACTCCTTCATTTGCTACAGCCGAAGCAGCTATGTACTCCGCTTCACATGTAGATCCCGCCACAATGCTTTGTTTAGAACTGCACCAACTGACAGCTCCACCGTTTAATGTAAACACGTATCCAGTTTGCGATTTAGAATCGTCCGGATCAGTGTCAAAGCTTGCATCAACATAACCGTTTACGATGAGCTCTTTGTCACCTCCATAAACGAGAAACATATCCTTAGTCCTTTTCAGGTATTTCAGGATGTTCTTGACCGCTGTCCAGTGATCCACTCCTAGATTACTTTGGTACCTCCCTTGCTAGACTTATAGTAAGGCACACATCAGGTCTGGTACACAGCATTGCATACATGATAGAGCCTATGGCTGAAGCATAGGGAACATCTTTCATTTTCTCTCTATCTTCTACAGTGGTCGGGCATTGAGTCTTACTCAACTTCACACCTTGTAGCACAAGCAAGAACCCTTTCTTTGCTTGATCCATTTTGAACTTCTTCAAAACTTTGTCAAAGTATGTGCTTTGTGAAAGTCCAATTAAGCGTCTTGATCTATCTCTATAGATCTTGATGCCCAATATGTAAGCAGCTTCACCGAGGTCTTTCATTGAAAAACTCTTATTCAAGTATCGCTTTATGCTATCCAGAAATTCTATATCATTTCCAATTAGCAATATGTCATCCACATATAATATCAGAAATGCTATAGAGCTCCCACTCACTTTCTTGTAAATACAGGCTTCTCCAAAAGTCTGTATAAAACCAAATGCTTTGATCACACTATCAAAGCGTTTATTCCAACTCCGAGAGGCTTGCACCAGTCCATAAATGGATCACTGGAGCTTGCACACTTTGTTAGCTCCCTTTGGATCGACAAAACCTTCTGGTTGCATCATATACAACTCTTCTTCCAGAAATCCATTCAGGAATGCAGTTTTTACATCCATTTGCCAAATTTCATAATCATAAAATGCGGCAATTGCTAACATGATTCGGACAGACTTAAGCATTGCTAGGGGTGAGAAGGTCTCATCGTAGTCAATCCCTTGAACTTGTCGAAAACCTTTTGCAACAAGTCGAGCTTTATAGACAGTAACATTACCGTCAGTGTCAGTCTTCTTCTTGAAGATCCATTTATTCTCAATTGCTTGCCGATCATCGGGCAAGTCAACCAAAGTCCATACTTTGTTCTCATACATGGATCCCATCTCAGATTTCATGGCCTCAAGCCATTTTGCGGAATCTGGGCTCACCATCGCTTCTTCATAGTTCGTAGGTTCATCATGATCTAGTAGCATGACTTCCAGAACAGGATTACCGTACCACTCTGGTGCGGATCTTACTCTGGTTGATCTATGAGTTTCAGTAGTAACTTGATCTGAAGTTCCATGATCATCATCATTAACTTCCTCACTAATTGGTGTAGGCGTCATAGAAACCGGTTTCTGTGATGAACTACTTTCCAATAGTGGAGCAGGTATAGTTACCTCATCAAGTTCCACTTTCCTCCCACTCACTTCTTTCGAGAGAAACTCCTTCTCTAGAAAGGATCCATTCTTAGCAACGAATGTCTTGCCTTCGGATCTGTGATAGAAGGTATACCCAACAGTCTCCTTTGGGTATCCTATGAAGACACATTTCTCCGATTTGGGTTTGAGCTTATCAGGTTGAAGCTTTTTCACATAAGCATCGCAGCCCCAAACTTTCAGAAACGACAACTTTGGTTTCTTGCCAAACCACAGCTCATAAGGCGTCATCTCAACGGATTTTGATGGTGCTCTATTTAACGTGAATGCGGCCGTATCTAAAGCATAACCCCAAAATGATAGCGGTAAATATGTAAGAGACATCATAGATCACACCATATCTAGTAAAGTACGATTATGACATTCGGACACACCATTACGCTGTGGTGTTCCGGGTGGCGTGAGTTGTGAAACTATTCCGCATTGTTTCAAATGTAGACCAAACTCGTAACTCAAATATTCTCCTCCACGATCAGATCGTAGAAACTTTATTTTCTTGTTACGATGATTTTCAACTTCACTCTGAAATTCTTTGAACATTTCAAATGTTTCAGACTTATGCTTCATTAAGTAGATATACCCATATCTGCTTAAATCATCTGTGAATGTGAGAAAATAACGATATCCGCCACAATCCTCAACATTCATCGGACCACATACATCTGTATGTATGATTTCCAACAAATCTGTTGCTCTCTCATTGTACCGGAGAACGACATTTTAGTCATCTTTCCCATGAGGCACAGTTCTCAAGTACCAAGTGATTCATAATCAAGTGGTTCCAAAAGTCCATCAGTATGGAGATTCTTCATGCGCTTTATACCGATATGACCTAAACGGTTGTGCCACAAATAGGTTGCACTATCATTATCAACTCTGCATCTTTTGGCTTCAACATTATGAATATGTGTATCACTACTATCGAGATTCATCAAAAATAGACCACTCTTCAAGGGTGCACGACCATAAAAGATATTACTCATATAAATAGAACAACCATTATTCTCTGATTTAAATAAATAACCATCTCGCATCAAACAAGATCCAGATATAATGTTCATGCTCAACGCTGGCACCAAATAACAATTATTTAGGTCTAATACTAATCCCGATGGTAGATGTAGAGGTAGCGTGCCGACCGCGATCACATTGACTTTGGAACCATTTCCCACGTGCATCGTCACCTCGTCCTTTGCCAGTGTTCGCTTAATCCGTAGTCCCTGTTTTGAGTTGCAAATATTTGCAACAGAACCAGTATCAAATACCCAGGTGCTACTGCGAGCTATAGTAAGGTACACATCAATAACATGTATATCACATATACCTTTGTTCACCTTGCCATCCTTCTTATCTGCCAAATACTTGGGGCAGTTCCGCTTCAAGTGACCAGTCTGCTTGCAGTAGAAGCACTCAATCTCAGGCTTAGGTCCAGACTTGGGTTTCTTCTCCTGGGCAGCAACTTGCTTGCTGTTCTTCTTGAAGTTCCCCTTCTTCTTCCCTTTATCCTTTTTCTTGAAACAGGTGGTCTTATTGACCATCAACACTTGATGCTCCTTCTTGATTTCTACCTCCGCAGCTTTTAGCATTGCAAAGAGCTCAGGAATTGTCTTATTCATCCCTTGCATATTATAGTTCATCACTAAGCTTTTGTAGCTTGGTGGCAGTGATTGAAGAACTCTGTCAATGACACTATCAACCGGAAGATTAACTCCCAGCTGAGTCAAGTGATTATTGAAGGAAATATGCCCTAGAGGCAATAATAAAGTTATTATTTATTTCCTTATATCATGATAAATGTTTATTATTCATGCTAGAATTGTATTAACCGGAAACATAATACATGTGTGAATACATAGACAAACAGAGTGTCACTAGTATGCCTCTACTTGACTAGCTCGTTAATCAAAGATGGTTATGTTTCCTAACCATGAACAAAAGAGTTGTTATTTGATTAACGGGATCACATCATTAGAAGAATGATGTGATTGACATGACCCATTCCATTAGCTTAGCACCCGATCGTTTAGTATGTTGCTATTACTTTCTTCATGACTTATACATGTTCTTATGACTATGAGATTATGCAACTCCCGTTTGCCGGAGGAACACTTTGTGTGCTACCAAACGTCACAACGTAACTGGGTGATTATAAAGGAGATCTACAGGTGTCTCCAAAGGTACATGTTGGGTTGGCGTATTTCGAGATTAGGATTTGTCACTCCGATTGTCGGAGAGGTATCTCTGGGCCCTCTCGGTAATGCACATCGCATAAGCCTTGCAAGCATTGCAACGAATGAGTTAGTTGCGAGATGATGTATTACGGAATGAGTAAAGAGACTTGCCGGTAATGAGATTGAAATAGGTATTGAGATACCGACGATCGAATCTCGGGCAAGTAACATACCGATGACAAAGGGAACAACGTATGATGTTATGCGGTCTGACCGATAAAGATCTTCGTAGAATATGTAGGAGCCAATATGAGCATCCAGGTTCCACTATTGGTTATTGACCGGAGACGTGTCTCGGTCATGTCTACATTGTTCTCGAACCCGTAGGGTCCGCACGCTTAAGGTTTCGATGACAGTTATATTATGAGTTTATGAGTTTTGATGTACCGAAGTTAGTTCGGAGTCCCGGATGTGATCATGGACATGACGAGGAGTCTCTAAATGGTCGAGACATAAAGATTGATATATTGGACGGCTATATTCGGACACCAGAAGTGTTCCGGGTGATTTCGGAGAAAACCGGAGAGCCGGAGGGTTACCGGAACCCCCCCGGGAGAAGTAATGGGCCATATGGGCCTTAGTGGAGAGAGAGAGGGGCAGCCAAAGGTGGGCCACGCACCTCCTCCTCCCTGGTCCGAATTGGACTAGGAGAGGGGGGGCGGCGCCCCCCTTTCCTTCTCCCTCCCCACTTCTTTCCCCCTCCTAGTAGGAGTCCTACTCCTACTAGGAGGAGGACTCCTCCTTGGCGCGCCATAGGGGCCGGCCGGCCTCCTCCCCTTGATCCTTTATATACGGGGGCAGGGGGCACCCCTAGACACACAAGTTGATCCACGTGATCATATTCTTAGCCGTGTGCGGTGCCCCCTTCCACCATAATCCTCGATAATATTGTAGCGGTGCTTAGGCGAAGCCCTGCGACGTAGTACATCAAGATCGTCACCACGCCGTCGTGCTGACGGAACTCTTCCCCGACACTTTGCTGGATCGGAGTCCGGGGATCGTCATCGAGCTGAACGTGTGCTAAAACTCAGAGGTGCCATAGTTTCGGTTCTTGATCGGTCGGGCCGTGAAGACGTACGACTACATCAACCGCGTTGTGCTAACGCTTCCGCTGTCGGTCTACAAGGGTACGTAGATCACACTCTCCCCTCTCGTTGCTATGCATCACCATGATCTTGCGTGTGCGTAGGAAAATTTTGAAATTACTACGTTCCCCAAAAGTGGCATCCGAGCCTAGGTTTTATATGTTGATGGTATATGCACGAGTAGAACACAAGTGAGTTGTGGGCGATATAAGTCATACTGCTTACCAGCTTGTCATACTTTGGTTCGGCGGTATTGTTGGACGAAGCGGCCCGGACCGACATTACGCGTACGCTTACGCGAGACCGGTTCTCCCGACGTGCTTTGCACATAGGTGGCTTGCGGGTGACAGTTTCTCCAACTTTAGTTGAACCGAGTGTGGCTACGCCTGGTCCTTGCGAAGGTTAAAACAACAGCAACTTGACAAACTAACATTGTGGTTTTGATGCGTAGGTAAGATTGGTTCTTGCTTAAGCCCGTAGCAGCCACGTAAAACTTGCAACAACAAAGTAGAGGACGTCTAACTTGTTTTTGCAGAGCATGTTGTGATGTGATATGGTCAAGACATGATGCTAAATTTTATTGTATGAGATGATCATGTTTTGTAACCAAGTTATCGGCAACTGGCAGGAGCCATATGGTTGTCACTTTATTGTATGCAATGCAATTGCGCTGTAATGCTTTACTTTATCACTAAGCGGTAGCGATAGTCGTGGAAGCATAAGATTGGCGAGACGATGACGATGCTACGATGGTGATCAAGGTGTCGCGCCGGTGACGATGGTGATCACGATGGTGCTTCGAAGATGGAGATCACAAGCACAAGATGATGATGGCCATATCATATCACTTATATTGATTGCATGTGATGTTTATCTTTTATGCATCTTATCTTGCTTTCATTGACGGTAGCATTTTAAGATGATCTCTCACTAATTATCAAGAAGTGTTCTCCCTGAGTATGCACCGTTGCGAAAGTTCTTCGTGCTGAGACACCACGTGATGATCGGGTGTGATAGGCTCTACGTTCAAATACAACGGGTGCAAAACAGTTGCACACACAGAATACTCAGGTTATACTTGACGAGCCAAGCATATACAGATATGGCCTCGGAACACGGAGACCGAAAGGTCGAGCGTGAATCATATAGTAGATCTGATCAACATAGTGATGTTCACCAATGAAACTACTCCATCTCACGTGATGATCGGACATGGTTTAGTTGATTTGGATCACGTGATCACTTAGAGGATTAGAGGGATGTCTATCTAAGTGGGAGTTCTTAAGTAATATGATTAAATTGAACTTAAATTTATCATGAACTTAGTCCTGGTAGTATTTTGCAAATTATGTTCTAGATCAATAGCTCGAGTTGTTGCTTCCCTGTGTTTATTTTGATATGTTCCTAGAGAAAATTGTGTTGAAAGATGTTAGTAGCAATGATGCGGATTGGATCCGTGATCTGAGGTTTATCCTCATTGCTGCACAGAAGAATTATGTTCTTGATGCACCGCTAGGTGACGGGCCTATTGCAGGAGCAGATGCAGACGTTATGAACGTTTGGCTAGCTCAATATGATGACTACTTGATAGTTTAGTGCACCATGCTTAATGACTTAGAATCGGGACTTCAAAGACATTTTGAACATCATGGAGCATATGAGATGTTACAGGAGTTGAAGTTAATATTTCAAGCAAATACCCGAGTTGAGAGATATGAAGTCTCCAACAAGTTCTATAGCTAAAAGATGGAGGAGAATCGCTCAACTAGTGAGCTGTGCTCAGATTGTCTGAGTACTACAATCGCTTGAATCAAGTGGGAGTTAATCTTCCAGATAAGATAGTGATTGACAGAATTCTCTAGTCACCATCACCAAGTTAGTAGAACTTCGTGATGAACTATGATATGCAAGGGATAACGGAAACGATTCCCAAGCTCTTCGTAATGCGGAAATTGACGAAGGTAGAAATCGAGAAAAACATCAAGTGTTGATGGTAGACAAGACCACTAGTTTCAAGAAAAGGGCAGAGGGAAGAAGGGGAACTTCAAGAAGAACAGCAAGCAAGTTGCTGCTCAAGTGAAGAAGCCCAAGTCTGGTCCTAAGCCTGAGACTAAGTGCTTCTACTGCAAAGGGACTGGTCACTAGAAGCGGAACTACCCCAAGTGATTGGTGGATAAGAAGGATGGAAAAGTGAACATAAGTATATTTGATATACATGTTATTGATGTGTACTTTACTAGTGTTTATAGCAACCCCTCAGTATTTGATACTAGTTCAGTTGCTAAGATTAGTAACTCGAAACGGGAGTTGCAGAATAAATAGAGACTAGTTAAGGGTGAAGTGACGATGTGTGTTGGAAGTGGTTCCAAGATTGATATGATCATCATCGCACACTCCCTATAATTTCGGGATTAGTGTTGAACCTAAATAAGTGTTATTTGGTGTTTTGCGTTGAGCATGAATATGATTTGATCATGTTTATTGTAATACAGTTATTCATTTAAGTAAGAGAATAAATTGTTGTTCTGTTTACAGGAATAAAACCTTATATGGTTACACACCCAATGAAAATAGTTCATTGGATCTCGATCATAGTGATACACATAATCATAATATTGAAACCAAAAGATGCAAAGTTAATAATGATAGTGCAACTTATTTGTGGCACTGCCGTTTAGGTCATATTGGTGTAAAGCGCATGAAGAAACTCCATGCTGATGGGCTTTTGGAATCACTTGATTATGAATTAGTTGATGCTTGCGAACCATGCCTCATGGGCAAGATGACTAAGACTCCGTTCTTCGGAACAATGGAGCGAGCAACAGTTGTTGGAAATCATACATACTGATGTATGTGGTCCGATGAATATTGAGGCTCGCGACAGGTATCATTATTTTCTGTTCTTCACAGATAATTTGAGCAGATGTGAGTATATCTACTTGATGAAACATAAGTCTGAAACATTTGAAAAGTTCAAAGAATTTCAGAGTGAAGTGGAAAATCATCGTAACAAGAAAATAAAGTTTCTACGATCTGATCGTGGAGAAGAGTATTTGAATTACGAGTTTGGTCTTCAGTTAAAACAATGTGAAATAGTTTCACTACTCACGCCACCTGGAACACCACAGTGTAATGGTGTGTTCGCACGTCGTAATCGTACTTTATTTGATATGGTGCGATCTATGATGTCTCTTACAGATTTACCGCTATTGTTTTGAGGTTATGCATTAGAGATAGCTACATTCACGCTAAATAGGGCACCATCTAAATCCGTTTGAGATGACACTGTATGAACTATGGTTTAGCAAGAAACCTAAGCTGCCGTTTCTTAAAGTTTGAGGTTGCAATGCTTATGTGAAAAAGTTTCAACTTGATAAGCTCAAACCTAAATCGGGGAAGTGCGTCTTCATAGGATATCCAAAGGAAACTATTGGATACACCTTCTATCACAGATCCGAAGGCAAGACTTTTTGTTGCTAAATTCGGAAACTTTCTAGAGAAGGAGTTTCTCTCGAAAGAAGTGAGTAGGAGGAAAGTACAAAACTTGATAAGGTAATTGTACCTTCTCCCTTATTGGAAAGTAGTTCATCACAGAAATCTGTTCTTGTGACTACTACACCAATTAGTGAGGAAGCTAATGATGATGATCATGTAACTTCAGATCAAGTTACTACCGAATCTCGTAGGTAAACCAGAGTGAGATCCGCACCAGAGTGGTATGGTAATCCTGTTCTGGAAGTCATGTTACTAGACCATGACGAACTTGCGAACTATGAGGAAGCGATGATGAGCCCAGATTCCGCGAAATGGTTTGAGGCCATGAAATCTGAGATATGATCCATGTATGAGAACAAAGTATGGACTTTGATGGATTTGCCCGATGATCGGCAAGCCATAGAAAATAAATGGATCTTCAAGAGGAAGACGGACGCAGATAGTAGTGTTACTATCTACAAAGCTAGACTTGTCAAAAAAGGTTTTGACAAAGTTCAAGGTGTTGACTACGATGAAATTTTCTCACTCGTAGCGATGCTTAAGTCTGTCCAAATCATGTTAGCAATTGCCGCATTTTTATGAAATCTGGCAAATGGATAAACAAAACTACATTCCTTAATGGATTTAAAGAAGAGTTGTATATGATGCAACCAGAAGGTTTTTGTCAATCCTAAAGGTGCTAACAAAATATGCAAGCTCCAGCGATCCATCTATGGACTGGTGCAAGCATCTCGGAGTTGGAATATACGCTTTGATAAGTTGATCAAAGCATATAGTTTTATACAGACTTGCGGTGAAGCCTGTATTTGCAAGAAAGTGAGTGGGAGCACTACAACATTTCTGATAAGTATATGTGTATGACATATTCTTGATCGGAAATAAAGTAGAATTATTCTGCAAAGCATAAAGGAGTGTTTAAAAGGATTTTTTTCAAAGAAAACCTCGGTGAAGCTGCTTACATATTAAGCATCAAAATCTATAGAGATAGATCAAGACGCTTGATAAGTTTTTTCAATGAGTACATACCTTGACAATATTTTGAAGTAGTTCAAAAATGGAACAGTCAAAGAAATAGTTCTTGGCTGTGTTACAAGGTATGAAATTGAGTAAGACTCAAAGCCCGACCACGGCAGAGGATAGAAACAGAATGAAAGTCATTCCCTATGCCTCAGACATAGGTTCTATAAAGTATGCGATGCTGTGTACCAGATCTATTGTATACCCTACACTGTGTTAAGCAAGGGAGTACAATAGTGATCTAAGAGTAGATTACTGGACAACGGTCAAAATTATCCTTAGTGGAATAAGGAAATATTTCTCAATTATGGAGGTGACAAAAAGGTTCGTCGTAAAAAGTTACGTCGATGCAAGTTTTGACACAGATCTGGATGACTCTAATTCTCGATCTAGATACATATTGAAAGTGGGAGCAATTAGCTAGAGTAGCTCCATGTAGAGCATTGTAGACATAGAATTCGCAAAATACTTACGGATCTGTATGTGACAGACCCGTTGACTAATATTATCTCACAAGCAAAACATGATCACACCTAGTACTCTTTGGGTGTTAATCACATAAACGATGTGAACTAGATTATTGACTCTAGTAAACCCTTTGGGTATAGGTCACATGACGATGTGAACTATGGGTGTTAATCACATGGTGATGTGAACTATTAGTGTTGAATCACATGGCGATGTGAACTAGATTATTGACTCTAGTGCAAGTGGGAGACTGAAGGAAATATGCCCTAGAGGCAATAATAAAGTTATTATTTATTTCCTTATATCATGATAAATGTTTATTATTCATGCTAGAATTGTATTAACCGGAAACATAATACATGTGTGAATACATAGACAAACAGAGTGTCACTAGTATGCCTCTACTTGACTAGCTCGTTAATCGAAGATGGTTATGTTTCCTAACCATGAACAAAAGAGTTGTTATTTGATTAACGGGATCACATCATTAGAAGAATGATGTGATTGACATGACCCATTCCATTAGCTTAGCACCCGATCGTTTAGTATGTTGCTATTACTTTCTTCATGACTTATACATGTTCCTATGACTATGAGATTATGCAACTCCCGTTTGCCGGAGGAACACTTTTTGTGCTACCAAACATCACAACACAACTGGGTGATTATAAAGGAGATCTACAGGTGTCTCCAAAGGTACATGTTGGGTTGGCGTATTTCGAGATTAGGATTTGTCACTCCGATTGTCGGAGAGGTATCTCTGGGCCCTCTCGGTAATGCACATCACATAAGCCTTGCAAGCATTGCAACTAATGAGTTAGTTGCGAGATGATGTATTACGGAACGAGTAAAGAGACTTGCTGGTAACGAGATTGAACTAGGTATTGAGATACCGACGATCGAATCTCAGGCAAGTAACATACCGATGACAAAGGGAACAACGTATGTTGTTATGCGGTCTGATCGATAAAGATCTTCATAGAATATGTAGGAGCCAATATGAGCATCCAGGTTCCGCTATTGGTTATTGATCGGAGACGTGTCTCGGTCATGTCTACATTGTTCTCGAACCCGTAGGGTCCGCACGCTTAAGGTTTCGATGACAGTTATATTATGAGTTTATGAGTTTTGATGTACCGAATTTAGTTCGGAGTCCCGGATGTGATCACGGACATGACGAGGAGTCTCAAAATGGTCGAGACATAAAGATTGATATATTGGACGGCTATATTCGGACACCGGAAGTGTTCCGGGTGATTTCGGAAAAACCGGAGAGCTGGAGGGTTACCGGAACCCCCCCGGGAGAAGTAATGGGCCATATGGGCCTTAGTGGAGAGAGAGGGGCAGCCAAAGGTGGGCCGCGCGCCTCCTCCCCCCTGGTCCGAATTGGACTAGGAGAGGGGGGGCGGCGCCCCCCTTTCCTTCTCCCTCCCCACTTCTTTCCCCCTCCTAGTAGGAGTCCTACTCCTACTAGGAGGAGGACTCCTCCTTGGCGCGCCATAGGGGCCGGCCGGCCTCCTCCCCTTGATCCTTTATATACGGGGGCAGGGGGCACCCCTAGACACACAAATTGATCCACATGATCATATTCTTAGCCGTGTGCGGTGCCCCCTTCCACCATAATCCTCGATAATATTGTAGCGGTGCTTAGGCGAAGCCCTGCGACGGTAGTACATCAAGATCGTCACCACGCCGTCGTGCTGACGGAACTCTTCCCCGACACTTTGCTGGATCGGAGTCCAGGGATCGTCATCGAGCTGAACGTGTGCTAAAACTCGGAGGTGCCGTAGTTTCGGTGCTTGATCGGTCGGGCCGTGAAGACGTACGACTACATCAACCGCGTTGTGCTAACGCTTCCGCTGTCGGTCTACAAGGGTACATAGATCACACTCTCCCCTCTCGTTGCTATGCATCACCATGATCTTGCGTGTGCATAGGAAAATTTTGAAATTACTACGTTCCCCAACAATTATGGTACCCAGACATTATGAGTATATGCTCACTAACAGAACTATTCTCCTCCATCTTGCAGATGTAGAACTTATTGGAGACTTCATATCTCTCAATCCGGGCATTTGCTTGAAATATTAACTTCAACTCCTGGAACATTTCATATGCTCCATGACGTTCGAAACGACGTTGAAGTCCCGGTTCTAAGCCGTAAAGCATGGCACACTGAACTATCGAGTAGTCATCAGCTTTGCTCTGCCAGGCGTTCTTAACGTCTGCAGTTGCATCAGCAGCAGGCCTGGCACTCAGCGGTGCTTCCAGGACGTAATTCTTCTGAGCAGCAATGAGGATAATCCTCAAGTTATGGACACAGGCTGTGTAATTGCTACCATCATCTTTCAACTTTGCTTTCTCAAGGAACACATTAAAATTCAACGGAACAACAGCACGGGTCATCTATCTACAATCAAACATAGACCAGCAAGATACTATCAGGTACTAAGTTCATGATAAATTTAAGTTCAATTAATCATATTACTTAAGAACTCCCAGTTAGAAAGACATCCCTCTAATCTTCTAAGTGATCACGTGATCCAAATCAACTAAACCATAACCGATCATCACGTGAATTGGAGTAGTTTTCAATGGTGAAACTCACTATGTTGATCATATCTACTATATGATTCATGCTCGACCTTTCGGTCTCAGTGTTCCGAGGCCATATCTGCATATGCTAGGCTTGTCAAGTTTAACCTGAGTATTCTGCGTGTGCAAAATTGGCTTGTACCCGTTGTAGATGGACGTAGAGCTTATCACACCCAATCATCACATGGTGTCTGGGCACGACGAACTTTGGCAACGGTGCATACTCAGGGAGAACACTTTTATCTTGAAATTTAGTGAGAGATCATCTTATAATGCTACCGTCAATCAAAGCAAGATAAGATGCATAAAAGATAAACATCACATGCAATCAATATAAGTGATATGATATGGCCATCATCATCTTGTGCTTGTGATCTCCATCTCCGAAGCACCGTCATGGTCACCATCGTCACCGGCGCGACACCTTGATCTCCATCGTAGCATCATTGTCATCTCGCCAATCTTATGCTTCCACGACTATCGCTACCGCTTAGTGATAAAGTAAAGCATTACAGGGCGATTGCATTGCATACAATAAAGCGACAACCATATGGCTCCTGCCAGTTGCCGATAGCTCTGTTACAAAACATGATCATCTCATATAATAAAATTTAGCATCATGTCTTGACCATATCACATCACAACATGCCCTGCAAAAACAAGTTAGACGTCCTCTACTTTGTTGTTGCAAGTTTTACGTGGCTGCTACGGGCTTAGCAAGAACCGTTCTTACATACACATCAAAACCACAACGATAATTTGTGAAGTTGGCACTGTTTTAACCTTTGCAAGGACCAGGCGTAGCCACACTCAGTTTAACTAAAGTTGGAGAAACTGACACCCGCCAGCCACCTGTGTGCAAAGCACGTCGGTAGAACCAGTCTCGCATAAGCGTACGCGTAATGTCGGTCCGGGCCGCTTCATCCAACAATACCACCGAACCAAAGTATGACATGCTGGTAAGCAGTATGACTTATATCGCCCACAACTCACTTGTGTTCTACTCGTGCATATGATATCTATGCATAAAACCAGGCTGGGAAGCCACTATTGGGGAATATAGTAATTTCAAAAATTTCCTACGCACACGCAAGATCATGGTGATGCATAGCAACGAGAGGGGAGAGTGTTGTCCACGTACCCTCGCAGACCGAAAGCGGAAGCGTTAGCACAACGCAGTTGATGTAGTCGTACGTCTAGATGATCCGATCGATTAAGTACCAAACGTACGGCACCTCCAAGTTCAGCACACATTCAGCCCGATGACGTCCCTCGAACTCCGATCCAGACGAGTGTTGAGGGAGAGTTTCGTCAGCACGACGGCATGGTGACGATGTTGATGTTCTACCGACGCAGGGCTTCGCCTAAGCACCGCTACAATATTTTTGAGGTGGACTATGGTGGAGGGGGGCACCGCACACGGCTAAAAGATCAAACATATCAATTGTTGTCTCTAGGGTGCCCCCCTGCCCCCGTATATAAAGGAGCAAGGGGGGTGCGGCCGGCCAGGGAGAGGGCACACCAGGAGGAGTCCTACTCCCACCGGGAGTAGTAGGATTCCCCCCTTTCCTAGTTGGAATAGGATTCGGGAGAAGGAAAGAGAGAGGAGAAGAAGGAAAGAAGGGGGCTAGTGTCGTGGTTCTAAGTCTGACAGTAATGTAGGGGGTAGGTATGGAGAGGCAAGATCTTAGCTATGGAGTAGTTGTAAGCACACGAGGTTTACCAGTTCATGCCCTTCTCGGAGCAAGTAATAGCCCTATGTCTCGGATCCCGGAGGCGGTCGACTGGATTATGTGTGTATGAATCACAGGGGTGCGAACCCTTTACACTGAGGAGGGGGTGGCTTATATAGAGTTCGTCAGACACCTCCGGCCCTCAGTTATGCAGGGTTTTAAGTACATTAAGGTCGGGCGTTACTGGTAACGCCCCTAATAAAGTGCTATGATGACCATAAAAGCTACTTAATGACCGACTATTAGTGTGCGGAGTGACTTTAGGTCTCCTGGCCGTCGAGTGATTGGATCTTGGTCGAGTGATTGCTTCTTGGTCGAGTGTCTTCGAGTCTGTCGAGTGGAACACCTCCAAGTCGATTGAAAGGTGATTTCTTCTAGAGATGTCCTTGGGTAGGGCAGTTAGGACAGGTCCATGACCCTACCCTAGGTACATAGCTTCATCATTAGCCCCCGAATGGATCGAGGTTTGAGTGGGGAAGGAGTTGAGAACTTCTCCGACTCATTTTTCATGCCATGAGCATATCTTGTTTCGGATCAATGAACCTGAGTGACGACAACAACTTCCTTTGCAGTCGCCTTGATCCATTCTTAGTTTTTTGTCGAGTGAGTTTCTTTACTTGAAAAGCTCCGAGTGACAGTGTGGAGGAGATCTTCCGTCTGACAAGTTGTTCTGCTGCCCGCGGATTTCGCGGGATTCGAATTTTGGGAAGCGCGCGGGACGGGGGAGGCCGCAGTAATCGGATGGGATAGGGCGGAGCCGCCTCGATCTCCACCCACCTTTTTTGCCACGTATCGCGCGCGCGACTGTTGCGGGATTTGACAGGATCGTCCGGGCCTACCAGTCAGCCACTTGGAAGTAACCTCATATAAGGCGTCGGACCGGGGTTTCTTGAACAGTGCGTTCTCATTTCCTCTTCTCCTCTTCAGGCTTCTTCGTCGCGCTCGCTCTCGCCCCAGCGCCGCCGATCCATACGTGTCTCGTCGGCGACGATGGGGAAGGAGAAGACTGTGGCTCTGGAGCGGGTGAAGAAGGCGACGGCAAAGGCGAAGGGGAAGGCGACCAGTCGGGGTGGATCTTCCTCACGAGCCGGCCTGTCGAAGGGCTGGATCCAGGGCGACTGGATCGCTCGACGATCCGCCAAGAAGACCTCGATGACCTAGCCGATGGAGGACTGATCCCCCATGGATCGGCGCGGCTTCCGGGGAAGGAATCCGAGCCGCAGCCTCGGGAGGGTGAGCGTGTTCTCCTTGCCACCCACGTCGACCGTGGGTTTTCCTTGCCTCCTCACCCTTTCTTTCCGGGATTTCTGAATTTCTTTGAGGCACAACTCCACCACTTCACTCCCAACACAATCATGTATCTTGCTGCTTTCGTGTCTTTGTGCGAGAATTTCTTGGGTTGTCGGCCTCACTTGGGTCTTTTCAAGCACATTTTCACCTGTCGTTCTCAAACGGTGAAAAAGGCCAATCCGAGTGATGAGAGAACACAAGTGATTCAGATGTGTGGGGGCCTTGGTGTTCAGATGAGAGGGAAAAGTTCCTTTCCGGCCATGATTCTTCCCGACTCGGTCCACAGATGGCAGTCGACCTGGTTTTACTGCAAAGACCAGCCGACGCCAGGGCAGTCGACTGGCCTCCCTCCTTTTACCATGGACCGAGTGAGGAAACCCTCCTCTTTGAATGTGATCCCAGAGGAGAAGGTGCAAGTTAAGGTGCTGGTCGAACGAGTGGTCCAGCTTATCCGTGACGGGGTCACTGGTATGGATCTCTTGGAGGTTTTTCCTTCAGCGGTGCATCCAGCCTCTTCAAGCTCGAGACCATCCGATGTGGATGTATTCGGG